>NW_006784004.1:1045958-1112917 GCF_000442215.2 Lipotes vexillifer | reverse complement strand
AGCACAGGTCACTGCCCCCACCCCTCTTCCGGGGAGCCTGTGCAGCCCGCCACTGCCAGGTTCCCGGGATCCAGGGACAATTTCTCAGGGAGAACACACGGCGGGCCTCAGGCTGGGGCAACGTCACGCCGACTTCTGCCGCCGCAGGACCGCTCCGCACTCCGTGCCCCTCCCTGCCCCCGGCCTGAGAGCGCCAGAGCCCCCGAGTCAGCGGCTCCTTTAACGCCGTCCTGTCTGAGCAAAAAGCAGACGCCCTCCAGCGACCTACACGCAGAGGCAGGGCCAAGTCGAAAGCTGAGCCCCTGTGAGCTGTGAGAACAAAGAAGAAAAAGGGAAATCTCTCCCAGCAGCCTCAGAAACAGCGGATTAAAGCTACACAATCAATTTGATGTACCCTGCCTCTGTGGAATACATGAATAGACAGCGAATCATCCCAAATTGAGGAGGCGGACTTCTAGAGCAAGATCTATGATTTTTTCCCCTTTTCCTCTTTTTGTGAATGTGTATGTGTATGCTTCTGTGTGAGATCTTGTCTGTATAGGTTTGCTTCCACCATTTGTCCCAGCGTTCTATCCGACCATTTTTTTTTTTAATTTTTTTCTTAATAATTAATTTTAATTTAAAGAACTCTGTTATACTTTACCTTCTTTCTATCTTTCCTTCCTTCCTTCCCTTTTTGAGACAACGAATCGTCCCAAATTGAGGAGGTGGACTTGGAGAGCAAGTTTTATGATTTTTTCCACTTTACCTCTTTTTGTGAGGGTATATGTGTATGCTTCTATGTAAGATTTTGTCTCTATAACTTTGCTTCCACCATTTGTCCTAAGGTTCTATCCTTCCCTTTTTTTTTTCCTCTAAATAATTATTTTTTTAATTCAATAACTTTATTATACTTTATTTTATTTTACTGTATCTTCTTTCTTTCTGTATTTTTTCCTTCCTTCCCTCATTCCTTCCTTCCTTCCCTCCTCCCTCCCTCCCTCCTTTCTTTCCTTCTTGCCTTCTTCCTTTCTTTTCTTCTTTCTTTCTTTCTTCCTTCCCTCCTTCCTTCCTTCCCTCCTCTCTTTCTTTCTTTCTTTCTTTCTTTCCTATTTCCTCCTACTTATACTAATTCTCTCTACTTTCTCTCCCTTTTATTCTGAGCCGAGTGGATGAAAGGCTCTTGCTGCTCCAGCCAGGAGTCAGGACTCTGCCTCTGAGGTGGGAGAGCCAACTTCAGAACACTCGTCAAGAAGAGACCTCCCAGCCCCACATAATATCAAACGGCGAAAATCTCCCAGAGATCTCCATCTCAACACCAGCACCCAGCTTCGCTCAACGACCAGCAAGCTACAGTGCTGGACAACCTATGCCAACCATATAGCAAAACAGGAACACAACCCCACCCACTAGCAGAGAGGCTGCCTAAAATCATAATAAGTCCACAGACACCCCAAAACACACCACCAGACGTGGACCTGCCCACTAGAGAGACAAGATCTAGCCTCATACACCACAACACAGCCACTAGTCCCCTCCACCAGGAAGCCTACACAACGCACTGAACCAACCTTAGCCACTGGAGACAGACATCAAAAACAACGGGAGCTACGAACTTGCAGCCTGCAAAAAGGTGAACCCAATCACAGTAAGATAAGCAAAATGAGAAGACAGAAAAACACACAGCAGATGAAGGAGCAGGATAAAAACCCACCAGACCTAACAAATGAAGAGGAAATAGGCAGTCTACCTGAAAAAGAGTTCAGAATAATGATAGTAAAGATGATCCAAAATCTTGGAAATAGAATGGACAAAATGCAAGAAGCAGTTAACAAGGACCTAGAAGAAATAAAGATGAAACAGACAATGATGAACAACACAATAAATGAAATGAAAAATACTCTAGATGGGATCAATAGCAGAATAAATGAGGCAGAAGAACGGATAAGTGACCTGGAAGATAAAATAGTGGAAATAACTACTGCAGAGCAGAATAAAGAAAAAAGAATGAAAAGAACTGAGGACAGTCTCAGAGACCTCTGGGACAACATTAAACGCACCAACATTCGAATTATAGGGGTTCCAGAAGAAGAAGAGAAAAAGAAAGGGACTGAGAAAATATTTGAAGAGATTATAGTTGAAAACTTCCCTAATATGGGAAAGGAAATCGTTAATCAAGTCCAGGAAGCACAGAGAGTCCCATACAGGATAAATTCAAGGAGAAATACGCCAAGACACATATTAATCAAACTGTCAAAAACTAAATACAAAGAAAGCATATTAAAAGCAGCAAGGGAAAAACAACAAATAACACACAAGGGAATCCCCATAAGGTTAACAGCTGATCTCTCAGCAGAAACTCTACAAGCCAGAAGGGAGTGGCAGGACATACTGAAAGTGATGAAGGAGAAAAACCTGCAACCAAGATTACTCTACCCAGCAAGGATCTCATTCAGATTTGATGGAGAAATTAAAACCTTTACAGACAAGCAAAAGCTGAGAGAGTTCAGCACCACCAAACCAGCTTTACAACAAATGCTAAAGGAACTTCTCTAGACAAAAACACAAGAGAAGGAAAAGTCCTATAATAACGAACCCAAAACAATTTAGAAAATGGGAATAGGAACATACATATCGATAATTACCTTAAATGTAAATGGACTAAATGCTCCCACCAAAAGACACAGATTGGCTGAATGGATACAAAAACAAGACCCATATATATGCTGTCTACAAGAGACCCACTTCAGACCTAGAGACACATACAGACTGAAAGTAAGGGGATGGAAAAAGATATTCCATGCAAATGGAAACCAAAAGAAAGCTGGAGTAGCAATTCTCATATCAGACAAAATAGACTTTAAAATAAGGACTATCAGAAGAGACAAAGAAGGACACTACATAATGATTAAGGGATCGATCCAAGAAGAAGATATAACAATTGTAAATATTTATGCACCCAACATAGGAGCACCTCAATACATAAGGCAAAAACTAGCAGCCATAAAAGGGGAAATCGACAGTAACACATTCATAGTAGGGGACTTCAACACCCCACTTTCACCAATGGACAGATCATCCAAAATGAAAATAAATAAGGAAACACAAGCTTTAAATGATACATTAAACAGGATGGACTTAATTGATATTTATAGGACACTCCATCCAAAAACAACAGAATACACATTTTTCTCAAGTGCTCATGGAACATTCTCCAGGATAGATCATATCTTGGGTCACAAATCAAGCCTTGGTAAATTTAAGAAAATTGAAATTATATCAAGTATCTTTTCCGACCACAACGCCATGAGATTAGATATCAATTATAGGAAAAGAGCAGTAAAAAATACAAACACATGGAGGCTAAACAATACACTACTTAGTAACGAAGTGATCACTGAAGAAATCAAAGAGGAAATTAAAAAATACCTAGAAACAAATGACAATGGAGATACAACGACCCAAAACCTATGGGATGCAGCAAAAGCAGTTCTAAGAGGGAAGTTTATAGCAATACAAGCCCACCTTAAGAAGCAGGAAACATCTCGAATAAACAACCTAACCTTGCACCTCAAGCAATTAGAGAAAGAAGAACAAAAAAACCCCAGAGTTAGCAGAAGGAAAGAAATCATAAAAATCAGATCAGAAATAAATGAAAAAGAAATGAAGGAAACAATAGCAAAGATCAATAAAACTAAAAGCTGGTTCTTTGAGAAGATTAACAAAATTGATAAACCATTAGCCAGACTCATCAAGAAAATAAGGGAGAAGACTCAAATCAATAGAATCAGAAATGAAAAAGGAGAAGTAACAACTGACACTGCAGAAATACAAAAAATCATGAGGGATTACTACAAGCAACTCTATGCCAATAAAATGGACAATCTGGAAGAAATGGACAAATTCTTAGAAATGCACAAACTGCCAAGACTGAATCAGGAAGAAATAGAAAATATGAACAGACCAATCACAAACACTGAAATTGAAACTGTGATTAAAAATCTTCCAACAAACAAAAGCCCAGGACCAGATGGCTTCACAGGCGAATTCTATCAAACATTTAGAGAAGAGCTAACACCTATTCTTCTCAAACTCTTCCAAAATATAGCAGAGGGAGGAACACTCCCAAACTCATTCTACGAGGCCACCATCACCTTGATACCAAAACCAGACAAGGATGTCACAAAGAAAGAAAACTACAGGCCAATATCACTGATGAACATAGATGCAAAAATCCTCAACAAAATACTAGCAAACAGAATCCAACAGCACATTAAAAGGATCATACACCATGATCAAGTGGGGTTTATTCCAGGAATGCAAGGATTCTTCAATATACGCAAATCTATCAATGTGATTAACCATATTAACAAATTGAAGGAGAAAAACCATATGATCATCTCAATAGATGCAGAGAAAGCTTTTGACAAAATTCAACACCCATTTATGATAAAAACCCTGCAGAAAGTAGGTGTAGAGGGAACTTTCCTCAATATAATAAAGGCCGTATATGACAAGCCCACAGCCAACATCATCCTCAATGGCGAAAAACTGAAAGCATTTCCACTAAGGTCAGGAACAAGACAAGGTTGCCCACTCTCACCACTCTTATTCAACATAGTTTTGGAAGTTTTAGCCACAGCAATCAGAGAAGAAAAGGAAATAAAAGGAATCCAAATCGGAAAAGAAGAAGTAAAGCTGTCACTGTTTGCAGATGACATGATACTATACATAGAGAATCCTAAAGATGCTACCAGAAAACTACTAGAGCTAATCAATGAATTTGGTAAAGTAGCAGGATACAAAATTAATGCACAGAAATCTCTGGCATTCCTATATACTAATGATGAAAAATCTGAAAGTGAAATCAAGAAAACACTCCCATTTACCATTGCAACAAAAAGAATAAAATATCTAGGAATAAACCTACCTAAGGAGACAAAAGACCTGTATGCAGAAAATTATAAGACACTGATGAAAGAAATTAAAGATGATACAAACAGATGGAGAGATATACCATGTTCTTGGATTGGAAGAATCAACATTGTGAAAATGACTCTACTTCCCAAAGCAATCTATAGATTCAATGCAATCCCTATCAAACTACCACTGGCATTTTTCACAGAACTAGAACAAAAAATTTCACAATTTGTATGGAAACACAAAAGACCCCGAATAGCCAAAGCAATCTTGAGAACAAAAAATGGAGCTGGAGGAATCAGGCTGCCTGACTTCAGACTATACTACAAAGCTACAGTAATCAAGACAGTATGGTACTGGCACAAAAACAGAAAGATAGATCAATGGAATAGGATAGAAAGCCCAGAGATAAACCCATGCACATATGGTCACCTTATCTTTGATAAAGGTGGCAGGAATATACAGTGGAGAAAGGACAGCCTCTTCAATAAGTGGTGCTGGGAAAATTGGATAGGTACATGTAAAAGTATGAGATTAGATCACTCCCTAACACCATACACAAAAATAAGCTCAAAATGGATTAAAGACCTAAATGTAAGGCCAGAAACTATCAAACTCTTAGAGGAAAACATAGGCAGAACACTCTATGACATAAATCACAGCAAGATCCTTCTTGACCCATCTCCTAGAGTAATGGAGATAAAAACAAAAATAAACAAATGGGACCTAATGAAACTTCAAAGCTTTTGCACAGCAAAGGAAACCATAAACAAGACCAAAAGACAGCCCTCAGAATGGGAGAAAATATTTGCAAATGAATCAACTGACAAAGGATTAATCTCTAAAATTTACAGGCAGCTCATGCAGCTCAATAACAAAAAAATAAACAACCCAATCCAAAAATGGGCAGAAGACCTAAATAGACATTTCTCCAAAGAAGATATACAGACTGCCAACAAACACATGAAAGAATGCTCAACATCATTAATCATTAGAGAAATGCAAATCAAAACTACAATGAGATATCATCTCACACCAGTCAGAATGGCCATCATCAAAAAATCTAGAAACAATAAATGCTGGAGAGGGTGTGGAGAAAAGGGAACACTCTTGCACTGCTGGTGGGAATGTGAATTGGTTCAGCCACTATGGAGAACAGTATGGAGGTTCCTTAAAAAACTACAAATAGAACTACCATATGACCCAGCAATCCCACTACTAGGTATATACCCTGAGGAAACCAGAATTCAGAAAGAGTCATGTACCAAAATGTTCATTGCAGCTCTATTTACAATAGCCCGGAGATGGAAACAACCTAAGTGCCCGTCGTCGGATGAATGGATAAAGAAGATGTGGCACATATATACAATGGAATATTACTCAGCCATAAAAAGAAACGAAATTGAGCTATTTGTAATGAGGTGGATAGATCTAGAGTCTGTCATACGGAGTGAAGTAAGTCAGAAAGAGAAGGACAAATACCGTATGCTAACACATATATATGGAATTTAAGAAAAAAAAATGTTATGAAGAACCTAGGGGTAAAACAGGAATAAAGACAGAGACCTACTGGAGAACAGACTTGAGGATATGGGGAGGGGGAAGGGTGAGGTGTGTTAGGGCGAGAGAGAGACATGGACATATATATACTAACAAACGTAAGGTAGATAGCCAGTGGGAAGCAGCCGCATGGCACAGGGAAACCGGCTCGGTTCTTTGTGGCTGTCTGGAGGGGTGGGATAGGGAGGGTGGGAGGGAGGGAGACAAAGAGGGAAGAGATATGGGAACATATATATATGTATAACTGACTCACTCTGTTATAAAGCAGAAACTAACACACCATTGTAAAGCAATTATACCCCAATAAAGATGTTAAAAAAAAAAAAGAAGAAAAATAAATAAATAAAATAAAATAAAATAAAATAAAATATTGCTGGTTAAATCAATCTCAGTGATCTTTTTTTATTGGAGGGAAGTACTAATTTGATTTATAAAAGTTTAATTCCAAATTAGAACAGCTGTTAATACCCCTTATCAACCATTATTTTGTTATACATGGTAGGAAGATAAGCAGATAAGGTCACCTGCCTAGAATGAAATGCGTCACATTATTTACAGCTCTAATTTTTGTCCAGTAATTGGTAGGTGCAATTCTCATTCTGCTTGCTAATGACAACAATATATTTCTGAGGCAAATTAGAGAAAGAGAATTTTGTGTTACTTTCAGCAGTATTGCCAAAAAGTGATGCAATTAGTTTTAGTCCAATTAAGTGCCTCACCAATATCATAATTCACCCAAGAGATTCTAACACCAAAATCACACCACCCATGAAGTGAACTTGAATAGAATAGAATTTTTGTATTTGTTTGGCATTGGTCTCCATCACTAATTGCCCCTTCTGTAAAGTACTTTTGGGTAGAATGTAGTAAGTGTTTCATGATAAACAACTGAATGTCTATCATCTGTGATAAAACACATATTTAAAAATTGTTCTTTTGAATTCAAAATGAAAGTAAAGTACTCCAAAGAAAAAGAAGAAAGTTATTTCTCAAAGTTCTGAGGGAGCAAACAGACTTTTTAAAATTAACACATAAAAGAGATCAGAAGTTTCAAAATTATAAAGCCTTTTTCACTACGAGAGAGGAGCATTAGCAACTAAGGACATCCAGTCATTAGCACAGTATGATGTATATATACTTGCTACGTTGGCAGCATCTGAGTCACATGGGAATCCAAACTGAATCATATGGGAAGTTATGTCAAAGATTATTTTTTACTCCAAGAATTTCTCAGGGACAATTGCTGAGACCTGCATATACACAAAGGCCTTGATACAGCTATTAAGAGTAAATAAAGTCTTCAATTCCTATAGTGGAAGATTCCATGCCAAGTTGTAATGTATACAACCTCTCACAGCTAAAGCCACAAACAAATGAAATCAATAAAATCAGGCTGTCAAGTCAAGAACTGGGGTTGTTTCTCAGTGTCTAAGGGTTTCAATGTGGTTTTTAATTATCCCAGATGAGAACAAATTAATAGTTGAATAAAATCCATTTAAGTTAGAAGGCATTCACCTTTGACTAATGCTTTATTCTGTTAAACCTTGTTTATTATACTATTTATATCAGATACTGATAAGCAATGTTATACATTGCTTTGAAATATACAGAGCTTTGAAAACTGGAGTGTACTGTACACATGCAGAAACACCACTTATGATTGCTCGGGGTGTGTAGTTCACAGCAGTGCCACATCTAAGGGAGGATCCCTAGTAGACATTGTGGATATCTTGATTTTTCAGGGAGATAGAAGTTAAATATATTGTTCTAACAAAAATTTTCTGACAAAAGTGAAGTATGGGTTAAGTAATGACTCTGTAAGATATTATTGCTATTATAAAACTTATCTTAACGGAGAGGTTTCTGAGGGAGGAGAATATAGTCAAAAGTTATAGCATGATTTTTTTCCCTCTTCTCTCTAAAACATTACTGGATGCTGGCTGAAGGCATTCACCACACTGTAGTACAGCCTCACAGCCTCACAGCGTCTTATCTCCCTGCTAGCTCTATTGCTGAGCCTCTAGCAGGCCATGCCACCATTCTACAAAGCCAGCTGTTTCTGAATAATATACACATGGTAAGACTAGTAAATTCAATGAGCTTGAGATCATTGACATCATAAGAAGCCCTATTAATTGGAGGTGATGTTATGGGGATAATATGAAGATGTATTAAACATTGTATAAGTCCAAAAATGGCAGAAGCACTGTAAAGAGAAAGCAAATCAATACTTGGACTTTGAGTGTTTGTGAAGACACAGCACCACCTCCCCCATCCACAAAAAGGTAGGTAGCTAGATGGTTCCATGAGGATGAAGCTGTATCAGGAGTTCAACGTTGATACCTTATCTTGGCAAGCTGTATACTCAGCAACTGGTGGAAGCCACATCAACTTTGGGGAGGGAAAATCCATGTTGCTGTGCCTTGCATACTTCTATTCACCATATCTACATTGTACAGGAACTCCCTGATCAAGCCACAGGGGTCATTTGTCCACCTATATGCTTTATCTACTGTGGATATCTTTGTTAGGCATTAATGTTGGACAGGAATATCTTTCACACTCCATAACAATTCCAAGAGGTCTCCTCCAGACCTCCTTGTCACCAACTTCACAAGATTTATTCCTTTCCAAGTTCCTAACAATCCAATGTGTTAGGCACTGACCATGAATGAATATATACTGATACCTTAGGACATCTCTACTTCTACCCCTAATTAAAACTAGATGCAGGGCTCAGAGTTCAATCCACTGGAAGAATTTCCCTTCCTGTTGTCTTTCATGGTTATTCCTGTTGTAGTGCAGCACCCATTCCCTACAACTGATTTCAGTATACCATGCAAATCCATCCATAAATCAGGACCAAGCATTTTCTTTCTCTATTAACAAGTCATAGGAAACTCCCCATGAAGCTATAGGTATGGGTTGAGGAAGAGGCAGAGAAGTAGCAGGACCAAGTACCTTGGGAATATGTCACCTACTTAAGCAGTTTACTTGTGCCTTCTGGGCCTTTTCAGGCCTGATCTTGATACATCACATCTGATTTATAATGAGATGCTGGTGGGCACATCCAATTTTATGGCTCATGATATTAGATAACACCTAGTTCATGACGGGCAGTTCAGGTCACATACTCACTTTGTGCCCTGTGGTCAGGTAGGTGTTCAGTCCCTATTAGGGTCCATAAGCAAGTCAGTAAAATTGCTTTTCAAATGGAAATAGTTATTGACAAAGGAGGGGTCTATGCCATGATTCTCCTTTGGGATTTGCCAGAAGCTCCAAATAGTATCTCTGGCACATACATATTGAATATATCAAGCTGTCTGGGTCATAAAATTCATGGGAAGAACAGTTTGCTCTGCAGATAGGACCTACTGCACAGCTCTTTCTTTCTCCTGGCTTTACTCAAACTGGTAGCCTTAAAGTTTACCTAGTAAATGTGCAGCAGCAGCCTACCTAAAGGTAATACATATTGCATTCAAAATTCAAAGAGGCTCACCAAGCATTATGCCTCACTCTTGGTGGTGGACAAGGTTCAAGGTACAGGTGTAATAATTTGTTTCTCACTTTAGAAGAAATAGCCTGACTTGTTTTTCTCCCATATTCTGACATGCATGTGTGTTACTAAGGTGACTAGGACACCTGCTACTTCCTGCTCATTAGCTTAAATTAACATAATACTGTCAATATAATATACATACTTTATGTTCTATTGGATATAAAGGAAACCAAAATCCCTCTGGATTATGTGTGACAGTGATCAGTTGAATATTACTTATGGTAAAACTGTAAAGATATACTGTTGTCCCTGCCATATAAATGGTAATGACTTCGAAGTTTTCCTTACCAATGGAAATGGAAAATATAACACTTCCAGGGGGCTGTGCTAGTTTACTCCCATAAAGATACCACAATTGGAGCTACATGTGCAATTAGCATCACCACCTGAGCAAGTGTACAAAACTATACTCTCATACTCCATGACCCATATGACTTTGGCAGTTGCCAAACAGTCACATTTAACATGAATAATTTTATTTTAGTCTTTTATGGTGGTACTAATCTCTGAAATTCCCTCAGGAAGGTGGCGTTACTTTTGGTTTTCTATCTTGGGTAGGTGGGGGATGCCATTCCAGGAGCTTCTATTTGGCCCTTTTTAATCATAATAGCCTTCATTCCATATATCAGAAGACCAATGTGTCGATTCTGCCAGGTACTAATTATATCTACTCCCATTATATATTGAGGGATAGGGAACTGCTCTCGTACTCAGAACATTATCCGTTATCTCAAGACCTCCATAGATCTCTACTCTGACTGGTATACTAGTATGATGGCATTTAAGGTCTCTGGGGATCAGTATAAGTTTTGATCTAGAATCCAATAACTCAGGGGGTCTGAGTATTTCCCTGTCTTCAGTATACAGTCACCCTGACAGAAGATTGAAGGGTTCTGTACATTGTGAAGATTTCCTATTCCCACTAGCTTTCAGGGGGTCATCCCTGCGTGGGGCTGTAGTGTAGTACCTATCTATTTACAGCTGATCTCAGTAAACCATAAATAACCATCCATAAATCAGGTCCATGCTTTTTTCTCCTCTATTAATATATCAGAGAATATGTTTAGAGATATCTTGGATAAAAATGTATAATATACATCCATAGCTACACTTCAAGGTCTTTTTACAAAGGGGCTAGGCCTCTCCCTCATCAGAGAGGTTCTGGGATGTGAATTGGCATATATCCAAAACACTAATATTACCATTTCTTCCCACAAGACCTGCCACAAGGCAGGATTTTTCTGCCTATACATGTCAGGTAGTACATTGGAAGGATGCACATGTATTTTATCCTTAGAATTGCATAACCAATTAGTTGTTGCTACAGAATAGTGGTTCTCAAAGTGTGATCTCCAGACCATCAGCATCAACATTAACTGATTAGAATTTCAATTAGAATTAAAAATGTTCAAATCCCACTTCAGACATTAAATTAGAAATTCTGGGATGGGGTCAATAAGCCCACCGTGAGTCTGATACACAGTAAGGTTTAAGAACCACTCCCAGAGATATCTGTAAGTCAAGACCCATCCCTGTGGCTTCTTGTGGTAGTTTCAGACATCTTGCTTATAATGATTAAGGGCCACCAGCTGATCTATATCATTCTAAGACCCCCATCAATCCTATTAGGATCAGAGAACCCAATTCTATTATAGTATAACCCAATATCATCTCCTTCCTACAGAAGACAGCAACCACAGAGTTATTCAAAGATGCTGTCATCCTCCTTACCAATGCATTTTAGTACTTTAACAAAAGAGCATCATCTGGCCTTCCTAGGGAGTATGGTTAGAAGTTGGCTCATCCATTCCAGGATTTTCATTTCCCTAAACCATTGAACTCCTTCCTCTACAGTATGCCAGGTAATCTCAAACATTTCTACCTCATTAACTATAGGTCATCATTGAGTTCAGGCTTCAACTAATATACTTCATAGCCCTCTTCCAAGTGCCCAAGCCAATATATTATTAAATTCCAAATTCCACATGAGTACACCAATGTCAATGAATTTAGTGTGATAGACCTTAGCATTTACTCCCCACATATGCCAATACAGATTGCTGAGGTTTTGAACTTTCAGTGTATAAACTATTCCTCTCGGGGTAGGTCTTGCACCTCCCCATCTAGGCTATGTTGAGTCAATAAGAGATGGCAAAGGTGGGTTTGAAGGTTAATCAGCATTAGTTTGCTAGGCAAGTAAAAGACTTTTATGTACTGAAGGGCTAGATCTCTTAGTAGAGAGGTGGGTGTTAGTTAGGTTTAAGAATAAAGGTTACTCAGTCATATCTGCCCTAAAACTACAAGAGATGAGAGTCTCCTTCATTGCAATTCTGCAATGGATGGCTTGTTACATATCTACACAAGTCCTTAATTGTATGTTCACAGTTTTTAATTATTCCTTTTACCCATTTACCCTCCTTGGAATCATAAGAAGAAGCCAGAGGACTCCACAATCTTTAAGTCTATTATCACTGCCATATAACTAAGTATCAGTCATTTGATCTCCCAATACTCTATCTTCCATCTATACTTCGTCCCATGTAATAATTTGAATAATTATAATACCACCACATTCTGTGAATTACCCATTTGCATTTTCCTCCTCTACACTTCTTAAATGTACAATAAAACTAATTCCAAAATTCTACTTTGAGTTCTCTTTTCTGGGGCCAGTTATGATATAGTAAGAAAGAGTATCAGGATCTCATCAGTAAACAGATGACACACCCAAATTAGAACAATAGAAAAAGTATTTAATAAAGGGACAATTTAATAAAGCTGTGGGCAAGGTACAAGGAAACTATAAGGCATTGGTTCTCTAAGTGTGGTCTCTGGAGCAGTAGCATCATCACCTAGGCACTTGTTAGAAATGCAAATATGGGGCCTTAGCCCAGACCTACTATATCAGAAATTCTGGGGATGGGGCTCAGCAATTTGGTTTGACAACTCCTCCAGTTGACTCTAACGTACACCAAAGTTTGAAAACTACTGACACGAAGTATAATGCATTAACCATGGGCCAATAACAATTGAGAACGTCACCCCTAGGACCAAAGAGGCAAGAGAATGGGATAGCAACTGGAAACCAGAGAAAGTCATAAAGAGAGAGCCACTTTGAAAGGATCAATGATCTTTGGTAAAGAAATCCAGACTACCCTAGAAACCTCACAAGAAATAAGACAATTATAACTCAATTTCATTTATTCACTTCCCCCAGTTTTCAACATGGGCTCCCAAGTGACTAAACTCAATCAGAAGCCAGAAGGCAAGAGAACCTGATCATTCTATCCATTTGGGACAGCTTCCCAGGGAATAAAGTAGGTTGGAGAACGAAGGTTATATCTGGAGGGGCAAATGATAGATATCTGGCATGCATGCCTAACATACTATTGTGAACATACTCCAAATCTGACAAAACTCCTAAGCATTTATTTGAGGAAGTTATAGATTAATAATATTTTATAATTTCCATGATAATAATGGTTTCTCAGGAATGGTTATTTACTATTTAACCAAATATCTGGATTTCAATAATAAAGTTCTTTTTTCATTCATAAAACCTCCCTTGGCTTGTACCCTGGGGCTTAATACAATACCGGGTGTATTGTAGGTATTAAATAAATGTTAGAGATGGCTACTACTATTCATTTTATAATCACCTACCTTTCCCCTATGTAGACATTTAAGTCCCTACCTTGTTCCCATGCTGCATCCACTGAGCTGAAGATATAATTTGTCACCGAATCCTCCTAGGATTTCTGCTCATACCAGGGCCCTCTTCTTAAGTGCCATAATCTAAACTCCATTCACCCACAAGCTACAGCCTACTGACTTATTCAATTCCTTTTTCCACTATAAACTAGATTTCTTGATTTGTTTAATATCATGTATGATTGGGGGCTTACTCTTGCTTTTGGTTAGACAGTCAAATGAACTGCTGTAGCCTCATCCTAGTTCTTAGCTCTATGCTAATCTCTTATCATTGGCATTGGCTTGATACTTGAGATGTGAACATGTATACTGTAGAATTAGGTTAAATTAAGTGTATCTACAACATTGACTTCTAGATCTCACTGATGTCACTGTGCCCTTATCTGGATCTAATTCTATTGCATAATCCTTGTATCCATTTATTCAGAATGTATCTGAATTTCAAGTCTCAGCAGTCCTCACTGGTCTCATCCCTTCATCTACACTGCTCTAGCTCTCACAAGTGTTTTAATTATAGACCATTTTACCACACACTTTCCCATCAGTGCTTCATCTTTCACAACACTGACAAATTAAATAAGAAAGCATCCCAGACAGTCAGCAAATAATCATTGCAAACTGACTTTTTCAAGAAAATTAGAACAGCACTGCATTGAATATTGTCTAATTATTATAAATGTTTCTCTCAACTATTTCTAACAAATCTACCTCTTGGCTTTCTCTAAAATAAAGGAAATTTATTTAAGTATTTACAATTACTTTTGTTAATGCTCTGCCAAATAGAAAAGAATATATCTTTCAAGGCTTTGTAAGGGTCAGCAAACCAATCTCACACAATCCTTATTTGGCATCTGCTATGTACCCAATATTATGCTAGCTGCTAGCGACTCAAAGCCAAAGGAAAAATATTCTCTGCCTTCAAATGCAAACAAAAAATAAGCAGATAATTACAGTGATTAGTATTTCACAGAAGTACATGCTAGGTAGTATACTTTAGACTCTGATCAGAGAAAGCTTCCAGGAGGAGATATCCCAGAACTGGGTCCTAAAGGAGGAGTAGACTTAACCAAGCAAAAGGAGTGGAGATAAGGGAAGAGGGGGAGGTATAAGAAAGAAGCTTCACACACAAAGTAATAAAGGCAAAAGATAATGTGAAACCTTAAAGTAAAAGGTGAAAAATAAAGAGAAAAAGTGTGAATAGGTATTTAGGGGACACATAAAAAAGGACTGTGTACCTTATGCTAAGAGCTATGCTAAAAGTCATAGAGAGTCATTGAAGAATTTAAATCAGGGAGTTGAAGAGTGGTATTTTCTTTTTTAGAATATCACTTTTCTAGTTGTTTGAAAAAAACTAGATTGGAGGGAGGCAAGATAGAAATTGGGAAGACCAGTTCAGGTACCATTACAGTAAAAAAAAAAAAAAAAAAAGTTGGTGAGGGTAGAGAGAACCTGCGCTAAAGTGGTAGATGTTGAAGTGGAGGGAAGTAGATTAATTTGGGAAAAGTTAGAGAGTAGACCCTACAGGACATGGTGACTACCTGATTGAGTAGTCATGATATATAGATCATGATAGATACCAGGGGACACTATTACATGACTGAGCTCAGAATGAAAAATGGGCAAAGGAAATGAAAATAGAATGAAAACTATGCAAAAAACTATATCATGGCATCTCACACCCAAAACAAAGGTCTGAGGAGAGAGTGGTCCATTGGATATGTTGAATAAACAAGATCTGAAAAGGAACTTGACAGTTAGGAAGTCTTTGGTGAAATTTTCCAAAAGAGTTTCAGATGTATGACTTTCTCTTTTAAAAAGCTTAACGATCAGGATTAGAAAAATATATAGTTAAAGGAGCTTAGTGGGCAGGGAAGGTGGTGGCTATTTTTTAGGATAAGAAGAACTGGAATTTGTAAAACTACTGATAAGAAAAAGCTAATAACAGTAATCAAAATGTAAGATACTGACATAAAACACACACATAGACCAATGGAACAGAATTAAGAGCCCAGAAATAAACTCATGCATATACAGACAACTGATCTTTCAGAAGAATGACAAGAATCCACAATAGGGAAAATAGAATCTCTTCAATAAATGGTGTTGGGAAAACTGGATATCCACAAGCAAAAGAATGAAACTAGACCCTTATCCCACGTCATTCATAAAAATCAACTCAAAATGAATTAGACACTTAAATAGAAGACATGACACCATAAAACTCCTAAAACAAAACATAAGGGAAGAGCTTCTGAACATTGGCTTTGGCAATAATTTCAGGATATGACACCAAAAACACAAGCAACAAAAGCAAAAATAGACAAGTGGGATTACATTAAACAGCTACTGCACAGCAAATGAAAAGGCAACTTACGTAATGGGAGAAAATTTTGCATACAATATATCTGATAAGAGGTTAATCTTCAAAATATATAAGAAACTACTACAACTCAATATCAAAAAATAATAACATGATTAAAAATTGGGCAAGTAGCAGTCTTTAAAGATGGTGACATAGGAGGCTCCTGAACTCCCCTTCTCCCATGAACAGACCAAATGAACAGCTACACATAAAGCAACTCTGTCTGAAAGAAATCCAGAAACTAGCTGAGCAACTCCTACACAATTGTCAAACAAGAAAATGCCCACATAGAATCTAGTAGGAAAGGGTGAGCCACACTCTTGCCATAAACCCCAGCTCCAGCACAGTGCTCTACAGTCACAAAAGGATCCTCAACTCCCAGCTTCTTCCTGAGGAGTGAAAGATTTGAACCACATATCTAGTACTCCAACCTTTAAGACTCCCAACAGAGGGATAAGGCCCCCAAAACATACAGCTCCGAAAGCCAACAGGGCTTGCTCAACAAGCCCCACAATACTATAGAAAGCAAAAAACAGTTGTTAATGAACATGAACACTCACTGCAGCTGTCACCCCATGGCTCAAGACAGAAGAAGCAGACAAAAAACACCCATCTCCCAGTGTTTTCCTGAATGAGGTCTCCTTGTATACATCAAAAGCTGCTACCTGAGGGTCAGGCATCTAAGTTAGCACACATCTGGGCACTGACTGCAATCCTCCCCAGAGAGCAGAAAAGTTTGTGGACACCTCCTCTGCCTTCTCCATCCTGCCTGTCCTAAGTTGACAGTATCTCTCTGGAAGGAGCCTGTACACATCTGCACCCCAGTTTTTGCAGCATCATGCAAGTAATGAGCCCCTGAATAGCCTGGTTCTGGTAATCAATGGAAGCTGCACTCAAGTTCCACAAGACAGAGGCAAACAAAGAAGCAGTTATTGATGAGTGCAGGAGCACCCCTTCCATGTCTATATTCCTGGGCTAAACACAGAGGGAGTGGACAAAAACACCCATCTCCCAGTTTCTCCCTGGAAGGGGCCAAGCTACATACTTTTGCAGCTTGATGTCTGAGGGTCCAGTTTCCAATCAACATGCATCTATGTAATGACTGCAACCCTCCCCTTTGGAACACTGATGGGTCTTGGCACACCCTCAACCACTGGAAGCCACTTAGAACAAAGAAGGTGATTTGGACAATTAAAATGTTTGAAAGACAACCAGGGGCATAGGTCAGGCTGATTGACAAGGTTCATCTGCTATATGAGACCACTCTGTCAAGACTGGTTGCTTTATTTAAGGCACAGAAACCAACACAGATAGTCAGAAAAATGAAAAAGCAAGGGAATATGTTCCAAATGAAAGAACATGATAAAACTCCAGAAACAGATCTCAATGAAACAGAGATAAGTTATTTATTTGATGAAGAGTTCATAATAATGATTACCAAGTTCAGAAGAATAATGTATGAATAAAGTGAGAATTTCATAAAGATGATTACCAAGGTCAGAAGAATAATGTATGAATAAAGTAAGAATTTCAACAAAGAAAATATTTAAAGTGCCAAACAGAAATAACCAAGGGGAATACTACAATAACTGAAGTGAAAATTTCAGTAGAGGAGTTCAACAGCAGGCTATATCAAGCAGAAGAAAGGCTCAACAAACTCAAAGACAGAGCAGTGGAATTCATCCAATCATAGGAGTAAAAAGAACAAAGAATTGTAAAAGAGTGAAGAGAGCTGAAAGTACTTACAGGACACCATAAAGCACACCAATATTTGCATTATAAGGGTCTCAGATGTAGAAGAGAGAGAAAGTGGGGTAGAAAGCTTATTCAAAGAAATAATGGCTGAAAGATTCCCTAACCTGGGGAAAGAAACAGACATCCAGATCTAGGTAGCCCATGGACTTACAAACAAGATGAATCCAAGACACCCAAACCTAGACACACTACAACTACACTCAAAAATTAAAGACATGGACAAAATCTTAAAGCCAGGAATAGAAAAATAACTTGTTACATATAAAGGAACTGCTGTAAGACTATCAGCATATATCTCAGCAGAAACTTTGCAGACCAGAAGGGAGTGGAATGATATGTTCAAAGTGCTGAAGGAAGAAAACAACCAATCAAGAATTCTCTAACTGGCAAAGCTCTCTTTCAGAATTAAAGGAGAGATAAAGAGTTTTCCAGACAAGCAAAATCTGAGGGAGTTCATCACCACTAGACTGTCTTATGAGAAATGTTAAAGGGAGTTCTTCAAGCAAAACAAAAGGACATGAATTAGTAACAGAAAAACATATAAACATTTAAAACTCACTGGTAAAGGTAAACATGCAGTTAATTCAAAATAACCTAATGTTGTAATGGTAAAGCATTTATAACTCTACAATGAAAGTTAAAGAAAAAAATATAAAAATAACTATAACTATAATGATTTCTTAATAAATACACAACGTAAAAAGATATAAATTGTGACATAAAAACCATAAAATATCAGGAGGGAGTATAAGAATGTACAGCTTTAAAATGCATTCAAAGTTAAGTTGTTAAGAGCTTAAAATAAACTGCAAGGTAATTTCTGTAAGCTTTGCAGTAACCACAAAACAGAAAGCTACAGTAGATGTAAAAAGATAAAGAGAAAGGAATCTAAGCATGCCACTAATAAAAGTCATCAAACCAAAAAGGAAGGGAGCAAGAGAAGAATAAAGGAACAAAGGAATCACAAAACAGCCACAAAACAATTAACAAAATGGAAATAGAAAGTCAATACCTATTAACAATTACTTTAAATGTAAAGGGACTAAATTCTCTAATCAAAGGACAGAGTGGCTGAATGGATTAAAAAAATCAATACCCAACTATATGATGACAACAGGATACTCACATCACCTTTAAGTATACACACAGACTGAAAATTAAGGGGTAAAAAAAAGATATTCCATTCAAAAGGAACCAAAAGCCAAAGACTGCATTAAGAGACAAAGAGGTCATTATATAATGATAAAGAGGGAAATCAAACAAGAGACTATAACATTTGCAAATATTTATGCACCTAAATAGGAGTGCTTAATTATATAAAGCAAATATTATCAGATCTGAAGGAATAAATATACAGTACAATAATAGTAGGGTACTTTACTTCCTAGTTTCAACAATGAATTAATCATCCAGACAGAAAATCAATAAGGAAACATTAGATTTAAACTACATATCCCAGATGGATGTGACAGATATTTACAGAACATTCTATCCAAAGAAGCAGAATACACATTCTTCTCATGTGCACATGAAACATCATCCAGGTTTGATCATATGTTAGGTCACAAAATACGTCTTAATAAATTTAAGAAGATTGAAATAATATCAAGCACCTTTTCCAATCATGATGGTATGAAACCAGAAATCAATTACAAGGTGAAAGCTAGAAAATTCAGAAATATATGGAAATTAAACAACATACTCCTGACCACCAATGGGTCAAAGAAGAAATCAAAAGGAAAATCAAAAAACATCTTCAGACAAATGAAAACAGAAACACAATATTCCTAAAATGTATGGGATGCAACAAAAGTAGCTCTAAGAAGAAAGTTTATAGCAATAAACACCTGTACTAAGGAAAAAGAAAAGATATTAAATAAACCTAATTTTACACCTCCAGGAACAAGAAAAAGAACAAACTAACCCAAAATTAATAGAAGGAAGAGACAAACAAATTCAAACTGGACAAATTACATAGAGTCTAAAAGGACAATAGAAAAGAAAATGAAGTAAGAGCTGGCTTTTTTAAAAGATAAACAAGACAAACCTTTAGCTAAACAAATGAAAAAAAATGAGAGAGAGAGGATGCAAATAAATAAAATTATAAATGAACAAGGAGACATTCCAACTGGTACCATGGAAATACAAAGGACCATAAGGACCATATTATTGACTAAAGGACCATACTATGAACAGTTACATTACAACTGTTGGCCAACCTAGAAGAAATGGATAAATTTTCAGAAACATACAACCTACCAAGACTGAATCATGAAGAAATAGAAAATCTGAACAGATCAATTACTAGTAAGAAGATTCAATCAGTAATCAAAAACCTTCCAACAAACAAAAGTCCAGGACAGATGGCTTTATTGATGAATTCTACCAAACTTTAAAAGGAGAAGTAATGCCAATCCTTTTAAAGCTCTTCCAAACATATTTAACAAGGCTAGCATTACAGTGATGCCAAACCAGACAAGGACAATGCAAGAAAAGAAAATTACAGGCCAATATCCCTGATGAACATAGATACAAAAATCTCAACAAAATATCAGCAAACCAAATTCAATAGTACATTAAAAGGATTATATACCATGATCAAGTGGAATTTATTCCAGGGATGCAAGGATAGATAGTTCAACATTCACAAATTAATCAATGTGATGCACCACATTAATAAAATGAAGGATAAAAATCATATGATCATCTCAATAGATGCAGAAAGACCATCTGACAAAATTCACCATCCATTCATAATAAGAAAAAATAACTTTCAACAATACAGGTATAGAAAAAACAGACTTCAACAAAATAAGACCGTATAAAACAGGCCCACAGCTAATTCATCATAATCAATGAAAAAGCTAAAAGCTTTTCCTCTAATATCAGGGAAAAGACAAGGATGCCTACTCTAACCATATCTACTAAACATAGTAATGGAAGTACTAGCAAGAGCAATTAGGCAAGAAAAAGAAATAAAAGGCATCCAAATCAAAAAGGAAGAACCAAAACTGTTTCTATTTGCAGATGACATAATATCATATAGAGAAAACCCTAAAGACTCCACCAAAAATAACTGTTAAAACTAATAATTGAAATCAGTAAAGTTACCGGATACAAAAAAATCAATATACAAAAGTCTGCTGCATTTCTGCACACTAGTAATGAACTATCAGAGAAATTAAGAAAACAATCCAAATTACAATTGCTTCAAAAAGAATAAAATACCTAGGAATAAATTTAACCAAGAATGTAAAATGTCTGTACACTGAAAACTATAAGACATTGATGAGTGAAATTAAAGAAGCCTCAAATAAATGAAAAGATATTCCATGATCATGAATTGGAAGAATTAATATTGTTTAAATGTCCATATTACCCAAAGAAATCTACACATTTGATGCAATCCCTATCGAAATTTCTATTGCATTTTTCACAAAAATAGAACAAATATTCCTAAAATTTGTAGGGAACTACAGAAGACCCTGAATAGCCAAAGCACTCTTGAGAAAGAAGAACAAAGCTAGAGGCATCACACTTCCTGATATCAAACTGTATTACAAAGATATAGTAATCAAACAGTATGGTATTGGCATAAAAACAGACACATAGATCAATGGAATAGAATAAAGAGTTCAGAAATACACCCACACATATACGGTCAATTAATTTACCACAAAGGAGCCAAAAATACACAATGGAGAAAAGACAGTCCGTTTAATAAATGGTGCTAGGAAAACTATACAGCCACATGCAAAAGAATGAAACTGTACTACTATCTTATATCATACACAAAAGTCACTCAAAATGGATTAAAAACTTGAACATAAGACCTGAAACCACAAAACTCTTAGAAAGAAACAGGGGGTAAGTAGCTCCTTGACAGTAGTGACAATGATTTTTTTGGATTTGATACCAAAACAAAGGCAAAAAACACAAAAATAAACAAGCGGGACTACATCAAACTGAAAATCTTCTGTACAGCAAAGAAACCTTACAGAAAATAAAAAGGATGCCTATGGGATATGAGAAATACTTTTAAATCTCATATCTGATAAGGATTAATATCCGTAATATATAAATAACTCATACAATCAACAGCAAAACAACAAACAATCCAATTTAAAGATGGGCAGAGAAACTAAAGAGACATTTTTCCAAAGAAGACAAATGACCCACAAGCACTGAAATGGTGCTCAACATCACTAATCATCAGGGAAATGCAAACCTCAATGAGATATTACCTCACACTGGTTAGAACAGCTATGATGAAAAAGAAAAAATAAAGCATTGGCGAGGATGGGGAGAAATAGTAACCCTTGTGCACTGTTGGTGGGAATGTAAATTGATACAACCCCTATGGAAGACAAAATGGAGGTTCCTCAGAAAACTAAAACTAGAACTAACATTATGATATAGCAATCTCACTTCTGGAAATATAGCCAATGGAATTGAAAGTAGGATCTCACCCTGGGTTCACTGCAGTATTATTCACAATAGCCAAGACATGGAAGCAACCTAAATGTCCATTAAGGGACGAATGGATAAAGAAAGTGTGGTATATACATACCATGGAATATTATTCAGCCTTAAAAATGAATGAAATCCCGTTATCTGTGACAATATGGATGAACCTGGAGGATGTTATGCTAAGGGAAATAAGTCAGACACAGAAGGACAAACACTGCATGATACCACTTACACAATGAATTTAAAATATTCAATTCATAAAAGCCGGGAGTGGAATATTGATTGCCAGGGGCTTGAAGGAAGGGGAAACAGGGAGGTTTTAATCGAAGGGTACAAAGTTCCAATTACACATGATAAATAAGTCTTAGAGATCTACTGACAATACAGTACCCAGAGTTAACAATACTGTATTGTACACGCAAAAATTTGCTAACAGGGGAAATCTTATATTAAGTGTTTATATCACTAAAAAATAATAAGAAGAATAACAATAAATAAGAAAGAGGGAGGAAATTTTTGGAGGTGATGGATAAGTTTACGGCATAGATTACGGTATTAGTTTCACAAGTATATATAGGCACACCTCAGAGATATTGTGGGTTTGGTTCTAGACCACTACAATAAAGCAAATATCACAATAAGGCAAGTTACACAAATTTGGGGGTTTCCCAGTGCATATAAAAGTTACATTTGCACTATACTATAGTCTATTAAGTGTGCAACAGCATTATGTCTAAAAATATACATATACATACCTTAATTCGATTTTTTTAATTAATTTTTATTGGAGTATAGTTGATTTACAATGTTGTGTGCATAACTTAATTTTAAAATGCTTTATTGGGCTTCCCTGATGGTGCAGTGGTTGAGAATCTGCCTGCTAATGCAGGGGACACGGGTTCGAGCCCTGGTCTGGGAAGATCCCACATGCCGCAGAGCAACTAGGCCCGTGAGCCACAACTACTGAGCCTGCGCGTCTGGAGCCTGTGCTCCACAACAAGAGAGGCCACGATAGTGAGAGGCCCATGCACCACGATGAAGAGTGGCCCCCGCTCAACGCAACTAGAGGAAGCCCTAGCACAGAAACAAAGACCCAACACAGCCAAAAATAAATAAATAAATAAACAATTAAAAAAATAAAATAAAATGCTTTATTGCTAAAAATGCAAATTATCATCTGATAATGCTGGGTTGCCAGAAGCATTCAATTTGTTTAAAAAAAATGTAGTATCTGTGAAGTGCAAATAAAGAGAAACTCAAGAAAACAAATTATGAATACATGTATATGTATGGCTGAGTTGCTTTGCTGTGTACCTGAAACTGCCACGACATTGTTAATCGGCTATACTCCAATATAAAATAAAAAGTTAAAAAAAAAAAAGTTATGCCTGCACTTATCTCCAAACTCAGGTTGTAGGCATTGTGTACAGCTTCCTGTATGTCAAAAAAATTTTAAGAGCTAATGAAAACAGAGGTTGAGGAAAGGATGATGGTAATCCCTTCACGTCAGAGATTAGAGTGTATACAGTGAGAGACACTGCTGATACAAAATGTCTTTTAAGTAATATGTCACAATAAACCCCTAAAAGCTTGAACAAATACTCCAAAAAGGTGATGCAAGATATGAGATAGGCTGTTAAAGAAAAGCTCTGTACGAATCCAAAAAAAAAGCACAGGCACTTCCTGCCTGACATCTTTAAAAGGTGAAATCTAGCTAAAGAAAACATCAAGGGTCCTTAATTAATAAAACTTCCATTATATACTCAGAAATAAGAGATGGTAAGTTTTACTGAAGGAGTTTACAAAATAGTAATAAGCGGCCAGAAAAAGAGGAGAAATTTACCATGCTAATGCTGATGGTATTTTACAAGCTAACAGCTCCCCAAGACTTCTTGCTCCTCCTTCAGTCCTCCCAACCCCACACTTTCCAGTACACTACCTAGGACCCTTGCCTTGATAGCTTTGGCTCAGAACTTCTCTGGAGTCCTCTGCTGCTGGAATCCTAAACAACACGCAAGGATTAAGGCAATGCCTGACTTCTATGTCCTGGTCCATCCAAGGTAAAATTGAAACCATTCTTATAACTGACTTTCCCGGAAAGAGTATTCTAGAGGAAACAATTCTTTCTACTTTAATGAAAATGCACATGAGAATGGAAACAAATGTTACGTATGCATTGAGAAAAACCTATAGAAGATCCAAGGCAGGGTACAGGGAAGAGGGAAGAGGCAGAAATATAAAGACTAAGAAGAGAAAGTATAGTATTGTGACGGTTCTGGACACAATCTACCTGAATTCAAACCCTGGCTTTATCCTTGACTTGCTGTAAGACTTTAAACAATCTGCTTATTATCTATGGGCCTCGTTTTCCTCATGAGGAAGTATCACTTAAAGTTATTCTGTGATTAAATAATTAATAAATGCAAAATGTTTGGTGGATATCTTCTATCTAGACTTGCTACCTTCTCACTTCTCTCTTCAGTATCTTTCTCATAGAAAAGTAAGGGAAATAAACTTGTCAGGTAGCAGAATTTAATATCTAAATCTAATTGACTAAATTATACTAGTAATATATACAAATTGATTTAATACTGATTAAAAATCATAACGTATCTTCACATGCTGAGTTAAAACAAATGACATGAAAAGCTTTCTAAGTCCTGAATCTCTGACTTGTACATAACATGCTACTAGTTAATTTTTTTGTTTTACTTCAACAACTGAGTGTAATGTCCCAAAATATAAACCACAACACTAGCAGGAGAGGTCCACTCAGTCATAGTCCAGTCATTTCACGAAGAAAAACATTATGCTTATTTTGAAGAGTATCCTTGAAAAGCTACACTAGTTAAAACACAGTATTCTAGGTAAGTCTGTATTAGATATTGGGTGCTGCTCTACATACCATCTCTTTCTAAGAGATAGTACACAACCTAAAGCCCCAAACTTCAGACTATTTCCTGAGCATCTTAAAATGGTCATTAGGTAACACAGCACATAAAGCTCTGTCCAATGGATGGAAATAATAATTGGTTAGGCAAGTAAGATTTCATCACTCTAGAATTAAAAAGGCTAAAATATGTATAAAATCAACCAGCAGAATTAGGAATTAACACAAAAAAGAAAGAGAGTCATATTAATGGCCCAGTACTACACTAAAGATCCATGTAACTTGTGTTACTGAGAGGACAACAACATTATCTGGCCCATACTCCCAAGGTCCTGTGAGAGTCTACTAACCTATCCCATGCACTCTCATAAGACTCCTATTATTCATGTTTTCCATGACCAGAAATTGATGAACTAACTTACACTGACATTTAATTGTCATTCCCCCCTTGTATGACCTATGTACTTGCTGGATCACCCTTTCAACACTCAAGAAGAGACTAAATTACAGTATCACATCTTTGAGACCTTTTTCCTACATTAAAAGTTAAATGGTATGCATAATGAGTACTGAGAGACTTCATTAATTAAACGTGCCAGTTAAGAGGGCTAAGCATAATGTTTAGATGAAAGAAAAAAATATAGAATTGAATCGAGGTATTTAAATACTGAAAGTTAACTTAGAGAGACCAATTAGTCTAACCCTTCATTTGAGAGTAAGGAAATTGGGAGCTAGGAAGTAAGTCACTAGGACCTAAGAGACTTGCCAAAGTTGACACAGCTATTTAAAGGCAGAGGCAAAACCAGGACCGGAGCTAAAAATTTCTACTTCAAAACTTTTTTCTCTTACCATAAGAGAATTTCTATTCTCAAAAAGTTGACTTCCACTCTTGGTCTGAATTGACTCCTTTTAATCTCTTTGCCTTAATTCCAACATCTTTGAAAGATGCTAATATAATTGAGACTATGGAAAGAATGTTATTTCATTTTGTGAAGAAGTCTGAAGACACATAGCACCATTACAATTATGACTGATCTCTAAAAGTTTAATATTTCAACCTTTGCTTATTATTGTCTTTTTATGCAGCATGATTAATGCAGTCTATTTCTTGTGACTGCCACAAGAGCCATGAAATCTCTCACTTCTTTCGTAGTGACTTAGTTTGAAAAAAGCATGCACAATAACAACTTTCCTTGAATGCTTGTGTACATAAATTTACCAAATAAAAAGCATATACCATTCACTCACCATCATCAAGTGAAGCAGTATTGCATTTTACAGCATCTCCTAGCTCAATGTTTGTGGGAAGTCTAAATTGCTTCATAAACCTTAGCTGCTCTGCCACTGTGTAGGAAAATATATGGGAGTGGCAGTATGAGTGTAAGAAAAGAAAAGAATAAATGAGGCGGGGAAAGGAAATGAATGTGGATGATGAGCCTGGGAGACAACAGATGAGGCACAAACAGAGAAATGAAGAAAGATAATTAGAATAGGTATGTGTATGTCAGTATGTATGTAGGCATGTGTGTCAGTGTGCGTGTGTAGTGTATGTATGTGGTTATGTGCAGCTGATCACAAGAATACAATCAGAAAGAGGTCATCATTACATTGTTCTGAGTGATCTGTTGCAGAACTGGAACTGTGATAAAAACAGCAGCAAATAAAGTCAACTTAATTTTGATCAATATATAGTGACAACAATAAGTAGTTACATTATCAATCCATTAATTCTCCAAAGATCTCAAATAACATGATAACAAAGCAAGAATGCTAGCCCAATTAATCACACTGTTCCTGGCCAAAGGTAGCAGCATTACACTCCTGAGAGTATTCTGAAAATGTCAGTACAGCATTGTTCTGTACCAAGATCTGTTGGCAGCCTGCAAGTGTATCTTTCTAAAAAATTGCCACCAAGCCATCCAAATTAGAAAAGAAGAAGTAAAATTATCTGTTTGCAGATGACATCTTATATGTAGAAAAACCTAAAGATTCTAGAAAAAAAAAAACCTGTTAGAATTAATAAATTCATAAAAGTTACAGGATACAAAATCAACATACAAAAATCAGTTATATTTCTGTACATAACAATGGAAATTAAGAAAACAACAATTTCCACAAAGGAAATTAAGAAAACAACTCTATTTACAATAGCATCAAACACAGGCCTCCAGCTCACCCCAGGGCCTGCCAGCTCCAAAAACCCCAGGTGGTGTCCCCAGCACCAGGATCCCAGTGGATTCTTGTGAACCCAGGCCCCCAACTGATCCCAGCACCTGCCAGATCCAGCAGCCCAGACAGCTCCTATAGCACCTGGCTCCCAATGGGCTCCTATAAACCCACACTCCCAGCATATCCTAGTGCTGGCCAGCTCCTGAGGCCTTCAGTGGCTCCTATGGCACCAGGCTCCCAATCAGGCCCCAAGAACTGAAGCTCCAGGCAGGCACTGCAAACAGAGACTTCCAACCAGGGCCCACACAAAACCAACTACTGCAGATCCACGTTTTCAACCCACCCCAGCACCAGGCCAGCTTCCATAACCCAGGCCTCCCAGTCAACTTCAGCACCAAGTTGGCCCCTGAGAACACAGACTCCCAGACCAGACCCCGTGGACCCAGACTTCCATCCTTCCTCAGCACCGGGCCAGCCCCCATGGCCCAAGCCCTGAGGCCAGCTCCTGACACCTCAGGTTATACACCTACTCCTATGGACCCAGGCTCCAGGCTCATCCCAAAGCCAAATTGGCCCACATTGTCAGAGTGGTCCCTTGACACCTGTTTAGTGCCTGAAGACCCAGAATCTAGAACTACCCATGTAGACATACGAAGCCCATCATGGCAGACTCAAATTCCCAGCCTATCTTAGTGAATCCAGGCACCAGGCCCACCCCTGTGGACCAGGCACCAGGCTGGTGATCATGTACGCAAGTATCAGGCCTGCTTACCTGCTGTCCCAGGCAACAGACCTACCCCCCAAGAACTCCAGGAGTAAGCCCACCCTACTCTCAATATTCCTATTCAACATAGTCCTGGAAGTTCTAGCCAGATTAATTAGACAATCAATCAATCAAAGAAATAAAAGGTGTCCAGATTAGAAAGGAAGAAGTAAAGCTGTATCCGTTTGCAGATGATATGATCTCATATACGGAAAATCCTACGAATCTGTTAAAGTTACAGGATACAAAAACAACAAACTATCTGAAAAAGAAACAAAGGAATCAATCCCATTTACAATGGCATCAACAAAAATAAAATACTTAGGAATAAATGTAACCAAGGATGTGAAAGATCTGTACGCTAAAAACTGTAAAACATTGATGAAAGAAACTGAAGAGGATACAAATAAATGGAAAGATATCCTGTGCTCACAGACTGGAAGAATTAATACTGTTAAAATATCCATACTATCCAAAGTCATCTACAGATTCAGTGCGATCCATATCAAAATTCCAACAGCATTTTTCACAGACAGAAAAAACCATCCTAAAATTCATATGGAGCCTCAAAAGAACGCAAGTAGCCAAACCAATTTTGAGAAAAAACAAAGTCGGAGGCAATTTACTTCCTGATTTCAAACTTTATTACAAAACTATAGTAATCAAAACAATATGGAACTGGCCTAAAAACGGACATATAGACCAATGGAACAGAATTGAGAGCCCCAAAATAAACCCACACACTTACAATCAACTAATTTTTGATAAGTGTGCCAAGAATACTGAATGGGGAAAAGATATTACCTTCAATAAATGGTGTTAGACTATTCACATTCAAAAGAATGAAATTGTACTCCTTACACCACTCATAAAAATTAACTTGAAATGGATTAGACTTAAACATAAGACCTGAAACTGTTAATCTCCTAGAAGAAAACAGAGGAAAAATGCTCCTTGACATTGGTATTGGCAATGATTTTTTGGATATGACACCAAAAACATGGGCAACAAAAGCAATTATAAACAAATGACGCTACATCAAACTAAAAAGCTTCTGCACAACAAAGAAACAATCAGTAAAATGAAAAGGCAACCTATGGAATAGAAGAGAAAATTGCAAACCATCTATCTTATAAGGGGTGAATATCCAAAATAATAAGATTGTGTTTGAGTACACAACTCAAAAGAAAAAAATCCAATTCAAAAATGGGCAGAGTATTTAAATAGACATGTTTCCAAAGAAGACATGCAAATGTCCAACAAGTACATGAAAAGATGATCAACATTACAAATCATCAGGAAATGTAAATCAAAACCACAATGAGATACCACTTCACACCTGTTAGAATGGCTATCATCAAAAGAGACATCAAGTGTTGGCAAGGATGTGGAGAAAAAGGAACCCTTGTGCACTGTTGGTGGGAATGTAAATTGGTACAGCCACTATGGAAAACAATATGGACGTTCCTCAAAAAATTAAAAATAGAACTACCATATGATCCAGCAATCCCAATTCTGAGTACATATCCAAAAGAATTAAAAGCAAGATCTCAGAAGAGGAACCAAGATGGCAGAATAGAAGGTGTTTGTTCTCTTAGGATAACACCAGAATCACAACTAGCTGCTCACAATCATCGATAGGAAGACACTGGAACACTGGAACTCACCAAAAGATACCCCATATCCAAAGACAAAGGAGAAGCCACAATGACATGGTAGAAGGGGTGCAATCACAGTATAATCAAATCCCATAACTGCTGGGTGGGTGATTCACAGACTGGAGAACACTTATACCACACAAGTCCACCCACTGGAGTGAAGGTTCTAAGCCCCAAGTCAGGCTTCCCAACCTGGCGGATCCAGCAACAGGAGGAGGAATTCCTAGAGAATCAGACTTTGAAGGCTAGTGGGATTTGATTGCAGGACTTTACTGGGAGAAACAGAGACTCCACTCTTGAAGGGCACACACAAAGTAGTGTGTGCATAGGGACCCAGGGAAAGGAGCAGTGACCCCACAGGAGACTGAACCAGCCCTACCTGCTAGTGTTCGATGGTCTCCTGCAGAGGCGGGGGTGGGGGGGGTTGTGGCTCACCTTGGGGACAAAGACATTGACAGCAGAAGTTCTGGGAAGTACTCTTTGGCATGAGCCCTCCCAGAGTCATTAGCCCCACACAAGAGCCCAGGTGGGCTCCAGTGTTGGGTTGCCTAAGGCCAAAAAACCAACAGGGAGGGAACCCAGCCCCACCCTTCAACAGTCAAGTGGATTAAAGTTTTACTGAGCTCTACCCACCAAAGCAACAGTCAGCTCTACCCACCACCAGTCCCTCCCATCAAGCCTCTTAGATAGCCTCACCCACCAGAGGGCAGACAGCAGAAGCAAGAAACTACAATCCTGCAGCCTGTGGAACAAAAACCAGATCCACAGAAAGATAGACAAGATGGAAAGGCAGAGGGCTATGAACCTGATGAAGGAACAAGATAAAACCCCAGAAAAACAACTAAGTGAAGTGGAGATAGGCAACCTTCCAGAAAAAGAATTCAGAATAATGATAGTGAAGATGACCCAGGACCTCAGAAAAACAGTGGAGGCAAAGATTGAGAAGATGCAAGAAATGTTTAACAAAGACCTAGAAAAATTGAAGAACAAAAAAAAACAGAGATAAACAATACAATAACTGAAATGAAAACTACATTAGAAGGAATCAATAGCAGAATAGCTAAGGCAGAATAACGGATAATGACCTGGAAGACAGAATGGTGGAACTCACTGCTGCAGAACAGAATAAAGGAAAAAGAATGAAAAGAAATGAAGACAGCATAAGAGACCTCTGGGACAACATTAAATGCAACAACATTCGCATTATAGGGATCCCAGAAGGAGAAGAGAGAGAGAAAGGACCAGAGAAAATATGTGACGAGATTATAGTCGAAAACTTCCCTAACATGGGAAAGGAAATAGGCATCCAAGTCCAGGAAGCGCAGAGAGTGCCATACAGGATAAACCCAAGCAGAAACACGCTGACACATAGTAATCAAATTGGCAAAAATTAAAGACAAAGAAAAATTATTAAAAGCAGCAAGGGAAAAACGACAAATAAAATACAAGGGAGCTCCCGTTAGGTTAACAGCTGATTTCTCAGCAGAAACTCTACAAGCCAGAAGGGAGTGGCATAATATACTTAAAGTGATGAAAGGGAACAACCTACAACCAAGATTACTCTACTGGCAAGGATCTCATTCAGATTTGATGGAGAAATCAAAAGCTTTACAGACAAGCAAACACTAAGAGAATTCAGCACGAACAAACCAGCTCTACAACAAATTCTAAAGGAACTTCTTTAAGTGGAAAACACAAGAGAAGAAAAGGACCTACAAAAGCAAACCCAAAACAATGAAGAAAAGGGTCATAGGAACATACGTATCAATAATTACCTTAAACATGAATGGAATAAATGCTCCAACCAAAAGACACAGGCTTGCTGAATGGATACAAAAACAAGATCCACATATATGCTGTCTACAAGACACCCACTTCAGACCTAGGGACACATACAGACTGAAAGTGATGGGATGGAATAAGATACTCCATGCAAATGGAAATCAAAAGAAAGCTGGAGTAGCTATACTCATATCAGAAAAAATAGACTTTAAAGTAAAGAATGTTACAAGAGACAAGGAAGGACACTACATAATGATCAAGGGATCAATCCAAGAAGAAGATATGACAATTATAAATATATATGCACCCAACATAGGAGCACCTCAATACATAAGGCAACTGCTAACAGCTATTAAAAGAGGAAATCGACAATAACACAATAATAGTGGGGGACTTTAACACCTCACTTACACCAATGGACAAATCATCCAAAATGAAAATAAATAAGGAAACAGAAGCTTTAAATGACACAGTAGACCACATAGATTTAATTGATATTTATAGGACATTCCATCCAAAAACAGCAGATTACACTTTCTTCTCAAGTGCACACGGAACATTCTCCAGGATAGATCATATCTTGGGTCACTAATCAAGCCTCAGTAAATTTAAGAAAATTGAAGTCATATCAAGCATCTTTTCTGACCACAACGCTATGAGATTAGAAATGAATTACAGGCAAAAACACGTAAAAACACAGACACATGGAGGCTCAACAATACGCTACTAAATAACCAAGAGATCATTGAAGAAATCAAAGAAGAAATCAAAAAATACCTAGAGACAAATGACAATGAAAACACGATGATCCAAAACCTATGGGATGCAGCAAAAGCAGTTCTAAGAGGGAAGTTTATCGCTATAAAATCCTACCTCAAGAAACAAGAAAAATCCCAAGTAAACAATCTAACCTTACACCTAAAGTAACTAGAGGAAGAAAAAGAAGCAAAACCCAAAGTAAGCAGAATGAAAGAAATTATAAAGATCAGAACAGAAATAAATGCCATAGAAACAAAGAAAACAATAGCAAAGGTCAATAAAACTAAAAGCTGGTTCTTTAAGAAGATAAACAAAATTGATAAACCATTAGCCAGACTATCAAGACAAAGAGGGAGAGCACTCAATTCAACAAAATTACAAATGAAAAAGGAGAAGTTACAACAGACACTGAAGAAATACAAAGCACCCTAAGAGACTACTACAAGCAACTCTATGCCAATAAAATGGACAACCTTGAAGAAATGGACAAGTTCTTAGAAAGGTATAACCTTCCAAGACTGAACCAGGAAGAAACAGAAAATATGAAGAGACCAATCACTAGTAATGAAATTGAAACTGTTATTAAAAATCTTCCAACAAACTAAAGTCCAGGACCAGATGGCTTCACAGGTGAATTCTATCAAACATTTAGAGAAGAGCTAACACCCATCCTTCTCAAACTCTTCCAAAACACTGCAGAGGAAGGAACACTCCCAAACTCATTCTACGAGGCCACCATCACCCTGATACCAAAACCAGACAAAGATACTAAAAAAAAAAAAAGAAAATTACAGACCAATATCACTGATGAATACAGATGTAAAAATCCTCAACAAAATGCTAGCAAACAGAATCCAACAACACATTAAAAAGATCATATACCATGATCAAGTCAGATTTACCCCAGGGATGCAAGGATTCTACAATATATGCAAACCAATCAACATGATACACCATATTAACAAATTGAAGAATAAAAACCATATGATCATCTCAATAGATGCAGAAAAAGCTTTTGACAAAATTCAACACCCATTTATGATAAAAACTCTCCAGAAAGTGGGCATAGAGGGAACCTACCTGAACATAATAAAGGCCATATATGACAAACCCACAGCAAATATCATTCTCAATGGTGAAAAACTGTAAGCATTTCTGCTAAGATCAGGAATGCAACAAGGATGTCCACTCTCACCACTATTATTCAACACAGTTTTGGAAGTCCTAGCCACGGCAATCAGATAAGAAAAAGAAATAAAACGAATAAAAATTGGAAAAGAAGAAGTAAAACTGTCACTGTTTGCAGATGACATGATACTATACATAGAGAATTCTAAAAATGCCACCAGAAATCTACTAGAGCTAATCAATGAATTTGGTAAAGTTGCAGGACACAAAATTAATGCCTTAAAATCTCTTGCATTTCTTATACACTACTGATGAAAAATCTGAAAGAGAAATTATGAAAACACTCCCACTTACCATCGCAACAAAAGGAATAAAATACCTAGGAATAAACCTGCCTAGGGAAACAAAAGACCTGTATGCAGAAAACTATAAGACACTGATGAAAGAAATTAAAGATGATACCAACAGATGCAGCAATATACCATGTTCTTGGATTGGAAGAATCATTATTGTAAAAATGACTATACTACCCAAAGCAATCTACAGATTCAATGCAATCCCTACCAAATTACCAATGGCATTTTTTACAGAAATAGAACAAATCATCTCAAAATTTGTATGGAGACACAAAAGACCCCGTATAGTCAAAGCAGTCTTGAGGGAAAAAAACGGAGCTGGAGGAATCAGACTCCCTGACTTCAGACTATACTACAAAGCTACAGTAATCAAGACAATATGGTACTGGCACAAAAACAGAAACATAGATCAATGGAACAAGATAGAAAGCCCAGAGATAAACCCACGCACCTATGGTCAACTAATCTATGACAAAGGAGGCAAGGATATACAATGGAGAAAAGACAGTCTCTTCAATAAGTGGTGCTGGGAAAACTGGACAGCTGCATGTAAAAGAATGAAATTAGAACACTCCCTAACACCATACACAAAAATAAACTCAAAATGGATTAGAGACCTAAATGTAAGACCAGACACTATAAAACTCTTAGAGGAAAACATAGGAAGAACACTCTTTGACATAAATCACAGCAAGATCTTTTTTGATCCACCTCCTAGAATAATGGAAATAAAAACAAAAATAAACAAATGGGACCTAATGAAACTTAAAAGCTTTTGCAAAGCAAAGGAAACTACAAACAAGATGAAAAGAAAACCCTCAGAATGGAAGAAAATATTTGCAAACAAATCAACGGACAAAGAGTTAATCTCCACAATATATAAACAGCTCATGCAGCTCAATATTAAAAAAACAAACAACCCATCCAAAAAGGGGCAGAAGACCTAAATAGACATTTCTCCAAAGAAGACATACAGATGGCCAAGAGCACATAAAAAGCTGCCCAACATCACTAATTATTAGAGAAATGCAAATCAAAACTACAATGAGGTATCACCTCACACCAGTTAGAATGGGCATCATCAGAAAATCTACAAACAACAAATGCTGGAGAGGGTGTGGAGAAAAGGAAACCCTCTTGCACTGTTGGTGGGAATGTAAATTGATCCAGCCACTATGGAGAATGGTATGGAGGTTCCTTAAAAAATGAAAAATAGAATTAGAATATGATCCAGCAATCCCACTACTGGGCATATACCCTGAGAAAACCATAATTCAAAAAGACACACGCACCCCAATGTTCATTGCAGCACTATTTACAATAGTCAGGTCATGGAAGCAACCTAAATGCCCATCGACAGACGAATGGATAAAGATGTGGTACATATATACAATGGAATATTACTCAGCCATAAAAAGGAACAAATTTGAGTCATTTATAGAGATGTGGATGTATCTAGAGACTGCCATATGGAGTGAAGTAAGTCAGAAAGAGAAAAACAAATATCATATATTAACACATGTATGTGGAACCTAGAAAAATGGTACAGATGAACCAGTTTGCAGGGGAGAAATTGAGACACAGATGTAGAGAACAAACGAATGGACACCAAGGGGAGAAAGTGGAGGGGGGGGGAGAAAAACATTAGAACATTTCACCATTATATTTAGCAACACAAAATCACTAGAATAAAATAAACATTTTGCTTTAATGAAAATGTAAAAAAAAAAAAAAGGTAAACAGTTTCTGGGTATTGAATGCATAGCACCTTGACTACCTTTAACAATACTGTATTGTATATTTAAAAGTTGGTAATCTTTAAGATGTGATCTTAAAAGTTCTCATCACGAGAGTATAAAAATTTGTAACTATGTGGAAAAAAAAATCAAATACCTGACAAAACTAATTGATAGTGACCAAAAGCATACCTGTGGTTTCCTGTGGCCAGGAATGGGGAGGAGTTGACTGCAAAGAGGCATAAGGGAACTTTCTGGAGTGAGGGAAATATTTTGTATTTTGGTTGTTGTGGCTACATGGGTGGCTACATGTCTCAAAACTCATTCAACCATTAAAATGAGCAGATTTCATTGTATGCAAATTATATCTCAATAAAACTGATTTTTAAAAAATGAAATGCCTGGAAAAGCACACTCTCAGTCATATATCTAAGTGTCTAAGAGAAAAATAACATCAAAAGACTTTTAAAAAGAATCTTGCATGAATAAACAAAGCAAGCAAAGCATAGAACTATCCTATAGTCTTAAGGAACAATGTGTTCTAGAAGAGTAAATTTTATAGAATATTCAAGCTTACGTTTCATAAAACCTCCTATTTTTCTAACTCATTTCCCCTAGCATCCCCATCCCAATATTCTTTCTACCTCACTGGGTCACTGAATCTATCAATCCTGTCACACATGAGTAAGACACACACACACACACACACACACACACTACCCCACCACCAACACACTACATCTCCATCCCATGTCGTGTCTTAACTTGGATTTTAGGAGCTGATTTTTCTAAGAGTTATGCTTAAAAGGCTTTTGAACAAAAGATTTAAATTATATTTTACGAAAATTATTAAAGGTCTTGTGGTTTTCACTGGAGCCCCCATTCAGAAAAAGGGACTAGAGAAGAAACAACTGAACTGAGTTTTGACCAGGTTGACAAAATGAGGAAGAGCATTCTAGGCAGTGGGAGGAGAATACACCAACAAAAGAAATAGCTCAGTGTATCAGGGAATTGTAAACAGTCAATTTGGCTGGAAATTGTGAGAGGAGAAGAGGAGGCTGGACAAGCACATGTCAAAGAAAGGGCTTTGAAGTCTGCAGTGCTATGGTCATTGATTCTGTGACAGCAAAACCTGGGTTTTGCTTTCTGGTGTAGCTCTAGGCCCTAGCAAATAATTCCCTAGCAAATAGTGAATGCTCACTAACTATTTGACAAATGAATGGATAGGTAGATGGATAAATACATGACTTAAACTGTGAAGGGTCTAGTATATTATGGTAAAGAATCTGGACTTTGGTCTAAAATTCAGGTTTTACCAACCATGGTGATAGGTGGCCATTTATGAAGTATTTCACAAGTAATTTGTTAATAATGAAAGCCAAAGTACTGCAATTTGCAAACGATTTATTTTTTAAACATAAATAAGAACCTGTTCAAGATTACCTTACAATATTACCCTCATGTTCATTCCAATATAGTTTATTGAGTACAAGAGTAAAAAATGGAATTTTAGCTAGTTTGCCAGTAACTGCACATAATCTATAGCCTATCTACTCTAAGTCATGTTTGTTAGCAAATCACCACTGCTAAACTGTCAATAACCATGGCAGTTATAAATTACTGAAGCCTGTACTTCCTAAAAACACACTCTGGAGTTTTGTTAAAATTGGGGTATACTCACTGCAGTATATTAGGCATGTGAATATTATCAGTCATGTGACACTAGTGAAGGCACCAGTCATTGTATAATTTCAAGAAAAAGATTTATATTATATAATTAATCCTAGAAAAAAATCATTTTTGTGACAAAGTAGATGAGTGGAATATATGAGACCTAAGACAGGAGAGTGTGACAAAACTATAGGAGAGACATGCAGAAAGTCTGAACTAAAGTAGTAGCAATGGATATGCAGAAAAGAATGATAATAAAAGCATACAGGCAGTATAATCAACAGACCTATGCATCAGTCAGACATGCTACTTGGGGTAAAGTGGCTTGGCTTGAACAACAGGGTCCAAAATAGAACCTGGGTAGGATATAAAAGAGGAGGGTAACAATAGGGAGGGAAGATAATAAGCTCCATAGTAGGCATGTTGGATTGGATACAAGGATGCCAAACTTAAAGAGGTCTGGAATACAGGTCCCAATTAAGAATCCAGGCATAGAGATGGTGGATGGAGTAACCTACGAAGAGTGTGTGTGTGGAGTTAGCAAAAGTGAAAGTCAGACAGAACTTGGGGAAAAACACACATTCTTAAGGGCTAGGACAAGTAATAGAAAACCAAAAAGAAGGTGCACATAGAATCACAGACCATGAGTTCCTCCAAGGATAGTTCCCATTCGTGCAATTTCTGGCACAGTACAGTTACTTGATAATTATAGTGAATAATTAGAAAGTAAAAACTACAAAGGAACTATAGAGATCATCTACAGCAGGGCTGGGAAACAAGTTTCAGTTCAAGACTAACTGCAGTCAATTGTGTATGACTATCTATTTAGAAAATCATTTCAATAAAGATTTTGAGGTCAAGACTCGGCTCCAAAGGAAAGTTGTGGGCCCACAACTATTATGTACTGTTAAAGCCATGGGCTCAGGAGGGGTGAAAGAATCCCTCATGGGTCACATATTGCCACCATGGATACTTCGTTTTTATTACATAAAATTTACTATATACTTCATTTTTTATTATAAAATTTTAACTTTGAAAATAATAAAAGTTCATGGTAACGTCAAATGATACAAGAATAAAGAAAATATTAATAATTTCCACCAAACTGCTCCAGTCTTATTTTTCTCAGGTAACCAACATCCAAAAACAGAAAAATGTTTTGCATGTATGTTCTTACTCCTTTTTCTTGCTCATCTGTATATACAAATACATAGCGTTTTCTTTGTTTTTAATATCTTTGTTTTTCTTTCTTTGTTTTTAGTATCTTTATTGGAGTATAACTGATTGACATTGTTGTTAGTTGCTGCTGTTTAACAAAGCGAATCAGCTATATGTATACATATATCCCCATACACCCTCCCTCCTGCGTCTCCCTCCCACCTTCCCTATCCCACCCCTCTAGGTGGACACAAAGCACCAAGCTGATCTCCCTGTGCTATGCAGCTGCTTTCCACTAGCTATCTATTTTACATTTGGTAGTGTATATATGTCCATGCAACTCTCTCACTACGCCCCAGTTTACCCTTCCCCCTCCCGGTATCCTCAAGTCTATTCTCTACGTCTGCGTCTGTATTCCTGTCCTGCCCCTAGCTTCTTCAGAAACATTTTTGTTTTAATGCCATATATATGTGTTAGCATATGGTATTTGTTCTTCTCTTTCTGACTTAGTTCACTCTGTATGACAGTCTCTAAGTCCATCCACCTCACTACAAATAACTCAACTTCGTTTCTTTTTATGGATGAGTAATATTCCATTGAATATATGTGCCACATCTTCTTTATCCATTCATCTGTTGATGGACACTTAGGTTGCTTACATGTCCTGGCTATTGTAAATAGAGCTGCAATGAACATTTTGGTACATGACTCTTTTTGAATTATGGTTTTCTCAGGGTATATGCCCAGTAGTGGGATTGCTGGGTCGTATGGTAATTCTATTTTTAGTTTTTAAGGAACCTTCATATTGTTCTCCATAGTGGCTGTATCAATTTACATTCCCAACAACAGTGTAAGACGGTTCCCTTTTCTCCACACCCTCTCCAGCATTTATTGTTTGTAGATTTTTTGATGATGGCCATTCTGACTGGGGTGAGGTGATACCTTGTAGTTTTGATTTGCACTTTGTTGAGCATTCTTTCATGTGTTTGTCAGCAATCTGTAAATATTCTTTGGAGAAATGTCTATTTAGGTCTTCTGCCCATTTTTGGATCAGGTTGTTTGTTTTTGTGATATTGAGCTGCATGAGCTGCTTGTAAAAATTGGAGATTAATCCTTTGTCAGTTGCTTCCTTTGCAAATATTTTCTCCCATTCTGAGGGTTGTCTTTTGGTCTTGTTTATGCTTTCCTTTGCTGTGCAAAAGCTTTTAAGTTTCATTAGGTCCCATTTGTTTATTTTTATTTCCATTTCTCTAGGAGGTGGGTCAAAAAATATCTTGCTGTGATTTATGTCATGGAGTGTTCTGCCTATGTTTTCCTCTAAGAGTTTGATAGTGTCTGGCCTTACATTTAGGTCTTTAATCCATTTTGAGTTTATTTTTGTGTATGGTGTTAGGGAGTATTCTAATTTCATTCTTTTATATGTAGCTGTCCAGTTTTCCCAGCACCACTTATTGAAGAGGCTGTCTTTTCAACATTGTATATTCTTGACTCCTCTATCAAAAATAAGGTGACCACATGTGTGTGGGTTTTTCTCTGGGCTTTCTATCCCATTCCATTGATCTATATTTCTGCTTTGTGCCAGTACTATACAGTCTTGATTACTGTTGCTTTGTAGTATAGTCTGAAGTTAGGGAGCTTGATTCCTCCAGCTCTGTTTTTCTTCCTCAATATTGATTTGGCTATTCCGGGTCTTTTGTGTTCCCATACAAATTTTGAAAATTTTTGTTCTAGTTCTGTGAAAAATGCCATTGGTAGTTTGATAGGGATTGCATTGAATCTGTAGATTGCTCTCAGTAGTATAGTCATTTTCATAATGATGATTCTTCCAACCCAAGAACATGGTATATCTCTCCATTTGTTTCTATCATCTTTAATTTCTTTCATCAGTGTCTTATAGTTTTCTGCATACAGATCATTTGTCCCCCTAGGTAAGTTTATTGCTAGGAATTTTATTCTTTTTGTTGCAATGGCAAATGGGAACTTTTCATTAATTTCTCTTTCAGATTATTCATTGTTAGTGTATAAGAATGCAAGAGATTCCTGTGCATTAATTTTGTATTCTGCTACTTTAAAATTCATTGAATACCTCTAGTACTTTTCTGGTAGCATCTTTAGGATTCTCTATGTATAGTACCATGTCATCTGCAAACAGAGACAGTTTTACTTCTTCTTTTCTGATTTGGATTCCTTTTTTTGTTTTTCTTCTCTGATTGCCATGGCTAAAACTTCCAAAGCTACATTGAAAAATAGTGGTGAGAGTGGGCATCCTTGTCTTGTTCCTGATCTTAGTGGAAATGCTTTCAGTTTTTCACCACTGAGAACAATGTTGTCTGTGGCTTTGTCATATATGGGCTTTATTATGTTGAGGTAAGCTCCCTCTATGTCTACTTTCTGGAGAGTTTTTTATCATAAATCGGTGTTGAATTTAGTTGAAAGGTTTTTCTGCATCTACTGAGATTATCATATGGTTTTTCTCCTTCAATTTGTTAATATGGTGTATCACACTGATTGATTTGCATATATTGAAGAATCCATGCATTCATGGGATAAACCCCATTTGATCATGGTGTATGATCCTTTTAATGTGCTGTTGGATTCCGTTTGCTAGTATTTTGTTGAGGATTTTTGCATCTATGTTCATCAGTGATATTGGCCTGTAGTTTTCTTTCCTTGTGACATCTTTCTCTGATTTTGGTATCAGGGTGATGGTGGCCTCATAGAATGAGTTTGGGAGTGTTCCTCCCTCTGCTATATTTTGGAAGAGTTTGAGAAGGATGGGTGTTAGCTCTTCTCTAAATGTTTGACAAAATTCGCCTGTGAAGCCATCTGCTCCTGGGCTTTTGTTTGTTTTAAGATTTTTAATTACAGTTTCAATTTCAGTGCTTGTGAATGGTCTGTTTAAATTTTATATTTCTTCCTGGGTCAGTCTCAAAGGTTGTGCTTTTCTAAGAATGTGTCCATTTCTTCCAGGTTGTCCATTTTATTGGCATATAGTTGCTTGTAGTAATCTCCCAAGCTCCTTTTTATTTCTGCAATGTCAGTTTTCACTTCTCCTTTTTCATTTCTAATTCTGTTGATTTGAGTCTTCTCCCTTTTTTTCTTGATGAGTTTGGCTAAGGGTTTTCCAATTTTGTTTATTTAGTTTAAATAAAAGAATCAATTTTTAGTTTTATTGATCTTTGCTACTGTTTCCTTCATTTCTTTTTCATTTATTTCTGATCTGATCTTTATGATTCCTTCCTTCTGCTAACTTCGGGTGTTTTTTTTGTTGTTCTTCTTCTTCTTTCTCTAATTCCTTTAGGTTTAAGCTTAGGTTGTTTATATGAGATGTTTCTTCTTTCTTGATATAGGATTGTATTACTATAAACTTCCCTCTTAGAACTGCTTTTGCTGCATCCCATAAGTTTTGGGTCATTGTGTTTTCACACATGATATGATTGATATGATACTTGATATGATTTCTTTTTCTTAAATGTGCCAAGGCTTGATTTGTGACCCAAGATATGATCTCTTCTGGAGAATGTTCCATGAGCATTTGAGAAGAAAGTGTATTCTGTTGTTTTTGGATGGAATGTCCTATAAATATTAAGTCCATCTTGTTTAATGTATCATTTAAAGCTTGTGTTTCCTTATTTATTTTCATTTTGGATGAACTGTCCATTGGTGAAAGTGGGGTGTTAAAGTCTCCCACTATGATTGCGTTACTGTCGATTTCCCCTTTTATGGCTGTTAGCATTTGCCTTATGTATTGAGGTGCTCCTATGATGGGCGCATAAATATTTACAATTGTTATATCTTTTTCTTGGATTGACCCTTTGATCACTATGTAGTGTCCTTCTTTGTCTCTTGTAATAGTCTTTATTTTAAAGTCTATTTTGTCGGATTTGAGAATTGCTACTCCAGCTTTCTTTTGATTTCCATTTGCATGGAATATCTTTTTCCATCCCCTCACTTTCAGTCTGTATGTGTCCCTAGGTCTGTAGTGGGTCTCTTGTAGACAGCATATATATAGGTCTTGTTTTTGTATCCATTCAGCCAGTCTATGTCTTTTTTGGAGCATTTAATCCATTTACACTTAAGGTAGTTATTGATATGTATGTTCCTGTTACCATTTTCTTAATTGTTTTGGGTTTGTTATTGCAGATCTTTTCCTTATCTTGTGTTTCCTGCCCAGAGAAGTTCCTTCAGCATTTGTTGTAAAGCTGGTTTGGTGGTGCTGAATTCTCTTAGCTTTTGCTTGTCTGTAAAGGTTTTAATTTCTCATTAAATCTGAATGAGATCCTTGCTGGGTAGAGTAATCTTAGTTGTAGGTTTTTCCCTTTTATCACTCTAAATATGTCCTGCCACTCCCTTCTGGCTTACAGAGTTTCTGCTGAAAGATCAGATGTTAACCTTATGGGGATTCCCTTGTATGTTATTTGTTGCTTTTCCCTTGCTGCTTTTAATATTTTTTCTTTGTATTTATTTTTTGATAGTTTGATTAATATGTGTCTTGGCATGTTTCTCCTTGGATTTATCCTGTATGGGATTCTCTGTGCTTCCTGGACTTGATTGACTCTTTCCTTTCCCATATTAGGGAAGTTTTCAACTATAATCTCTTCAAATATTTTCTCAGTCCCTTTCTTTTTCTCTTCGTCTTCTGGGACCCCTATAATTCAAATGTTGGTGCGTTTAATGTTGTCCCAGAGGTCTCTGAGACTGTCCTCAATTCTTTTCATTCTTTTTTCTTTATTCTGCTCTGCAGTAGTTATTTCCACTATGTTATCTTCTAGATCACTTATCCGTTCTTCTGCCTCAGTTATTCTGCTATTGATTCCTTCTAGAGAATTTTTAATTTCATTTATTGTGTTGTGCATCATTGTTTGTTTGCTCTTTTGTTCTTCTAGGTCCTTGTTAAACGTTTCTTGTATCTTCTCCATTCTATTTCCAAGATTTTGGATCATCTTTACTATCGTTACTCTGAATTCTTTTTCAGGTAGACTGTCTATTTCCTCTTCATTTGTTTGGACTGGTGCATTTTTACCTTGCTCCTTCATCTGCTGTGTATTTCTCTTTCTGCTCGTTTTGCTTAACTTACTGTTTTTGGGTTTCCTTTTTGCAGGCTGTGGGTTGGTAGTTCCCGTTGTTTCTGTTTCTGGTGTCTGCCCCCATTGGGTATGGTTGGTTCAGTGGGTTGTGTAGGCTTCCTGATGGAGGGGACTGGTGCCTGTGTTCTGGTGGAAAAAGCTGGAAATTGTCTTTCTGGTGGGCAGGACCGCATCTGGTGGTGTGTTTTGTGGTGTCTGTGTACTTAGTGTGATTTTAGGCAGCCTCTCTGCTAATGGGTGGGGTTGTGTTCCTGTCTTGCTAGTGTTTGGCATGGGGTGTCCAGCACTGGAGCTTGCTCGTTGTTGAGTGGAGCTGGGTCTTAGCGTTGAGTTGGAGATCTCTGGGAGAGCTCTCACCAATTGATGTTACGTGGGGCCAAGAGGTCTCCTGTAGTCCAGTGTCCTGAACTCGGCTCTTCCACCTCAGGGGCTCAGGCCTGACACCGTGCCAGAGCACCAAGACCCTGTCAGCCGCACAGCAAGGTACGTGGGAAGTTTCTTACCTTTTGGCAAGTCTGAGGTCATCTGCCAGCATTCAGTAGGTATTCTGTAGGAGTTGTTCGACATGTAGACGTATTTTTGATGTATTTGTGGGGAGGGAGGTGATTTCCACATCTTACTCCTCTGCCATCTTGAAGGTCCTCTCCTTGTTTTGTTTTTGTTTATAAAATTATTGACAAAGGAAAACACTATGGCACACAAATAAAATTTCCAGTGTTCAAATTTATTGTTGAACTTGCGTCTAACTTTATTTCAACGTTTTAAAAATATTGTCTGTTATTATATATAATATTATATTTTTCATTTTCACTTTTCTTCTCTAATTAAACTTATTGGTAGTTTGCCTGCTACACTGATCTTATCAGGGACCCAAATAACTTCTACGTGGCCTATTGCAATGTATAAGTTCCAGTCTTTATCTTATTCAGCAGCATCTGACACATTCATTCACTTTCTCCTTCTTGATATTTTAAGCGTGTTTTCTACTAACACAACATTGTAAAGCAACTATACTCCAATAAAAACTAATTTTAAAAAATAATTTAAAAAATTAAGTATGTTTTCTTCCCAGTTTAATGGCAGCTCCTTCTCTGTTATCTTTGGTATTCCTCCTCATTTTTCTGAGCTCTAACTGCTGGAGTGCAAGTAAGGTACAGTGCTAACACCTTTCCTCTTCTCCATCTATACTAACTCTCACCCAATTCAATGTCCTTAACTGCCATCTTTATACTGTCAACTCCAAATGTGTATCTTCAGCCCAACCTCTCTACTGAACTCCAGACTCATTTTCCTACTGCCACTCGACACTGTGACTTCATTGTCTAACATCCATTCAAACTTCACATCAAAACTAAACTCCCCACTCTCTCCCCATCCCAAAATAATACAATTTGATAATTTTTAAATTGATAATATTGCCAAATTTGGCAAACTGGTTATTCAGCAAATTGACTGGCAACTTAGCAATAAATTTACCTCCACCAATTCTATTAAAGAAGTGACCACACATAATATCTAAAGTACATTAGGGGAGGAAATGTAAGAATTTTACGTTCAGTCAAGGTGTCCATCAACTATCAATTAAATCAACAATCTTAAATATATAAAACTTTGTGAACAAAACACTTATGAGTACTTCCTTAAAAAATTCCTGAGCCACAAAATCCAGCATCCAAGAGCAGAATCAAAACAAAGAACTTACAATAAAGAAATAATAGTAAAAGGGCTGGTGATTGGTCAGAATTAATTTTTAAATGCAACGAATAACTTTGATGAACTTTTTAAATGGATTCAGTAACTGATAATTATGGCTACAGAACAAAAGGAAAATATAAATTAAGACATGTATAGAGAATAATACATCAGAAATTAGAAGATGGGGGTATCTGATAAAAAGTATATTTGTATTACAATATTTTTTCATCTTTCATAGAAAACCACTAATGGTTACACTACTTTCTGGATATATGCTCACTGTGTGCTCTACATGCCTCTACATCACTCCCAACCATGCCTTGTTCCTGCGATTACCATGGCAACGGTGGACTAGAGAACAACTGAAATAGACTCCAAATGAGTAACGTTTTACTTGAAAATAAGAAATATAAAGTTTAAAAAATAGTGTTGATTCTAAACACTTAAAATGGTTTATACTTTTCCTAACAATAATGGGATATTTTATGCTCTATATTACTGTAGTAAAGAAATATTTTTCTGAGTGAAGTCAACAATTCTTCCAATTTTACTTCAATCTCTTTTCTTTCATTTAACTCAAGTAAATTAATACTTGGTATTTAAAATGCCATGTATACTGTGATCCCATTTTCCTAAAATTATATCTAGCTATATTTTGCTCAATAAAGACACACTGAGAGATGTTTGAAAAGATGTTCACATGTTGAGAACAGTTATTTCTGGAAAGCAGAATTGGGAGTGATTTTCTGCCTTCTTACTTTTCTATGGGTTTAAATTTTCATAATAAGCATATGTGATATAGATTATAAATCATATGTGATATAGAGCATAAAAGACATAATAAAAGTGATTAAAATTTTTGTCTAGAGCTTTAGTACAAACAGAATGATTATAGTAGTTAAGTCTAGCCAAGTTTATCCCACCACCATCAACAAAAGCAAAGCCTTGCATGGTTACAAATACATAAAAGGAATCAAAACTATGACGGAAAGTCTTCAAGATCTTATATCTTGTGTGTCATATCAAACTTATCTCTTTAATAGTAATAGACATTTTATGCTTATACGGGTTTGATGCCATTTACCTGTTACAGAGCCACTAGTTGCAGCATTGGTTGAGATAATATATATAGCATAAAGTATTTAACAGCAATATCCCAAAAGACTGTAATATAGAAATATTGCTTAACGAACAGAGAATGTTTTTTATCTGTGAAATAACATATGTCAGGTCTTACCTCCTCATATTCAGAGGATGTAGTTAATGATTTTCCTCCTTGAAAATAAAAAGGATTTTTAAATGCCTATACTTCCAAATACATGTAAAAATTAAATAGCTCTGAACCTAACCTTTAAAATTCTAAAGAGTCCTTTTTACTTTTTGTTTTGATTATCAAAACAACAACAAAAAGGCATTATTAAATTGCCTTCCACAGCTGTCACCAAAATCATATCTTTATTAGCAAACGTACACCACAGACCTATGTGCACCCAACATTCATTTCTCTTTTGTTTAAAAGCAGTAAATGTTTGAAAAACTGCCAATATTCTTTTCAGTCTGATTTCATTTTGAAAGAACAAATTAGTAATTAGCTGTTGACTTCATAAGAAGCTTATATCATCTTGGGTTTTAAGGTCAAACATATTGCTTTTTGGATCTATGCTCACTAGATGCTCTTTAGCTGCATTTCACACACGTTTCAACTGTGCCTTCTTCGTGTGACTTACAGAGTCACGAATGAGAGAAGTTAGCTTTATTTTATTTCTATAGCCCTTGTGGAAAACTGCGGTTAAATCCTTTAAAAATAGGAGGCAGATTAATAAGCCTTTTCTTTATTAAAATATAGTAATAATGGGGACAAAACAGGGAGGACCTTACAAGCAATGAAAATAAGATTTTTATGGGGGAAGGGATAAGTGCATTTAATTGAATTATCATACATTCTATAAGAAGGGGAAACTCCCCTATTAGGTGTTTAATATTTGTTTTACCTCCCACTTACCCAGAGATTGGACACTCCAATCACTCTCTATTCTAAACAGAAAGAAATAACTGAATACATTCTGTCTCAACTACCCTGAGGCAGTTTGATGTTCATTTGTTATTAATTACACTAACTTTAGTAAAATGCAATTGAATAAATCACTAGGATTTTCTGGAACTTGAGGGAGAGATTTACATTCTACTTCCTATCCTCCATTCTCTTACTGATGAGCATGTGATTTTAAACAAGACACTTGTCATCACTTAGCACTTGGTTCTCCAACTGTAAAATGAGGAATTTAGCCTAGATCTGCAGTTATTAAACATTGGGGGTTCATAGAATCTATGTAAATGAAAATTATTGGCTCTTTCCTTAGTGAAGTGTACACATATATAAACCCTACAATGTCAATGTTCTACAAAGGCCAATACAATCTGGCCACCAGTCCTCCCACCCAAACTTAACTCTCTGAGTTCATCTCCATGTTAACTCTGATCCAGCTATAGTGGCTTTCTTGCTCTTTCTCAAATGTGACAAGCAAGCTCTCACCTTGCACTGGCTGTTTTCTCTGCCTAGGACCTTTTCTTAACCTCTAAGATGTTCAAGTATCACCTTCCCCGTGAGGCTTACTCTGATCACCTTATTTAAAACTGGAACCCACATCCCTTTCCAGCACTACTGGTCCTTGCCTTTTGCCCTAAAATTTTCCCCCAGAGCACTTATCATAATCTATCTATGTACAAAAGAATTAATAGAGCAGGCTTCACTGCTATCCTTGGAAAGCCTTGCTCATAAGGTTGGCCTTTGGCTAGTCCCTAGGAACTTGGATTTCAGAAGGAGTCTCACATTCCTGGAACTGATAAGAGTGGCTCACTAACTCTAAACTGTTTGTGTAGATGATATGGTTTATGCTGAATACCTGTTTTCCTTCAAGGAGTGTACAATAATTTGATATGTGCCAGGGAGAGGATGCCTACATGACCAGCTGCCAGTAAAAACCCTGGGAACTGAGTACCTAATGAGCTTCACTGGTAGACAGCATTTCATTCATGTGGTCACAACTTGCTGGGAAAATTAAGTGCATCCATGTAATTCCATTAAAAGAAGACTCTGGACGTGTGTGCCTGGTCTCTCCCAGACTTGTCCCTTGTGCCTTTTCCCTGTGCTGATCTTGCTCTGCACCCTTTTACTATAACAAACCTTAGCTGTGAGTATGATTATATGCTGAGTCCTGTGAGTCCTCCCAGCATATCACTGAACCCAGGAGTGGTCGTGGGGACCCCCAACACTCTAACACAATATAAAATTTACTGATGAATTATGTTTACTTTCTGTTTACACCTGTAAAAATATAAGCTACATGAGAGCTAGAAATTTTTTTCGGTTCACTGGTATATCCTGAGAGCCTAAGAAATTGCCTAGCACATAGTAGGTGCACAATAAATATTTATCGACTAAATGAACACACACAAAATTTTGCAATTAACTTAAGGAAGCTAATGGAGCTTCCTAAGGAAGCCCTAACCATTGATGCTAGTGAGAATTCCTTGCCAAGATGGTGTCTACTGCCCTTAACAATTTGAATATTCAAAATTCTAAGCAAGAAGATCTATGAACTGGTTTCTGTTTAATTCCCTGAAAATAGCCTACATTTAAGGAAAAGAGGTAGAAGGAAGTATATACGTTTCAACAGGGCAAACTTGGCAAACATTGTTCTCAGAATTAAGTGTGATAGCATGTTATAAATTTTGTATAACCCTGGCTATACACAGCCCTTGAAGGAAATGTGAGGTTTTCATTTTTCATGGGCACTAAGGCTTCAGAATTAGACTCTAGAGATTCTCCTAAAGCCAAACTTTTGAAGCTCAGTAATCTTTTGAGCCAAGTTAATCTAGTGGGAGTCTCACAGCCTCTTTTAGGATGAAAAACATGGAAAGTTAAAGAAATTTTGAGGAGGAAATTGGAAGAAGCCAACTCTGAGAGCAAAGCCAAGTATTCACTGAATATGTGCAGAACCGATGGGGGGAAGGGAGAGAGGAATGGAGAGTTGTTATTATTGTTAGTTGACTCCTCTAGGAATCAGAAAACAGCATGCAAAGCACTCTAATGTCAGCAATACTTCAACAGAGATAACAACTGGCTTGGAGGCAAGGCTACGTTTTTAAATACTTAATTTTTTCTGGTAGCAAAAAATAGTGCACAACATATTTATTTTCGGAAAGTTGCCCACTCACAGACTCATAAAACTAAATTTCATGCTGGGTCCACAAAGGGAGCATATGAGTAGATTCAGTTACGGTGGACACGGTAGGAGTTCACTAAATGCTAGTGAAATTAATAAGTGTGCCTGGTAGGTATTCAATAAATTTTAGTGAAATGAATAAATATGTGTAAGACACTAAGCTATGCACTGATTATAGCCTCAGTGCAAGCCATAAAAATGTCTTAGGCACTTTCTACAGTAAATCTAGGCATATTACAGGATTTGAGGGGAATAAAAAGGCAGTCTCTTGCTCAGTGAATTGAAAGAGTAGCATTCAGATTGGAAGGAGAAGTTTCTGATCTTTTTAATTAATCAAATCCTAAATTAATTATTTTAAATGTAAAAACAGACGCTGTCTTTATTTTTTTCAATTTTTGTCCTTAACTTACTTAGCAACAGCTTCTTCTTCAAACATTCCTCCCTCTCTCCCTCTCTCTGTTCCCCACCCCCTAACCTAACACACACACACACACACACACACACACACACACACACACACACACACCACCTGCCTTTCGGTCCTGTTAAAATTTGTAAGAGTCTTGAATTCCTTTATTAGGAAAATTCTTTGTGGCCCAACACTAATGGCACTTCAATATATGATAGTATGAGAGTGTTGTGAAATTGTGAAAGCTCAAATATAGCCAATTTTAGAGACAGAACATGAGCACCAATCATTAAATAACCAACCCCCATGTTTATAGTTGCAAAGTATTATTATTCTAGAATTAATTTGTATTCTTGTCTCAAAGCATCCAAGAGAAGACAGATTAAAGAGATACTAAGGATGCAGAAAGAAATATTCTAAATTCTTTACACATTGAATTCTATGCATTTCTAGAAGGAGCCCTTAGAATTCTCACATCAACAGTTCTTTAATGAAAGCAATTTATTTGATTCCATTCTTCATTCCTACATATGACTTTAACTGCCCAGCTCCCCAGTCAGGACTCAACATGAGTAAGTGCCATCCTAGAGCAGATGGCATGGGTCAGGAGCAACAAGCAGACCAGTGGCACCCAGAGAAAGAGAAATCCACACCAGATTCCAACACACATCATAATCTCTTGATCATAACACATAAATTTATTACCATATTCACCAGGCTACTTTCAGAGCCCTGTTCTTACCTTGCTCTATACTTTCTTCCTAGATGATCTAAAATATTCTCATGACTTTTCATCTCTACTGACACATATACACTATTGATACTATGTATAAAATAGACAACTGATGGGAACATACCATATAGCACAGGGAACTCTACTTAATGCACTGTAGTGTCCTAAATGGAGGAGATATATGTATATGTATGGCTGATTCATTTTGCTGTACAGTAGAAGCTAACACAACATTGTAAAGCAACTATACTCCAATAAAAATTAATTTTAAAAAAAGAACAATTGAAATGAGAGGGTTGTTCCGGATCTTCTGAGTGGGCCCAATTAATCACAAGGGTCCTTAAATACGTCAGAGAGAAGCAGAAGAAGAAACTCAGAGGGAAATATGACTATGAAAGAATGGTCAAAGAGACACATCACTGCCGGCTTTGAAGATGACAGAAGGGAGTGAATCAAAGAATGCTGGGGGCCAGCAGAAACTCAAATATTGACCTCTGGAGCCTCTAGAAAGAAACGTAAGTTTGCTAACACATGGTTTTAGCCTAGTGAAATCTGTGCTGGACTTCTCATCTAAAGAACCATGAGATAATAGTTTTGTAGTTTATAATAATAACATTTTATTATATTAAATAAATAAATAAATATCATCTCTAAGATGACAACTCCAAATTTTGTATCTCCAACGCAAACATCTCCGCTGAAATGCAAACTCATTTATACAACTTGGCATCTATTTTGGATGTCTTCTCACAGGCATCTTGAACTCAATATATGCAACATGGAACTGCTGGAACTTCCTTTTCCTCTACCTCATGCCTCAGATCTGTTCCTCTTCAAGTCCCTCCATCTCAATAAGCATCACCTCCCTCTACTCAGTTGCTCAGCTTGAATATGTGTGTCATATTTGATGACTCCTTCTGCTTCACCTCCCCACCTCCATATCAAATCCATCAGTCAGGTGAATCTCTGTGTGCTACACAGATCGCAAAGCTGTCCAACCCCTCTTACACTGACATGGCCCTTGTCCAAGACACTGTCATTTTTTTCCCTTGGTTTCTGGTATGGGGAGAAAATTTCATGCTTATAGTTGAACAAAAATGGACGTTTTATAAAATTATAATACTACAAATTTAAAATAGGCATTTCAGAAAAGTCTCATACATGTGTTTAAGGGAACAAAAATTTTCTTTTTTTTAATGATTAATAAGACATTTTAGGACTTTAATGTTTAGAGCTCTTATATATACATACATTGATACATGTACATTTTCACTGTAATAATAATAAATTTAATATAATGTCAAATATCAGAATTCTGACTAGTAACATTACACATAAACCTGCTTTTTATAGAAATCATTCTTTCTAATTGATTTAACCATTGATCCCACACCATAAACGTAATGTTTAATGACAGTAGACAATAACATACTTAAAGTGCATTTGGCAAAGTTTTCCTTTTAAAGTTGTAAGTTATTTTCTATCTAAAATTTGACCTTAATTATTAATTTAAAGGAAAAAAATTCAAGCTCTATTATTGTCCAATGCTTTATATTTACAGCATGGTTTTGCATGCAGGATACAATCTACAAATTGTTCTGCTCTTACAAAATAACTCAATAGATGATTCTGAATATTAAAACAAGAAGAAATTTTAAAAATAGACTCAAATCATCAAGTATTTCTGGAGTGCCTACTATGTACAAATGGTAAGCTACTTACAATCCACATTGTCAAGAGGGCATGAAATAAGCAATCAGTTGCCTCAAAATTAAAGACACCCAAAATTACAGTGCGGCAAACTAGACAGAAGTTTACTTTGCTCTCACATAAGAGTCTGAAGGTAAGGTGGTCCAGAGCTGGTATGGTTGCTCCACTCCATAAAGTACTCAGAAACCCAGGCTCCTTCAAGTTTTTCATTTCACCACCTTATCCTCATATTACCACAGGACAGCTAGAGTTCCAATCATGACATCCATATTCCAAGCAGCAGAACAGAGGCAAAGGCTACCAACAGGCTAACTTTTAGGAAAGTTTTCAGAAGCTGCCCAATAAAAGTTTTACTTACATCTCATTAAGCTTAATCATATCTCAAAGCACAATTACAGGGCTTCCCTTGCGGCGCAGTGCTTGAGAATCTGCCTGCAAATGCAGGGAACACAGTTTCGAGCCCTGGTCTGGGAAGATCCCACATGCCACGGAGCAACTAGGCCTGTGAGCCACAAATACTGAGCCTGCACGTCTGGAGCCTGTGCTCCACAACAAGAGAGGCCGCGATAGTGAGAGGCCCACGCACCATGATGAAGAGTGGCCCCCGCTTGCCACAACTAGAGAAAGCCCTCACACAGAAACAAAGACCCAATATAGCCAAAAAATAAATTAATTAATTAATTTTTTAAAAAGCACAATTACAGCTATAAGGGACATTGGGAAATTTAGCTCCTTTTGCTACTGGTCATGAATCTATCAGGATTCTGTTATTCGAAGACAAAGAAAACTCATATTGGGGGCAACCATTTCACTACCACATCACTCTTCTGTTTCTTTCCCAAAATTCACATTTCTGAACATTCAGCAACTAGTTTTCCCAGCCATGCTATAGGAGCCAGCATGGAGCAGTTGTTAAACACATGGGCTCTGTAGTTAAACAGCTTAGATTTGAATTCAGTCTCCAATGTGTCTGCATCTGTGAAATGGAGATAATGATAATATTTAACCCTTGGAGTTTTTGTGAGAATTAATCAGTTTATACATTATATGCTCTTGGCACAATGCCTCACATATTGAAAGATAAGCTCAATAAATATTACTGTCATATCAACTCAGTCAAGAAGAATTGGTAGTAACCTAACAGCAGGTTGAATATTCCCTGCAGTGTCATGAATACTCAGTGTCATGGGAGGCCTTCTAGAGAACAGAGAGCTACCACTACAGATTTCACAGACATGCTGCTGCCATCCCAGTCCCATTCTTAATGAAAATAAAGAGGAACTGACTTGTATACAGTTCTATTTTATCCAAAAATTGGTCCTAATTCACTACCACATTAACAAGAAAATTTAAATACACAGATCACTCCTAAAACCTTCCTCAGACAATGCCTGGGTTAAATTAATATTTCATCCTGACAGAGAGAAATAGAATGCAGATAAGTAGGAAAAGCAATCAGAGAAAGTGTGTTTGTTAAAACCTTTCAGCACCAAAGCTAAGATCGGAATTCAATATCCCTCTCCACTAACCCTGTGGACAAAATAGTGGATTTCATGCTTGCTAAAACCACCTTCACCTGGAAATACTGAGAGACTATCTCACAAATCAGGCAATAAAAATAATGTGAAAGGAAAATTTATCGGGCTTATTTTTTCCAAGATATACTCAAAATTACTTTTAAGCCTGTACTGACAAACGTGACATTTTAAAAAATATATCAGTAGTGGAAAAGCTATCAGATTACCCTATTGGAGTAGTGTTGCTCAGATGTCACCTTTTTTCCATATTTTCCAGGTTTCTAATGTTAAATTTAAGCTCCTGTTGACAAACTGTTTTTCTTCCTTTACCTTTCTTCTGGCACAAAATGATTATCTTGCTTCAACTGCCATAGTCTAAGCTTGTGAAATACAGGATGAAGAAAATGAATAAACCATCATGCTCCCATTTCCCAACATCATTTAATGTGCAGTGGGAAGCCTCAGGCACAAGCCACAGGGAACTATCACAAATATAAAACAATTCACTTAGGACTTATTTAGAAGCATGTTAATTTTATTTTATCTCCAGTGTTTGTTTATCCATGCTATAGTAATAAACAACATAGAATTCTTGTCTATAGTGGGAAAAAAATAAGAACAGGAAGGGCTAATTCAGAATTAGAACAGCACGACCCAGAAAGCAATTCTATCACTCAGTTACTCAAATGATGTGACCATCTGAACATCTTTTACTTACTTAGTATCAGAGTAAGATGAATACATACCTGTTGATATCCTCGATATGAGATATGGCATCTTTTCTAGCCAAACATAACCTCACCAAAGCCAACTTATTCCACATGCTTTAGAATACAAAAGATAGTATTTTTAAAGAAGTTGAGAACATATGGAATTGATCACTAAAAGTGAGTTGCATGGGACCTCCCTGGTGGCTCAGTGGTTAAGACTCCACGCTCCCAATGCAGGGGCCCTGGGTTTGATCCCTGGTCAGGGAACTAGATCCCACATGCATGCCGCAACTAAGAGTTCGCATGCCACAACTAAGGATCCCACCTGCTGCAACTAAGGAACCCACATGCCACAGCTAAGGAGCCGGTGAGCCGCAACTAAGGAGGCTGCCTGCCACAAACACTTTGGCCCAAAGTATCCTAGTTGAGTTACCTTGAATAATAAAGGATTAAATTTCCCAGAAAATCTCTGTCCCGAAGTAGAATGATTTTCTACTTCATATGTTTGATGCTTTATAAAATAAAACCACCATGGGTGGGGGAGGGATGGATTGGGAGTTTGGAATTAGTAGATGCAAACTATTATATATAGAATGGATAAACAACAAGGTTGTACTGTATAGTACAGGGAACTATATTCACTATCCTGTGATAAACCCAAATGGAAAAGAATATGAAAAAGAAGGTATACATATATATGTATAATGTAATCACGTTGCTGTACAGTAGAAATTAACCCAACATTGTAAATCAACTATATTTCAATAAAACAAATTTTAAAAAATAAATAAATAAAATAAAACCAAAGGGCATATATCTACTCTTCTTTTTCCCTAGGATAAAATAGTGTTCAAAGTACAAACTAAGCCATAGTGGGGTTGAGTTTGGAAATATAAATGGCAAACCCGAGGACTCACTAAAGGAAGGTGAATTGGGAAATCATGTTCCTTATAACAGCTCCAGTACTTGAAAAGAAAAAGATAAAACCACTTTCTGTAAACTGTGGGCATATATTTCTCTAAGATGTCCTACTCCTATACAGTAAGTGTTGATCCAAAATTTTAACAAGAACCCAAGGTGGCTCTAATGGTAAAATTTAGGGAGGATGAACTGCATTTCCATGGAAACACAATTCATTTTTTGAGAAATGCTAACTAAAAAAACTTTCCTGTTCTATAGATGCAGAATAAAATCAGATGGAACCATGCTACACTTCTTGAAATCTACTCAAGTTCAGTTTATCTTCTTAACCTGGATCTATTTCATTTCCTTTTCAAATTAAAAAATATATATATTTCACGTCATTTCATATTCCATGAGCTGGAGGAGACTTCTCACTCTCAGCGAGAATGTTCCTACAGTCTTAACTCTGGAACTCTATTTCAATAACTCCCAAACACTCAATAAGCAATATGCTCACAACCCTGAAAGGTTTTTTTTCCTACCTTTAATTTAATTTAGCTCTAAGCTACAGCACATGAATGCCTCTATATTCTTTATGTATCTTTATGTGCTATCCCTACATACCAGCTTCTCTGAAGATACCATATGATCCACAGTCAGTATATAAGTTAACATAAACGTGGGAAGGAAGGGAAAGGTTTAAGTTTTAAATGGTGGAAATCAGGAAGAGGAGTCTATGCATACTTAACTTTACCAAAATGGTACTGTAATGAAAAGTGTAACACTGCTTTCAAAAGAAAAGATTTGTAGTACATTCATTTCCTTTTTCTTCAAGTACTAGTGGAATTAAAGAAAGAGAAAAAAAACCAATCATGTACATTAGTGCCTCCTTCTCTCTATAAGTTCCAACATTCATGAGCCTCTGATGATCCAGCAGGACTGAGCCTACAAAAGTTGATGTTACTGAAAACCTCCTGACTGACTCAGATAATAAGCTGGGATCAAAAGTTAACAATGGGTCAATACAGCTTTTTCCTCCAAGAACCTGCTGTTGTCTCATTAGATTTACACTTACATTGAGATGTTAAGATTCCTTGCTGTATTTTTATGATAATTATAGTTTGATATACATGGTATTTATCACTGACAGCTTATATATTTTGTGTGCTGGTTTTATGCTAGATGTAGTTTGAATGCTTTTCAGGGAATTGTTCTTTTTTTCCTCCGCATTTTAAGAAACTGTATACAGGTCAGATGATAATAGTAGCAGCTCAGAAACATGAAGATTAGAAAACTGAATAAGGAAGACTCCAAAAGGACATGGAAGTTTCATACCCATACTATTTTGTTTGCTTACTGAGTAGGATAATGGAGTTAAAGAACACTGAAGTTTCCTGGCCTCTGCCGCCGCAGGCTCGCCCCACAACCGTACCTCTCCGTCCCCCCACCTGAGTGAGCCAGAGCCCCCAAATCAGTTGCTCCTTTAACCCCGTCCTGTCTGAGTGAAGAATAGACGCCCTCAGGCAACCTACACGCAGAGGCGGGGCCACATCCAAAGCTGAACCCCAGGAGCTGTGCGAACACAGAAGAGAAAGGGAAAATTTCTCCCAGCAGCCTCAGAAGCAGAGGATTAAATCTCCACAATCAATTTGATGTAGCCTGCATCTGTGGAATAGCTGAGTAGACAATGAATCATCCCAAACTGAGGAGGTGGACTTTGGGAACAAAGATACATATATATTTTTTCCCTTTTTCTCTTTTTGTGACTGTGTATAGCTGTGATTTTGTCTGTATAACTTTGCTTTTACCATTTGTCCTAGGGTTCTGTCTCTCCGGTTTATTGTTTGTTTGTTTGTTTTTATTACTTTTTAAAAATTTTTTCTTAATAATTATTTTTTATTTTTCATTTTAATAACGTTATTTTATTTTATCTTCTTTCTTTCTTTCTATTTTTTCTCCCTTTTATTCTGAACCATGTGGATGAAAGGCTCTTGGTGATCCAGCCAGGTATCACGGCTGTGCCTCTGAGGTGGGAGAGCCAAGTTCAGGACACTGGTCCACAACAGACGTCCCAGCTCCCCATAACATCAAACGGCAAAAATCTCCCAGAGATCTCCATCTCAATGCCAAGACACAGCTTCACTCAACGACCAGCAAGCTACAGTGCTGGACACCCTAGGCCAAACAACTAGCAATACAAGAAAATGACCCCATCCATTAGAAGAGAGGCTGCCTAAAATCATAATCAGGCCACAGACACCCCAAAACACACCACCAGGTGTGGAACTGCCCACCACACAGACAAGATCCAGCCTCATCCACCAGAACACAGGCACTAGTCTCCTCCACCAGGAAGCCTACACAACCAACTGAACCAACATTACCCAGTGGGGAAAGACACCAAAAACAACGGGAACTACGAACCTGTAGCCTGTAAAAAGGAGATCCCAAACATAGTAAGCTAAGCAAAATGAGAAGACACAGAAACACACAGTAGATGAAGGAGCAAGGCAAAAACCCACCAGACCTAACAAATGAAGAGGAAATAGGCAGTCTACCTGAAAAAGAATTCAGAATAATGATAGTAAAGATGATCCAAAATCTTGGAAATAGAAGAGAGAAAATACAAGAAACATTTAAAAAGGACCTAGAAGGACTAAAGAGCAAACAAACAATGATGAACAACACAATAAACGAAACTAGAAATTCTCTAGAAGGGATCAATACCAGAATAACTGAGGCAGAAGAACAAATAAGTGACCTAGAAGATAAAATAGTGGAAATAACAACTGCAGAGCAGAATAAAGAAAAAAGAATGAAAAGAATTGAGGACAGTCTCAGAGTCCTCTGGGACAACATTAAACACACCAACATTTGAATTATAGGGGTCCCAGAAGAAGAAGAGAAAAAGAAAGGGACTGAGAAAATATTTGAAGAGATTATAGTTGAAAACTACCCTAATATGGGAAAGGAAATAGTTAATCAAGTCCAGGAAGCACAGAGAGTCCCAAACAGGATAAACCCAAAGAGAAACACGCGAAGACACATATTAATCAAACTATCAAAAATTAAATACAAAGAAAACATATTAAAAGCAGCAGGGAAAAACAACAAATAACACACAAGGGAATCCCCATAAGGTTAACAGCTAATCTTTCAGCAGAAACTCTGCAAGCCAGAAGGGAGTGGCAGGACATGTTTAAAGTGATGAAGGAGAAAAACCTACAGCCAAGATTACTCTACCCAGCAAGGATCTCATTCAGATTTGATGGAGAAATTAAAACCTTTACAGACAAGCAAAAGCTAAGAGAATTCAGCACCACCAAACCAGCTTTACAACAAACGCTGAAGGAACTTCTCTGGGCAGGAAACACAAGAGAAGGAAAAGACCTACAATAACAAACCCAAGACAATTAAAAATGGTAACAGGAACATATTGACAATTACCTTAAATGTAAATGGATTAAATGCTCCAACCAAAATACATAGACTGGCTAAATGGATACAAAACTAAGACCCGTATATATGCTGTCTGCAAGAGACCCATTTCACACCTAGGGACCCATATAGACTGAAAGTGAGGGGATGGAAAAAGATATTTCATGCAAATGGAAACCAAAAGAAAGCTGGAGTAGCAATTCTCTTATCAGACAAAATAAAGACTATTAGAAGAGACAAAGAAGGACACTACATAATGATCAAGGGACAGATCCAAGAAGAAGATATAATAATTGTAAATATTTATACACCCAACACAGGAGCACCTCAATACATAAGGCAAATACTAACAGCCATAAAAGGGGAAATCGAGAGTAACACAATCACTAGGTGACTTTAACACCCCACTTTCACCAATGGACAGATCATTAGAAATGAAAATAAATAAGGAAACACAAGGTTTTGTTATTTTTTCAGAAGATGTTGGGGGTAGGAGTTTATTAATTTATTTATTTTTGCTGTGTTGGGTCTTCGTTTCTGTGCGAGGGCTATCTCTAACTGTTGCAAGGGGGGGCCACTCTTCATCGCGGTGCACGGGCCTCTCACTATCGCAGCCTCTCTTGTTGCAGAGCACAGGCTCCAGATGCGCAGGCTCAGTAGTTGTGGCTCACGGCCCTAGTTGCTCTGCAGCATGTGGGATCCTCCCAGACCAGGGCTCGAACCCGTGTCCCCTGCATTAGCAGGCAGATTCTCAACCACTGCGCCACCAGGGAAGTCCGAAACAAATGAAAATAAATAAGGAAACACAAGCTTTAAATGATACATTAAACAAGATGGACTTAATTGATATTTATAGGACACTCCATCCAAAAACAACAGAATACACATTCTTCTCAAGTGCTCATGGAACATTCTCCAGGATAGATCATATCTTGAGTGACAAATCAAGTCTTGGTAAATTTAAGACAATTGAAATTGTATCAAGTATCTTTTCCAACCACAACGCTATGAGACTAGATATCAATTACAGGAAAAAATCTGTAAAAAATACAAACACATGGAAGCTAAACAATACACTACTTAATAACCAAGACACCACTGAAGAAATCAAAGAGGAAATCAAAAAATACCTAGAAACAAATGACAATGAAAAAATGACGACCCAAAACCTATGGGATGCAGCAAAAGCAGTTCTAAGAGGGAAGTTTAAAGCAATGCAATCCTACCTTAAGAAACAGGAAACATCTCAAATAAACAACCTAAGCTTGCACCTAAAGCAATTAGAGAAAGAAGAACAAAAAAACCCCAAAGTTAGCAGAAGGAAAGAAATCATAAAGATCAGATCAGAAATAAATGAAAAAGAAATGAAGGAACTGATAGCAAAGATCAATAAAACTAAAGCTGGTTCTTTGAGAAGATAAACAAAATTGATATACCATTAGCCAGACTCATCAAGAAAGAATGGGAGAAGACTCTAATCAATAGAATCCGAAAGGAAAAAGGAGAAGTAACAACTGACACTGCAGAAATACAAAGGATCATGAGCGATTACTATAAGCAACTCTATGCCAATAAAATGGACAACCTGGAAGAAATGGACAAATTCTTAGAAATACACAACCCTCCAAGACTGAACCAGGAAAAAATAGAAAATATAAACACACCAATCACAAGCACTGAAATTGAAACTGTGATTTAAAATCTTCCAACAAACAAAAGCCCAGGACCAGATGGCTTCACAGGCGAATTCTATCAAACATTTAGAGAAGAGCTAACACCTATCTTTCTCAAACTCTTCCAAAATATAGCAGAGGCAGGATCACTCCCAAACTCATTCTACGAGGCCACCATCACCCTGATACCAAAACCAGACAAAGATGTCACAAAGAAAGAAAACTACAGGCCAATATCACTGATGAACATAGATGCAAAAATTCTCAACAAAATACTAGCAAACAGAGTCAACAGCACGTAAAAAGGATCATACACCATGATCAAGTGGAGTTTATCCCAGGAATTCAAGGATTCTTCAATATAACCAAGTCAATCACCATGATACACCATATTAACAAATTGAAGGAGAAAAGCCATATGATCATCTCAATAGATGCAGAGAAAGCTTTCAACAAAATTCAACACCCATTTATGATAAAAATCCTCTAGAAAGTAGGCATAGAGGGAACTTTGCTCAACATAGTAAAGGCCATATATGACAAACCCACAGCCAACATCATCCTCAATGGTGAAAAACTGAAACCATTTCCACTAAGATCAGGAACAAGACAAGGTTGCCCACTCTCACCACTATTATTCAACATAGCTTTGGAAGTTTTAGCCACAGCAATCAGAGAAGAAAACGAAATAAAAGGAATCCAAACCAGAAAAGAAGAAGTAAAGCCGTCAGTGTTTACAGATGACATGATACTATACTTAGAGAATCCTAAAGATGCTACCAGAAAACTACTAGAGCTAATCAATGAATTTGGTAAAGTAGCGGGTACAAAATTAATGCACAGAAATCTCTGGCATTCCTATACACTAATGATGACAAATCTGAAAGTGAAATTAAGTAAGCAGTCCCATTTACCACTGTAACAAAAAGAATAAAATATCTAGGAATAAACCTACCTAAGGAGACAAAAGACCTGTATGCAGAAAATTATAAGACACTGATGAAAGAAATTAAAGATGATACAAATAGATGGAGAGATATACCATGTTGTTGGATTGGAAGAATCCACATTGTGAAAATGACTATACTACCCAAAGCAATCTACAGATTCAATGCAATCCTTATCCAACTACCACTGGCATTTTTCAGAGAACTAGAACGAAAAATTTCACAATTTGTATGGAAACACAAAAGACCCCGAATAGCCAAATCAATCCTGAGAAAGAAAAACGGAGCTGGAGGAATCAGGTTCCCAGACTTCAGACTATACTACAAAGGTACAGTAATGAAGACAGTATGGTACTGGCACAAAAACAGAAATATAGATCAGTGGAACATGATAGAAAGCCCAGAGATAAACCCACGCACATATGGTCACATATGGTTACCTTATCTTTGATAAAGGAGGCAAGAAGCTGTGACAAAGTGAGAGAGTGGCATAGACATATATACACTAGCAAACGTAAAATAGATAGCTAGCGGGAAGCAGCCGCATAACACAGGGAGATCAGTTCGGTGCTTTGTGACCACCTAGATGGGTGGGATAGGGAGGGTGGGAGGGAGGGAGACGCAAGAGGGAAGAGATATGGGAACATATGTATATGTATAACTGATTCACTTAGTTATAAAGCAGAAACTAACAGCATTGTAAAGCAATTATACTCCAATAAAGATGTAAAAAAAAAAGAAGGCTTCCTTTTAATTGCAGCACAACCAATTGCAGCACAACCAATTGCTGCTATTTCTCCAGATTATCAACTGGCATGAATATATCAAGTTGTTAAACAATATTGCATAGGCTGTGGTTTAAATAAATGGCTTTATAAATAGAATAAAATATTATAATGAGTATAATACTTCACTTAGAAAAGGAAGAAAAACATCTAGCAGATTTTGTCATGTGTGATGTTTTCTTTTTTTGGTGTCAATAGAAACTAAATGGTGCATAGCCTTCAGCACTATTTTTTTTTAATTAATTTTACTGAAGTGCAGTTGATGCACAATGCTGTGTTAATTAATGCTATACAGCAAAGTGATTCACTCTTACGTATATGTGTGTGTGTGTGTGTGTGTGTGTGTGTGTGTGTGTGTTCTTTTTCATATTCTTTTCCATTATGGTTTATCACAGGATATTGAATACAGCTCCTTGTGCTATACAGTAGGACCTTGTTGTTTATCCCTTCTATTATATAATAGTTTACATCTGCTCATAATAATAGCATTATTTTTAAATAATCATGTTTATTTAGCATCTTACTGCAAAGAGAGAATTTTCAGAAATTAGGACCCCCAAATCCTAGAGTAAAACTTCAATTCAAATGACATTTTTTTCTGTTCATTATGAAAGGCAGGAAGAGGGTAAACAGAGCAAACAGGCATGGCAAGACAAACAAGTATAAGGTCTCCTGGTTTTTACAATCTAGTTATTGAGCTAAGACATATATACACTTTAAAAGCATAGACAAACAAAAACAAAAGACTGGACTTCATTTGGAAGAGGTAAGGCTTAGACCTCCTTAAAGGGCAGTATCCAGACAGATTATGTGGAGAGACTTCTAGGTCTAGCCTGAGGTTTTCAGGCCTTGCTAATATTGTGGACATGGATGAAAGATTATTAATAGAAATAACATGAATTTCTTAGCCCCACAACCTAATGCCAGGCCTCCTTCCTTAAGAATGTCTGTAAATCCTCAAAGAGTCTCAATATCATTCATTCCTGACTTCCACTTGGGAACCCCTCTCTGGGACAGAATAAAGCCACATGGCTGTCCTTACTACTGCTGCCCTCAGGACAGACCGTGGAGAGGTGACCTCCAAGAGCTGCCTGCCCCCAAGGGGGTCACAGTGCCCTGCACTCCCTGGAGTCCTCCTGAGCCAAAATCACACTGACGAGTGAGAGTGTGATGGAGCCTTCTTTTCCCCACTCTGTGGCAACTTATTTCAACTAAGCACCAACACTACCTCATGAAAACACTGACGAGTGAGAGTGTGATGGAGCCTTCTTTTCCCCACTCTGTGGCAACTTATTTCAACTAAGCACCAACACTACACTCATGAAAACAGGTTCTTCAGCCCTGTCTGTGCCCCTCTTCACCAGGCCAGGAATGCCAGTATAAGAGACAAACGGCATGCTATAATGGCTGTGCCAGGGTAACTCCCAGAGGTTTCACTAATTGCTCCCCTCCAGCCTCAGCCTAGAGCTCCCAGGCAAAGCAACTCCTTATGACTCACCCACTTATTGATCACCCATACTCAGACATGGTTTAATCACACCTAAACAGGAACTTCTGCAAGCAAGAACCATGTAAAGGGAGAATTCCCTGGCCGTCCAGTGGTTAAGACTTCCCCTTCCAGTGCAGGAGGTGCAGGTTCAATCCCTGGTCGGGGAGCTAGGATCCCACGTGCCTTGCAGCCAAGAAGCCAAGACATAGAACAGAAGCGATACTGTAACAAATTCAATAAAGACTTTTAAAAATTTTTAAAAAGAACCAAGCAAAGATGTCAAGGCACTCAGTAGATTGACTTCCTTATGTTAGAAGATTTGCAGTGATGATTGTGGCAGAGGGGCTGGCCAAATAAAAGTCCTGTGGCAGATGGTGTTCAAATACTAATTGCTGACGTGGATTGAGCCCTGACCACTTGGTGCAAAATGCTTTATGCAGGTCATGTCATTACCCATTTTCAAAATGAGAAACTAAAGTTTAAAAAAATTAATTTGTCAAGATCACTCAACTAGCATGTGTCAGAGCTGAGAATAAAAGTATGTCTAGCTAATGCCAGAGTCTCTGTACATAAGCACTAGACTATATCAGGGTTGTGAGGGTCAGGGAAGGGTTATGAACAAATGATGGTATGAGGAAAGCAGCACTGTAGAAATGCTGGATCACGGGGAACAATGAGCAGGAGAGACCAGAGGGGTGAGAAACTGAATTAAAATTGTAGTTAAGTGGGGCCCATGTTGCTTTCATTTAGTGTGAAGTCACAAAAGTTCAGTCCTAATCTATAGCAATAGTTAAACTTCCTCATTGCCCTATGCGTTTTCCTTGATAAACAGACTAAAGCAGTCACCGGGAATACCAGCATTACACTTAAGTTTTACGATTACAGGCACAAAGATCTCTGTGTTAATTATTAACAAAAAGTAAGAAAAAACATTTGTTTATGTTATAAAAACCCTACCACCAACAACAAAGTTACCCAAGATGATTGAGAAACATCTTAACACCACTGTATACCTATTAGAATGGCTAAAATAGAACAAGTAACACCTAGTGCTGGTAAAGACGCAGAGAAACCGCAATTCTCGTAGTTGCTGGTAAGAGACTAAATGGTACAGCCACTAAGAAAAATGGTTTTCCAGTTTCTCATAAAGTTAAACATACACTTAATATAAAATCCAGCAATCCTACTCCTAGGTGTTTACCTAAGTGAAATAAAAACCTCTGCTCATACCAAAAAAAAAGCCCTATATGTAAATACTTATATCAACTTCATTCATAATCACTAAAAGCTACAAACAAACCACAGGTCCCTCGAAGAAGAATGGATAAACAGTGGTACATCCATACTATGAAATACTACTCAGCAATAAAGAGGAACAAACTATTGACTAATACATGCAACAACTGGATGAATCTCAAGTGCTTTATGCTAAGTGAAAGAAGCCAGATTCCAGAGGCTAAACAGTATATGATTCCATTCATTTATATGACATTCTGGAAAAGGCAAAACAAATCAGTGGTTGTCAGGTGGTAAAGGTGGGGAAGATGTGGCTTTAAAGAGATAGCATAACGTAATGTTTGGGGGGAGGAGTACTGTAAATGTTATGTATCGATTCTGCTGATGGCAGCGTGACCCTACGCATTTGCCAAAACTCATGGAACTGTACACTAAAAGAGTGAATCTTACTATATTTAGATTAAAATAAATTTTAAAATAAAAAAGAAACATCTCTCCTACAACTAAGCATAAGGCAAAGTTTCACATTTTCTAAATGTTAAAACCACTGAAACATCATTTCACAGAGCACCATCTACAAACAAGATAATGTAACTGAGTATTTAAACCACAAACTAGGCTATAATTTTTCAAAAATTATATACAAGGCATAAAAACATGCTGATTAAAAGCATAAGTGGTTGGCCAGAATGTTGTTTACCACATCTGAATAGCTATAAAATGTTTACAGATTTTTATACCTTTTACAAATAAAGTGGAGTAAATTCATGCAAAGTTACCTTTCTAGGAGAAGCTGTCAAACTTTGCACTTTTGGTCAAAAGGGAATTTGTTACTTCCTGTTAAGTTAAATTTGGCACTAAAGCCTGAATGAACCACCCCAAATGGGCTATTTACTATGATAAATACTATTTCTTAACAAGAAGAAAACTGATGGCCTGAGAAGATAACTGCTGAGATTTTAATGCACTCTCTGAAACACTCTGACACACTCTGCTAGAGAGAATAATTTAATATCAACAAAAATCAGGCTCAAAATTCCATTCCCTATAAAAGATCATCAAATACAGTTTAATTCACCAAACATGTATTAAGTATTTACTATATGCCAAGTACTGTTATAGCCACTAGGTAAACAGAATTTAAAAAGAATATAATATTTGCCTTTAAAGAATGTACAGACTAGCAGGAGACAGACATGTAAACAGTTAACACTTGCATACAATAATTTAAGTGTGATGATAGAAGTGTGTTCAGGGTACAGGGATGACCAGAGGAAAAAGTGATAGTTTGAGTATCTAACAAAAAGGATATCAACAAGATCCTAGCACTCCCTAAAATCTGCCTTCAGTGATAACTGCAATTCTAACAGCAATAAATGGAAGGCTGAATGGATTGAAGAGTCTACTCCTTGATTTTTGCACAAGGGGCTGTGCAAAGAGAGAAAAAGAAACAAAAGGTCTTCTCATAGCTCATGTTAAGTCCCTGCAAGTAACCATCCTACTAAAAATTAAGAGAGAAAAGCATGAATGTCTCATTTCCTCTGTGTGATAGCTGTGGTCACAGATAGCACATAATTCCAACTCACTATTTCTAGTAAGGTTGACTATCACCCCAAAGCACTCACCATGGGTTAAACAAGTAAAAGTGACCATTCTGAAATGACAGAAGTCCTACCATCTCCTATGTTTTCAAGTGCTTTCCTGAAACTTCTAGCCCTATGAAGTAAGACTACCCAGGGGACCTTCTTTCCTCCCTTATTTCTATTCTAATCATCACAAATATTAATTCCAGGTGTGTACACCATGGTCAAGTGTCAGGAAAGAAATCATCAGAATGTGTTAAAAACAAAATGGTATGGAAGGGCTTCCCTGGCGGCGCAGTGGTTGAGAGTCTGCCTGCCAATGCAGGGGACACGGGTTCGTGCCCCGGTCCGGGAGGATCCCGCGTGCCGCGGAGCGGCTGGGCCCGTGAGCCATGGCAGCTGGGCCTGCGCGTCCGGAGCCTGTGCTCCGCA
>NW_006784004.1:1039391-1045948 GCF_000442215.2 Lipotes vexillifer | reverse complement strand
GGAACAAAAAAAAAAAAAAAAAAAAAAAAATGGTATGGGAAAAACGGAAGTGCTACATATTTGAGAAGCAACACCATGTTTTCGAAATTGGAAAGGCTTTATAGCTAGAAGATCTGGGTTCAGATCCTGCCTCTTCCACTTACTAGCTCCATGGCTTTAGACAACTTACCTTACCTGTCTGAATGTCAGTGTCCTTATCTGAAAAATATTGGCATGATTATTCTTGGGGTAGGTACCATATAGGAATGAATCTCAAGCCTGCTACATGCCAGAACTCAGCTGCCCCCCCCCACTGAGATTCTATTTTCATTGGTCTAGGGTGGGGCATGGATCAGAAAAAAAGCTCCCCAAGGTGTTCTACTGTGCAGCTGGGGTGACAACCACTAGATTACAGTATTTGAGAGAACTCCCTAAACTTTAATTCAGTGCTACATTTAGCGGTTCATTATTGTGTTTAAAAAGTACCATTGAACTCATCCTGTTATGCAAGTTGCATGTTCTGAGAGAGCACTAGTAATTCAATAGCTAAATATGATGTTCGTCTAAAATGCCTAACTTGACAAGAAAATCATCTTTATCATCAGCAACTGAGAACTGTTCTAAAGAGCTGAATAGAACATATACAATAAATGACTAAAAGGCAATTAATGTGCCAAATATAAAATGACTTACATGGTGGAATAAAGTTTATACTGCTTGAAATCAGGTACCATGCTTTGTCAAAATATTTCCAGCATAATGTATAATGCATGGAACTCAATAAATATTTGTTAAATGAATAAATGAATGTGAGAATGAATGAATGAATAAGATAAATAATTTCTACAGGAATTTACCAAGAGGGTCAAAGACGGGAGTGTACAGGAAGGTATTTCTATTGGAAAAATGAGTCTCAGGGGCCCACCAGTGAGGCTACTATAATAAGCCTATAATGAAGAAACCTGAACTTCTCTTTGAAAAGTAAATTAAGCAGCTCTTGGCATTTCCAATGAAATCTTTTGACTAGTAACCTACCCTATCCCCATTCTTGGCCCCAATCCTGACTATCCTCCAATCTTGTTACAATAACAATCAGCAGGAGGGTAGCCTTTCTAAAACAAATTTCACTGTTATTAGGAGCATTACAAAAGGCTTGCTTTCTGAGCATGTATACCTGCTTAGGAGCTAACAAATGCATAGTATAAACCAAAGAAGAAAAAGGGCATGGATCTACCCAACTGGATCAGCCAATGGGCCTGGGAGATAAATGGACCCAATGCACACACACCATTTCACACTCTCCAAAATAACCCTAGACGGTTGCAGCAGAGCTTAAATTAAGGAATATTTTTTGCTGAGTTTATTATTTTTTAACATCCTTTTTCTGAGCACCTAGCAACTAAAGTGATAAGTACCTTCAAAATTGCAAGGATAAATGCTGCCAATATCTAGGCTGAATTCCCCATTTGTATGTCTGAAGCCTGAATTATTCATTTACATTTTTTATTTCTTAAAAAGGAGAATAAACAACATGACAATTTTCATTGATATACATTTAAAGGTTTTCAAGGTGGCAGAAAGCCAAAAGGCTCCTTCAGCAATAGATTTATTCTACAATCTAATTAATATTCACCAACTATATTATTTATGAAACAAAACAATACATCTAGGGAATGAAACTGCATACAAGCAAAAGTAAGCATATGAATGAGTGAAAAATTCTTATAAAATTAGGCTAGGAAAAGTATGTACACCGAAAAATAATTTTTCTTCAAAACCGCACTCAAATATTGAGAACAATGGGTGGGTCCTCTTTAATTGCTGGTTTTATAATAAAGCAAATGTTAAATTAGGGTGACAGTGTGAGCCTTCCATGAGACCTCTGCCAACAACAATCTAGGGCATCAACCTCTCATTTGAAAAGGAATGAAGTGCTTCCTATATCTATGTGCAAATGATTATGCAAGACCATGCAAATTCTAGACCAATAAGCTTACCAATTTAATTAATTAATTAATCAAATTCCATATTAATATCCAGTTATTCTCCAAATGATATCTTAAGACTAACATTGATTTATTTATTCCCGATTCCTTTTTAATAATAACAAGCACAAGGTTATCAATGATCACCAAAATAGGGCATGTCACTAGGATGTGAGAAGAAAATTTCAGAATGTCTATTTTATCAAAAAATAAAAAGAAATTAAGCTTTACTGATATTTAACAGAGATTACAATGGCCCCTCCCCTGTCTGTATGTCAACTGTAAACAAGACAGCCATGAGATATGTAGAAGGAAGTGGGAGGAGTTGATGGTGAAGCCCTCACTCCTCTCCTAGCTTTACAGCACATTGCAAAGTACCATAGTATGTATAGCCACAGTTAATTTACAGATTATATTACCTAGTTTTATCTAAACTAAGCCTACAAAATAGAAAAATGAGAATAACATTCTTGCAAAGAAACACTGGATTGACAATTATACTAACAATATAAGCACAAAGAAATGATGAAGCTGTCACCTCTGCCCCTATGGTGAGTTCTTCATCCAGGATTTAAGTCAGATCTGACAAGAACTCAAGTAAAAAAACTTTTTAATATTACTAAAATATGGATTTTCAATACAGCATCATTAATGGTAAAGGTCACCTTGAGTACAAAGAGTGCCTTGAGATAACATGTAATGATAGCTCAAAGCTACTGTGATTAACAAACCTTTTAAAAATGTTCCTTATCTCATCTTTATCCCATTCTCCTTTATGTATGTTATACTGTTTACATCCTGTATTAGTTCAACACTATGTGTATATAATTTATAGTGAAGAGGGCGCCCCACACATTCTTATTCTCCAAGTCACTCTGTCCTCTCACAGCCTCCACACCATTGCCTGGCAGGAGTTATAGCCCCAAAGCTCTATATGCTCCATCCCCACAACATTTACAGCCTTATAACTTTGGAGACCATCAAAAATAATTCTATCAAGTTCTCTGTCACCACAGGAAACCCAAAGTTCCTAGATTGTCCTTTACCACTAGATATCTCTGATCTATGCAACCCTTAATCTTATCCTATCTTCCTATACCCAACCCAAGTTCAGAACCCATTATACTGTGTTCTCTTGAGATGATAAAGTCCCTTATATGTTCCATATCCTTCTGAATAATGTTGCCACCTTTTTGCTCTAATTAAAACCCAGCTGGAGCAAGGAGTGATGTCAGCAACATGGCCACTTGGGAATTTCTAGTGCCCATCCTCTCCCAAAATCATCAATCTGAATTTATTGAATCAATCTGTGAGTGAAAATAACTTCACAAGAGCTAAGGATTCTAGGTGAGAGGTTACAGTGACTAAGTGAAGGACAGAAATAAGAAAACACATGTTAAGGATGGTAGGAAAGATAGATTCACACTGCTCCCATCACCCTCTTCTCAAGTCCAGGTGGTCCAACCTGGAAAGAGATACCCTCCCTGTGAGAGAAGGAGAGGGAAGTGAGTGCCCAACTCTACCATGGACCCTAGCACCTGCACACTCCAGCACTGGGCTGACTCCTACAGCTCTAGGGGGGTCCTGTGGCCCAAGAAGGCTCTTAGCAGGCTCCCACAAACCCAGGTTCCCAGCACAGCTTAGGACCAGCCAGCTCCCATAGCCCCAGCTCCTGTAGCACCAAGCTCCCAGTGGACTCCACTGAACCCAGGCCCCCAGTCCACCATGGTGCCGGCCAGCTTCCATGGCACCAAGCTCCCAGCTCACCACAACACTAGGTAGTTCATGCAGCCCTGAGAAGCTACTATGACACCAGGTTCCTGATGGGCTCCTGCAAAACCATGTTTCCAGCATATCCCAGTGCCAGCCAGTTCCCACAACCCCAAGTAGTTCCTGAGGCTCCAGCTCCAAGAACCCAGGCTACCACAGGCTCAAGCTTTCAACCCATATCAGCACCAGGCCAGCACTCACAGACCTAGAATCTAGACTGGCTCCCACAGGCTATTATCTAGGCCACCTCAATACCAGGCCAGTCCCCATGACCCCAGCCTCAAGACTAGCACCCATGGACCATCCCAGCATCAGACCTGCCCACATAGACTCTATCTCCAGGCTGAGCTCAAGGTTCTGGATTATAGGCTGAGCCCCAAAGCCCCAGGCTCCAGGCTTGGCCTGGTGCCAGACCAGACCCCATGGTCCCAATCTCCAGGCTGACTCCTGAATACCCAGGCTGCCATCCCATACCAGTGATAAACTGGCCCAGTGGAACCACTGGCCAGGCCCACCCCAGTGTTCCCCAGTGTCTGGTTAGCCCATGTAAATGCAAGATTCCTATCTGCCCACGAAGATCCAGGTCCCAGGCCTATCACTACAGACTCAAACACCAGGCCCACCCCAGCAGATCCAGGTAATAGGCTGATCTCCAAGTACCCAAGCACAAGGCCTACCCAACTGCTGACCCAGACACAAGACCTCCACCCAAGGACTCCAGCAGTAAGCTCACCCACAGACAACCATACAGCTCAAGCAGAATGTCTGGATGGGCTGACTGGTGAAGGCTCTGCCTGCCAAAACCGGTCTATAAACACTTGGAGTGGTGCCTACTTCCTCAAATGTGCAGACAATAATGCAAGGCCACAAGGATCATGAAAAAAAATCAAGAAACACAACACCACCAAAGAACCTAATAAAACTCCAATGACTGTCCATAAAGAAATAGAGATCTATGAACTGTCAGCCAAAAAATTCAGAAGACTCCTCTTAAAGAAACTGAGTGAACTACAAGAAAACAAAGACAGAAAACTATATGAAATTAGGAAAACAATGCATGAACAAAATGAAAAGTTCAACAAACAAATAGAAACCATTAAAACACACACACACACACACACAAACAGAAATCCTAGAGTTGAAAAATAAAAAAGAATTTAATAGGGATCTTCAACAGCAGATTCAATCAAGCAGAAGAAAGAATGAGTGACCTAGAATACAGTTAATTTGAAATCATCCAGTCAGAGGAGCAAAAACAAAAAAGAATTGTAAAAAGTTAAGAAAGTCTACATGAATTATGAGATATCATTAAAAGAAACAATTTATATACTATTGGAGTCTCAGAAGAAGAAAGGGAGAAAGGAGCAGAAAGCTTATTTAAAGAAATAATAGCTGAGAGCTTCCCAAATCTGAGATTTGGATATCCAAGTTCATGAAGCTAATAAGTAAACCCAAAATTTTAGCCTAAAATGATCTTCTCTAAGACACATCATAATAAAACTGTCTAAAATCAAAGACAAAGGAAGAATTTTAAAAGCAGCAAGAGAAAAAAATAATTACATATAAGGAACCCCCAAAAGGCTATCAGCAGATTTCTCAGCAGAAATCTTGCAGGCCAGGAAAAAGTAGGATGATATATTCAAAGTGCTGAAAGAAAAAAAAACTGCCAACCATGAATATTTTACCTGGCAAAGTTGCCTCTCAGAAGTAAAGGAGAGATAAAGAATTTTGCAAACAAACAAAAGCTGATTATCCATCAGTTGAACCTTGAAGGGTATGTAAGGTTGCTATTGTCATCTAATGAATAGAGACCAGGGATGTTGCTAAAATCCTACAATGCACAGCACAGTCATCAAAATAAAAAATTATCCAACACTAAATGTCAATAACTCTGAGGTTGAGAAAACCTGTCTTAATGAAAAAAATACTCCTCTGTCTCACTGAGGGTGGTCAATGACAATCATATGTTAATTAGAAATGATTTTGGCTAACAAAACTTGAAACAAATGGTAGTTTATTTTCCTGAAATCAAATTTATAAAAATGACTGCCCACAGTTAAGCATCAAGGGCTAATAGCCTCAAGGTCACAAGATGGCTGCTATAGCTACAGGCATCACTACCACATTCAAGGAAGAATGTAGAGATGGAGGAGAAAGCAGTGAGCACTAGACACATCTGTGCCTTTTATCAGGAAAGCAAAACCTAACATCTCAGTGGGAAGATCTACGTTTAAGAGACTTAGTAGACAATTTTAAAAGTGGCACTTGCTTCTCTAATTGACCCACTGGTCACACATTCTGCTTTACATTATGCTGTGATTAGATATTAAGTTAGGAAGCAAACAAAAGGAACTGGTAAGCCAAGTAACTCTCTTTTTCTATAGAGTGGAGAGATAAACTAAAAAGCTATTGATCAGAGACCAACATAGTGAAAAATCTTGGAAACCTTCTTCAGGGAACACTTGGGAAAGCAATTTAGTTACAGACAACAATCTCAGCTGTTTGCAGGAAAAGCCATTCCTGACTAGCCTGCTGGGGTCCTTCAGAGATATTACAGCCTTGATAAGGGAAATTCAATATATGTCAAAGCTCAGAGATATATGTTAGAGCCCATAGGTATGATGTCTTTTGAATCTGTACAAAGCCAGTGGTATAAATTCAAGAGACTCTCTGACTTACATTTAAAATGAAAGAGGCATGTTTGCGATCCAATGTGCAGATAAAAAGAGGCCTCTTCCTCTGGGGAAGAACATATCCTAACCAGTCTAATATACTTTAATTTGGATTTCTGTTTGGTACATAAACAACATGGACCCTGCTGAA
>NW_006784004.1:1028645-1038487 GCF_000442215.2 Lipotes vexillifer | reverse complement strand
TGCAGAACTTTATATAAGTCCCAGCAGATGTAACATGTTCAGATTTTCAAATGGATATAAAAAGATTCAACCTCTGAGATTGCTGCTGAAAGAAAACTTATGAACTAGAAAGTAAAATGTGTGCACAGTAGCCAGTAGAAAGAGGAAAGAAGGTATCTATTAAGAAGGAGATAATGAGAAGCCAGCAAGAGGGAAGTTTGTCACAATAGGTTAAGAATTGGGACTAGTTGAAGCCTTCCAGGTCTTTTCAGTTCAGCATGTCTAGAGGGAGATGCTATAGTTAAAGTAATTTCATATGATAAACTTGAATTTCTCATCTTAATACTTTCCAAAGAAAATTTTCTTTACACTGATATTTAACAACTGATTAAAGTAACGGTTCTGGAAATTTTCAGATAAATTATTTTCAAACTCTTAAGGTTTGCTGACAACTAAGGTTCAAATTTTTTTTTTTTTTTTTTTTCCTTGCGTTATGCGGGCCTCTCACTGTTGTGGCCTCTCCCATTTGCGGAGCACAGGCTCCGGACGCGCAGGCTCAGCGGCCATGGCTCACGGGCCCAGCCGCTCCGCGGCATGTGGGATCTTCCCGAAACGGGGCACGAACCCGCGTCTCCTGCAACGGCAGGCGGACTCTCAAGCACTGCGCCACCAGGGAAGCCCTAAGGTTCAAATTTTTGGTTCAGTCTATTCTTTTTCTGCAGAAAGGTATTATTTTATAGAACGTTTTATGCTCTTTAAAATTTAGTTGCTGTCATAATAGGTAGAATAAAAGGGCAACTTCTTGGGGGGGGCATTTTGGACTGTGAATGGGTAACTGAGCAATTATGAGATTCATGTCAGATAACAGGCACCTGATGTATTTCTGTTGTCATTCATCAAATTCTATTGTCATTTGCCCACAATGACAAATACAGAGCTTCTTTGCTGTATTTATGCACCAAACTATGCACCAACCATTTAAAAAGGAGCTAAAAACGTATGTCTTGGACTTCCAAATATAAAATTTGATGTTTTGTAAGAAACACTCACTACATACATAAACACATAAAAATTCACTATTAGCATAATTCTGTTCTATTTTTTTTTTAAATCATTCAAAGGCCACAGTGTATAGCAAAGAGAACATAAAACTAGGAGTCAGAATACCTGTATTTTGGCTCCAGTTTCAAGTTTGGATAAGTCATTTAAAACCCTTAAGCCTAGGGGCTTCCCTAGTGGCGCAGTGGTTGAGAGTCCGCCTGCTGATGCAGGGGACACGGGTTCTTGCCCTGGTCCGGGAGGATCCCACATGCCGTGGAGCAGCTGGGCCTGTGAGCCATGGCCACTGAGCCTGCACGTCCGGAGCCTGTGCCCCGCAACTGGAGAGGCCACAACAGTGAGAGGCCCGCGTACCGCAAAAAACAAAAAAACAAAAACAAAAAAAAACCTTAAGCCTCAGTTTCAACCTCTGATAAATGAAGGTGATACAGCCTGCTTGCCTAATTCACAGGGCAGCAACTGATTAATTATATGCTATGATCCTCATGAAAGTATTTAAAAATTGTAAGTCTTCATAGAAAGATATTATTAATATGAGTAAATACAAATAAGAATATAGCATGTGGGAAAAAGTGGTGGGAAAAAAGAACTGAAAATATATATCTTTAGAAATCATCACATGAACATGATGAACAGCAACATGTTTCTTTTCCCAAAGGCAAAGCAGGAACAAATTCAGATTTTAAAGGCTCTCAGACTTTTTCTCTTTAAACAGGGTCAGTATGTGACAGGTCCAAACTTAATACAAACCACTTGATCAAAATAAGAAATCCAAGACTTTAGAGAACAGAGGTGAAAATCCTAAGTGGAGCATAGAATTAATCTGCAAAGCAAACAGAACACTATAATAAGAGAGACAATATGCCTATTATCAAATTAACCTGATTTCCATACAAGGCAATGTTTTCTTTTGTATTGTGCTAAAGATGAAACAGTAGGAATCTGAGAGGTCTTAGGAACCAATTTCGGGAAGATTATATTTTTATTCAAAATGGATCAGATAAAGTTCTCAAGTCTAAGAAACTCCAAGGTACAATATCAGAAAAAAAGAGAACTTACTGTAACCTCTGAAATAGGAATGAAAAAGAAAGTCAAGTAGAAACTTTTCACAAGATATTACTATTCAGGCTTCCCTGGTGGCGCAGTGGTTAAGAATCCTCCTGCCAATGCAGGGGACATGGGTTCGAGCTCTGGTCCAGGAAGATCCCACATGCCGCAGAGCAACTAAGCCCGTGCACCACAACTACTGAGCCTGCACTCTAGAACCCGCGAGCCACAACTACTGAAGCCTGTGCACCTAGAGCCTGTGCTCCACAAGAGAAGCCACTGTAATGAGAAGCCCGCGCACCGCAACAAAGAGGGGCCCCCGCTCACCGCAGCTAAAGAAAGCCTGTGCACAGCAACGAAGACCCAACACGGACAAAAGTAAAATAAATAAATTTATATTAAAAAAAAAGATATTACTATTCAATGAATAAAAGAATATGCCTAGAGATTAACCGTAATCTTCTGAGAGGCAGGGCTGCATGTAAAAGTTAATTCAACAGATATTCATTAAGTTGGTACCTAAAACATTGTATAGGGTGGGAAGGAATATATGTTATGATCCCCACCATGCTCATGATACTAAAAGACCAATATTTTTTATAACTAAGGAAAAGTTTAATATACTCAAGTATCTAAATGAGCGGTATACATGTTATCACACAGATGTTTCAACATTTGCTAATAAGTGCCAAGGACAGTCAGGAAGATAAAGATAGTTTGGAATACCTAAGAAAGACTTCATGAAAAAGTGGAGGCCAGAAACTGGTCTTAGAGGATTGGTAGGATCTAGGAAGGTGTGAAAGCAACTACTCTCACAAGGGCCAATTACTCATTTGCAGTCTTAGAGAAGGGAAATCCTTAAGGGGCTGCTTCCACATACACCTTTCATTTTTCATTTGTAACTTTTTAGAAGCTCAAGTGGGTTAGCAGAGGTCACTAAAAAGAATCACCAAGAATTAGAATCCTAAAACCTCAGTGTTTTGGAGTACCAAATAACAAATCCATTAACCTGACCTCAAGCCCCCAGTCCAGTATTCCCCCTTATCCATGGAGGATACATTCCAAGACCCCCAGTAGATGCCTGAAACCGCAGATAGTACCGAAACCTACATATACTGTTTTTTCCTATACATACACACCTATGATAAAGTTTAATTTATAAATTAGGCACAGTAAGAGATTAACGACAGTAACTAATAATAAAGTAAAACAATTATAACAATATACTGTAATAAAATTTATGGTAGATCTTAGCAACCTCAGATTTTTTTTCCTCTCTTTATTAAGTTGAAAACTTTCATCTTTTCACTTAAAGGAAGTATGTTACGGCTTCTCTTTAGCATATATAAATTGCTAGCATCACTACTCTTGTGCTTTGTGGTCATTATTAAGTAAAATAAAGGCTACTTGAACACAAGCTCTGCAATATTGCAACAGTCAATCTGATAACCAAGATCGCCACAAAGTGACTAGCGGCCAGGTAGTTAACACAGCATGGATACACTGGACAAAGGGATGATTCACGTCCCAAGTGGGACAGAGTGGAAGGGTGCACAATTTAATCACAGTACTCAGATCACCATGCAATTTAAAACTTATGAATTGTTTATTTCTTCAGTTTTCCATTTAATATTTTCAGACCAAAGTTTATCATGGGTAACTGAAATGGCCAAAAGCAAAACCATGGGTAGAGGGAGACTACTGTACCATGGTTCTGATGAGTGTATCTCCTCTTCTTGAGTACCTCCCAGAACTCACAATTTCATGAAGCAATCAATTCCCCCATTCTGTTTCAGAATATTTCACAGATATGAATTGGAAGCCTCCATAGTATTTTAAGTATACAGACAAATATTTCAATTTCCTGGTCACAAAAACACTGAAAATTCACGGGGAAACATTTGCATAATAAAATGAAAGAATTTCACATAATTTTTAGGTTCCAAAGCTAGACAATCTGTAAGGAGACTAAAACCCAGACTTGCCTAGGGTCACAAAGCAATTTAGTGGCAGAACGTGGTCTAGAAATTCAATCTCCTGCTTCTTAAGACCTTTCCATTATGTGTTAACTGTCCCTTATACTCTAATCCGAAGGACTCTATTTTGTGCTCCATATGAAGAACTAGACACTTTGTTTCACAGCCTTCTGGTAAAATAACTTTAATAATCTCTTGAGATTTGTTTCCCTTCCTCTGTGTATTATAATTCTTTCCAGTAAAGCAAGGTCAACAGCTACTTTATGTAGCTCTAAAAATTGTAAGAGGTTAATTAGAAGATCTAACTCAAAGCTTAAGCTAAATACACCACCTCCTCAGCATACCACCACCCTCCTCTCTGCTACCTTTCATATAAAAAATAATACATTTAACTTCTGTTATCCATGCACTCTCTGCCTATGGAAATTGCATGCAGAACATATGGAAATTGCATACAGAACATATGGAAATTCTGCAGATTCACTCTATTTCCATATAACCACTTTCAAAGGAAAAACTGCAAGCACTGGGTGCTTTCTAGAATTGAAAACACTCACTCAGAAACAGAATGTCTAGCCCTTCTTGACATGTGAAGCCCTGTTAATCAATCATTGCCCTACTGCCTTGTTTTCTTCCTTTTTTTTTCCTTTCTGGTAGGATCAATTTGAAAAATGTTGCTATCCAGCTGTGAGCTTATCCATCACATTCACACATTCATTGGAAGTTCTTTGGTAACTACTTTAATACTTAAAATTATTACATTAGTTCACTTAAACCACATCCAATGACAAATAGGTCATTAAAAAGCCTTTGTACACAGAAGCTGCTCCACTGACAGTTCATCAGAAACCAATATTAGTTTCTTTTATACCAACTTTTTAATTAGTTTAAACTAAATATAGTTAGGAATGGAGGTTTTCTTCAGCCATCCAAGTCTCTCCAGTTTTCCAGAATGCTTTGTCTAGCTAATTCTTGCAACATCTACTAAAAGGAGTGCAATAATTTCCATAATCAAAGGATTCCTGCCAACACAGAACCCAAGGCACTGAATCCTGTTAGTCACAGTGCTTACACGGTGCACTTAAAATTTTTAATGAAATTGCATTTTTTATCAATTTTCCTATCTATTTTTATCAATTTATCCTATTTTCTAAAAGATTTAAAGCAATGTATGATAAATACATACATAAAATAATAAGAATTAAAACAAGAGTAAACTAAAAATCAACTAATGAAGTTATGTTATAGAAATTATTTTAGAAAACCTTAGCTTATAAGAACTATTATTAATCTCCAAGGTTTAGCCATGAACTCCCTGGTAACATTAGTTCTTATCACCTGCTAAGCGTGGACCCATTTGTTTTCTACTCTATTATACATTTACATGTATATGCCTCCGTAAGTAGACACTGCAGTGTAATGGCAAAGCATGAACTTTTCACATAAGTCTTGAAATTGTATTCCTTACTTAGTCTTAACATTATATTTCTTAATAAATTTAATTTATCTTATTAAAAAATTAACTGTCCTTAATTTTTAATATACTGGATAATTAGTTTAAAATATGTTTCTAAACAGGAAGTGTAATGTTTTAATTCATTTCTTCACCTATTTATTCAACAGGAAGATAGAGACAGCCAATTCGTTCAGGACATACCCTACCTTTACATGCATTATGCTCACAATAGTCCTGGAAAGAAATTATTACTACACCCATTTTATGGCTGAGGAGACTAAAGCTAAGAGAGATTAGTTCATACTGAGAAGGAACAGAGTTGGGATTTGAACTCGTTTACTTAATTGCAAATTGATATTCTCACCACTACATGATGAGAGGTCTCATAACAAGTACTAACTGATCATGTATTAGGCACCAAAAACCAACTCAAAAGCTAGTATAAAAGCAGAATCAAAACTAGAATATCGTCCTTAAATTTTAAGAAGTTTACACTCCACTTAACCTCACTACCCTAACTAGAGCTATGGCAGGTACATCTTGAAATTCAATGACTAGTTAACAATAAATTCAAATATGTAATCAGCCAGTAGATATGTACTGAGTTTTACTAAATGGTGGCAGCATGCAAAGCATTGAATATATCAAATAAAGCAAAAATAAACCACTTCTAACACTGAACAGTGATGTTCATTAAAATCAGAGACAGAAGCAATATGGAGGTAAATATAATCTATAGGTTTTTTTTAACTGTTTCCTCCAGGTTACTGGAATTTATGTTCCACCTAATGCCAGAACAGCTTTCCTGATTTATTTCTGAGTCAGGATTAATGCTCTAATATTAAGAACCACTAACTGATTCCTTACTCTTTGCACCATTAAATTCTACAGAATTAAGATAATTCTACACTTGCGTAAGAGACATTGCTGTTCTCATTATTATTTATATATTTATACATCACCTTGTACCAGAAAGGCTATAGAGTGGCTTATAGGGATACATAAAATACAAATTAGCACAATTAAAAGTTGGTGGAAAGAAAACTTAAGGTGAAGAAAAGGTTAGCTATATATTACTGGGGTGGGCTGCAAATGTGGCTCTTTACTTTTTATTAGCCAACTTCACATAGGAAAACATCACTGACAGAAGTTACAATTCCAAGGGATTTTTTTTCATTGCCTAAGAGAAATACAGTTATCCTTTGTATTAAGATGCTTTGGTGATTTCTCCAAAACATCTTAAAAAACATACATGAGCTAATAAACAACTATCTTCATTCTTCATTCACACAATATATGCAACAATATTTTCAAAGATCTGGTTTTCATTGCTCTTGGAATAAAAGAAAAATATTGAGTTATATATTTATAACCTTCTAGATCCTCTAAGAGAACAGATTACTATTTGTGTAACAAATTCTCAGGTCCCCACCCAATACACAGGCTCAAAGTACTGGGAGAGAAGGAAAAATAAAATAGGTCTCTGAGGCTGGTTTCATCTATTTAACAAAACTGAGCCAGAAAGGAAAGGGAAGAAATATAGGGCGCTTGTACGACTTGGGTTAGAGAAAGAGCTTTCTGGGAGCTTATACCACAGTAAGAAAAGAGAAAAATTCTATAGCTGCTCCATGTGGGAGATCTTGAAAATGAGAGAATGAGAAAAATATTTAAGAAAGCTTTACTTTATTGTATGCAGTTATTCGCCTTTGGCTGTCTGATAAGACAAAGTAGTAAAGATTTTAATTTACTTTCTATTATTTTGGATGCCACTTTGTTTCTTCGAATGTGAAATGCTACACAGAGCATGAGATGGCTAACTTTATGTAACTCTAATGACCTCAGTATAGAATGACAGTATCCCAGGCCTCCTGTGGTTCCAACCATCTGCCCACTGTCTCACAGTGGACAAGAAGGGACTTCTCTCCATCTGTCCAGAATTCACTTATGCAAGAACAAGACTTTTTAATTTTTTAAACCTTAGAAGTTTTCTTTCAAAAACTACAAAAACATAATGGGGAAATTTAGACCCAAAAGACCACTTGAACCAAATATCATTTTTCATGTGTCTCAAATCTTTATAGAGACCTTTACAGAGAACCTTTCAGTCATCAGATATTGGTTACAGTAGTGCTTTCTGGCCTTCTTCACAAACTTTCATAGGCTAAAGCTTGCAGTATTACCCTTTGACTATAAAAATTCATATGTGTGTATGTAGTTAGAAACACTAGTTTAAATGAAGAAGGAATAACTTACTGGACAACTCTCCAATTCCTTAACCATTCTCCCCCCTTCCCCACTCCACTCTTCTAAACCCTGAGCTCCAGGCAGCACCACCACCAGGGCAAGACAGCTTTGCCCAAGAACCACATGCCCACAGAAGGTCTGGCAGCAGTTGTGATAGCATAATGACTGGTGGGGACACATCCTGCAGGACCTCAAAGATAACTTGAGGAGTACTGGAGAACAGCAGAAGGCTCACAGCTATGCAAGTGGAGTCTACAAGCCCTTGCAGCAGAGCTTTAATACCCAAGTGGCTTCCTAGATGCACCCAGGGTAGTAAGGGGATATTTAAATCACATACAAAATGGAAATATTATAATCTAACCTGCTATGTTTCCATATTGTTTTGAACATTTAAAGATGAAATGCAGAAAAAGGCACTCAGAAACTATAATATACAATATACGTACATGGTAATGTTATACTAACTTCCAAAGTTAAAAAAATTACTTATCAATTGGCTACAATGTTAACCCTGATCATGAATATCTAAATTGCCATGCACTGTAGGGAAGATGCTTCTAAAAATATACAACTTATTTGGAGACCCTGAAGTAAAGCATGAGTTCTTACTTTTTATATCCAGACATTGAATTTCATTTTATTTATTTATGTTCAGCCCTGTTCTCAACTCTTGGAAATTCTTCTGAGCAGAAATATTTCCTTATACGGCCCTTACATCACACACAGGTCTCAGGTTCCACATTCCCTTACATGTCCATCTCTGCCATTTCAACATGCCATCCTTCCTCCCCTCTCTTCAGATGGCAAAATGGCCCTTCCTCACATTCTTTTACCTTCAGATTTAACTTCAATACTTGTTTGAACTGTGCCAAACGACTTCATTAAACACCAGCAAAAACAGACTGTGACAAAATATCCCTGAGGAAAGTGAGCAAAAGGGAGAGAATTCTTCCCAAAATACTGTAGGAAAAAGAGGAAAAAGAAGACATAACTTAATCCCAGTGGTCTTAATATATGTTTTGAGAAATGTGACAATGGAGTGTGTAAATGGAATATGAGAGTTTTCATTTACTTATGACTAAAACACTGAGGATGATAAAGGTAGGAAATAATGTCTGTTACTTAAAAACAACCTGACTGATAGTAAATAACTTAAGAAATCCAGTCACAGCATTAACATGAGCTCCACATAATGTTAATCTCAAAGCAAACCATAAATTTATTTTTATTCATTCAAGTCTGTTTTAAAAATATAAAATTCTCATAAAAGTTAGTTAAGCACTTGCTCAGACCTCATTCCAATCCTCTACCTTGCCTAACTATGCTCCTTGAAGTCATCTAAAGTTCTGACCTGCAACAGGAAGTCTATTAACTAAATCAGCATGGGAGGTGGGCATTGCTATAAAACAGCAGCTCACACCAGTGTTGTAAAATATAGAAAATCTTTCATAAAATGAAAAATAGCATGGATATCTGTGAGAGGCATGAATGCTTTGAACTATGCCTTAGGAATCTTAGCCCTACACAGTACCTACACAGAGTTACCTTTTGGCAAGGAAAGAGTAATTCTCCAAAACCTTACAATATTCCTGCACAATACTGGCTAAGGTCATTTTGAACCACTATGACTCAGCCAGCTGTCACATTATAATATCTGTATTAGAATGATGATTCTCACCTCTAGGATACTGGTCAAACAGGATTCTGATTACTAACCTAAATAAAAATATAGGGAGGGAGCATCAAGTATCCATAAAAAATTGTTTACAGTAACTACAGTTATTAAAGTTATTTCTAGAGAAAGCCTATCCCCGGGGCCAATGTTTCTTTGGTATTTTTTTTATTACTGCATAGCTCAAAAGTGCCTTTCATGCTCAGCAGGCACATAAAGGCAAAGAACTGATAAATTGAAAAGCTCTCATAAGAATATAAATCAAAAATTCTATAAAATTTGGCTTATGGGGCCTCCCTGGTGGCGCGGTGGTTGGGAGTCCGCCTGCCAATGCAGGGGATGCGGGTTCGTGCCCCGGTCCGGGAGGATCCCGCGTGCCGCGGAGCGGCTGGGCCCGTGAGCCGTGGCC
>NW_006784004.1:1002796-1028635 GCF_000442215.2 Lipotes vexillifer | reverse complement strand
AAAAAAAAAAAAAAAAAAAATTTGGCTTATGTGCCCAACATGTCAAAAACATGATACACTATATCAGTTATTCACCACCAATAAAAAGGAAAGTTGGAAGCATTATATTTTAATTCTAATTTTTACCCATATAGATACCCCCATATTTATCTTAAATGATACTTAGGTGCAATATTTTCCCAAATATATATTTTATTAGTATCTTTCCCTTAAAATGAAACAAAATCATAGCAGTTTCTCTTCACATCTAAAAAATTTATTCAGTAAAAATATAACCAATTAAAGTTTCTTCTCTAAAAATAAATCTAACTCTTAACCATAGGCCAATGATTCTTAAAGGAATCTCTTTGCAAGCTGATCACCAGATGGGACATCTCTCCTAGACTGCAACACAAGGAGAAACTGGTGAAAAAAATCTAAAAGACTGTTTGTTAGGAGAGGAAGTATAAGGGACACCACAGGAAGGAGCCATTTATAATCATTTTCTCCTTCACATAATTTAAAGCTGTGGACTGGGAGCCAGATGATGGCAGGGGACGTACCTCCCACTAAGTAAAAATTGAGATAACCAGCTCTAATATAAGCAACACAGAACTAACTATTCTCATAAATCCTTTCACAGTGTTAATACAAAATATCAACACTATGGTGTTGATAGCAGCAGACAGGAAAGTGGTAGAAAATTTAGCTCCAGTACTTCCCCTTAAAGTTAGGTTAACATATCACAGTGATATCTATATCGGCAGAGTGCAAATAGAACTAGACAGAACCATGATGGAACAAGTTTGGGAATCTGAATAACAGGAAATATTTTCAGATTACAACATAGATTCTAAATGATAAAGTTACATTAGCAATAATTGCTAAGATTTTTTAACACTTACATTAAATCCATTAACTAACTTAACCCCCCCAACAATCTCTATGTATCAAATTATTTCTCCATCTTACAAACAAGGCAAGAGAGGCTTTCAAGGCTACATCTAGTCTAATGGCAGGGCCACAAGTCTTAGTTTCCATTTCAGTGATCTTTCCAATATCTCAAACTGCATATATATGTGCAGAGAGAGAAAAAGAGAGAGAGAGAAAGGGAGGGGAGGAAGCAAATTTTTTTTTAATTAGTTTACTTACTTATTTTTGGCTGCATCGGGTCTTCATTGCTGCAGGCAGGCTTTCTCTAGTTGTGTCGAGTGGGGGCTACTCTTCATTGCGGAGCATGGGCTCTAGGTGCGTGAGCTTCAGTAGTTGTGGCGCACAGGCTCGGGAGTTGTGGCTCATGGGCTCTAGAGCACAGGCTCAGTAGTTGTGGCGCACAGACTTAGCTGCTCTGTGGCATGTGGGATCTTCCCGGACGAAGGCTCGAACCTGTGTCCCCTGCATTGGCAGGCGGATTCTTAACCACTGCGTTACCAGGGAATTCCCAAGTAAGTGAATTTTTTAGAGTATTACTGTGACTTAAAAAATCAGAAAATTATCTAAAGATAAATACCAACATTAACTTGTAAACATCAGTTATTCAGAAATGAAATAAAATATTGTATCTAAGAAGACACAAAGTTCAAGCTCAGTTTGAATCTAGAGAAATAGGGTTATAGGTTTAAATGTGTAATTTATTTGATATGAGACTAGTCAAGAGAACATCAAAAATAAAATGTTAAATGAGATACTTCCAGCATTGACTTAAAATTTTTTTTTTTTTTTTGCGGTACGCAGGCCTCTCACTGTTGTGGCCTCTCCCGTTGCGGAGCACAGGCTCCTGACGCGCAGGCTCAGCGGCCATGGCTCACGGGCCCAGCCGCTCCGCGGCATGTGGGATCTTCCCGGACCAGGGCACGAACCCGTGTCCCCTGCATCAGCAGGCAGACTCTCGACCACTGTGCCACCAGGGAAGCCCGACTTAAAATTTTATAGATACTGTCATTAATATAGTATTATAATCATCATCTTGATAAAATTATCCTCCCAGCTATATAATTTTATTGTTTTATTATAAGTATGAGAAAGCAATGTAACTGAATTATTAAAGAGTAACAAATACCACTTATGGTCAAATTTTAAAATATTATTATTATTTTCATAGAATTTTATCAGTATTTTTCTTCAAACATTTGCTACATTCAACTCCCTAGACTCTGATTAAAATCTTAAATCATTTTATTCATAATTAAATAAAATTTGCAGTTCTTGGCTAAGGCATTGAAGGTCCTCCACGCTCTGACTCTTCCTAACATTTCCACACCATTTCCTATCCTTTGATCCAAATATACTGAATATTTTATCCTTTTCCACTTTTACAACTTCTCTAAGGTTTCATCCAGCTGGAACACCTTCCATCACTCCTTGTTAAAATTATACCTGATCTTCAAGGACCAACTAACATGCTGTGGTGGCTTCCCTGACCCTGTCAACTACAGAAGATCTCTTCCTCCACTAGGGCCCCTACCAAAGTTTGTCTAATGTTTCTGATAATTGTCATACCTCCCAAATAACTATAAGCATCATGGTAACAGAGATTGTTTCAGACATCTGAATCTCATATTAACATTTACTTTAGTGCCTTTGATCAAGTGCTCATTGCATGTACTACAAAGTCAGAAAAAGTAGAATTGATATCCTGATTAAAATCCTCTAAATCAAATAAACTCTTAAATACATACACCAAAAACTTTCGAGATGTCAATAAGAATTTTAATTCTGTTGTGAGTGCTTATCATTTTTAACTATTTGTTCCCATATCTAACAATGTATTTTATCACTCACAAATGTTCTGTACCACGCGAAGGTATGAACTTAACAAATTTCACAATTTGTGAAATCAGAAAGAAATAATAACTAAGAAATAACTAAGAAATCAGAAATAAGCTTATAGATATATTTATTGTGACATCTTGTGTTGATTATGAGAATAACAAAATGAAAAATTCACAGAAAAGTGGTTCCATATATCAAATCCTGTCACCCTATAAACAGCATATCCTAACATCTATGGAATGAATCCTTTAGGGGAAAGATGATACTGAGATCATACCATTTTATCTGGTTACCAAACAAAGGATTATTTGCAAGAGAAAAAACCTTTAAGGGCTAATAAATAATATACCATTCAATTTTTTTAAATAACCCCAAAGTTAAACACACAAACAAGTGGATTTCAGTGTATGTGTGCAATTGGTATAGGCAGTTATACCACCCTATTATTTACCAAAGTGGTGTTAACAATATGGAATATAATACCCTATAGGATATTATTAGGATATAATTTTATTGGGCTTTTCACTCATAATAAACCACACAGGTTAAATTTCAAGCACTCGGAAAATTCATAATTAAATTACAGAGAAGTTTACAACTAAATTAAGAAACTGTCAACTAAAAAGTCTTTATTAACATCTTAAACTGTGAGAGCTTATCTAACAACACAACTCTGGACTACTAAGTGTTATGTTTATTTCAGATATAAAATTTTCACATAGACTATTCCCAGGCCAAAACAAAAATTAAAAATATAAAAAAATAAAACAAAAATACCAATTACTAGTAGTCATCACATGTTAAGACAGTGATATCATAAGCATGCCAGGGATAGTACAAAAGCCAGGGATTATCAATACTAAAACCAAAATACCTAATGAAAATCTAAATGAAGCAAAAGCCTGAGGAAAGGGAAGGTATTAAATCAGGGTCTGAGTTTTCATAGTGGACCCACCCTACAAGACCCCTTTAGAAAGTCAGTGTTTTTTAATGCAATAAACAAGAGAAAGGAAATAACTCTAACAGAAACGATAAGGTTATATATTATAAAGATGATGTTTCATCTGTATATAAGAGAAAAAATACCTTAATGAGGACAGCCCATTTACCGTATAACTATGAGGAAAATATGTTAAATTGTTTATATTTAATCTCTCCACTTGAAGTCTTACATATAGTGAATAAAACCACATTTCCATCCAAATATCAGCATAAGTATAGTTCAGTATGAAATTGTACGTCCACACAAAAACTTGTACACAATGATCATAAAAACATATTCACAATGTTCAAAAGGTAGAAACAACCCAAATGTCCATCAACTGGATAAAGAATATGGGGCTTCTCTGGTGGTGCAGTGGTTGAGAATCTGCCTGCTAATGCAGGGGACACGGGTTCGAGCCCTGGTCTGGGAGGATCCCACGTGCCATGGAGCAACTAGGCCCGTGAGCCACAACTACTGAGCCTGCGCATCTGGAGCCTGTGCTCTGCAACAAGAGAGACCGCGATAGTGAGAGGCCCGTGCACAGCGATGAAGAGTGGCCCCCGCTTGCCGCAACTAGAGGAAGCCCTCACACAGACACGAAGACCCAACACAGCAAAAATAAATAAATAAACTAAAGGATTTCATTTCTTTAAAAAAAAAAAAAAGAATATATAATGTGATACATCCATACAACAAATATTACTCTGCAATAAAAAAGAATAAAGTATTGATACATGCTACAAAATGGAAGGACCTCAAGTGCAGTTTGTTCAGTGAAAGAAGCCAGACAGGAAGACCACATATTATATGATTCCATTTATTTGAAATGTCCAGAAAAGGCAAATCCATAAAACAGAAGGTAGACTGGTGGCTGCATGGGGCTAGAGGTGGGTACAGGGAATAATTACAAATGGGTATAGAAGATCTTTTGGGAGGGATGAAAATGTTCCACAAATTGGATTGTGGTAATAGTTGCACAACTCTGTAAATTTACTAAAATAATATAATTGCATGCATTAAATGGGTGAATTTATGGTATAGAAATTATACTACAATCAAGTTATTTATATATATAGTTCAATTATTTTAAAAATATAGTTGGCCCTTGAACAATACCGGTTCAAACTTCTAGGATCCACTTATACATGGATTTTTTTTTTCAATAAATGTGTACTATAGTACTAGACCATTGAGGTTGATTGAATCCACTGATGTAGAACCATCGATATCTACCACCCACTGAAAAGCTCTATGTCTGCATGAAGGGTAGGGGCCCCAATCCCCCTCTTCCCTCTGACCCCCCATTCCACCACTCCCACTTCTTGAAGGGTCAACTGTAATGTCGAATAAAGCTAAACTAAATTTTATGGCTCTCTACCTTCATTAATGAAGACAATGACTGTACATTTAACATGTCAGAAAATGCTTAAAAATAATTTTCCATACAATGTTTCAGTCAGTCCTCACAACTAGATGAGGTTGGGGGGAGGACATTAGTAGTCCCATTTTACAAATGAGGAAGCTGAAACTCAGATGTTAAATGACTTTATTTAAAATTCCATGTCTAATGGCTGGGAACTAGGACTAATCTAATACTTGTTCTACTACACTACACTGTGTCTCCGTTCACGTAAAATGGAACTATGAAGACATTTAACAGAATAAATCTTAAATGAGTTATCTAATTAGATAGGATAGTACCGAAATATGCATCACCCTTGCCTTCAAACCAAAAGAATATTTCTTTTCATTCCTCTATACATGCCTATAGAGTAATTTTGTCATCAATTGCAAATAAATTAAAGCACTTTTTCATATTCAGGGAAGAATGTAAATGAATATCAGCAAAACAATGGTCTTCAGAAATTTAGAAACCAATGTAAGTTTAATCTTTCATTTGCCAGGGAACATATGTGCCAACTGAGATACTCCAGAGTTATGATTCAAATTTCATTCTTTTACAAAAATAACAGTACAGTAGCTATATTCATAAAATTCCCTTCCTTTAATTAGGCACAAATCTAATGTACTAGTGTTCCTTCAGGGTTAAACAGGATACATTAAAAGCCATTATCAACTAACAAACTAGCAGCATTTTATTCTTATTAGCGAAAGAGCATTTAAATCTATTTGTGTAGTTTGTACATTCAATCCCCTAAAACAAATTTAAGAATTAACAAATGGTTGTTGTAAAGATTATGCACAATGGTATAAATTTTTAAATTATTATTATTAAAATAGTATCTTTAAAACATCTAAATTATTTTAAATTATAACATAGTACAAAAACTTTGCAGGAATAAATTCATCTAATTGGTAACTGAATAGAGGTAATTTGTTAATACAATGGACTCACAAGGCAGATCCCCTGGGTTCAAGTCCCAGCTCTGCCTTTTCTAGCTGTGTGACTTTGTAAAGTAATTAAACCTCTCTGTGCTACATCTGAAAATTGTAATATTAGTATCTACCTCACATAGGAGTTTTAGGAGGACTAAATGCGCTAATATGCATAACACCAAGAATGTTTTCTGGTATGCAATAGGTACTTCATGAGTTAGCTATTATTATCTTTATTTTCTCAGACAACAGAGTTTTGTTATAAGACATTAAACGAATTAATAAAATTGTTGACTCTCCCCTTCTTATCACTAATATAGTATAATGCCTATAGTTCAGGGGCTAATGAGTAAGTTGAAGTAAGGATTGTCTTCTATCAATAGTTAAAAGTTTTTGCTATTGTTTTTAAGAAAAGTAATTTCAATTCATTTACTATAAAATAATGAAGTATGCCACAGATACAGTGTACATGTAAATGTCTCTGCTTCATAATGAAATAACATTACCTTTATCTTATAATTTTAGAACATTGCCTGACAGCTCCTGTTCAGTAAAGAAAGTCTAGGGAGTAGAAAAGGAAGAAGGTGAATTCCTCTTAACCATCTGAATCAAAAGTCATCAATAAAATCCATGGAGCATAAATTATTATTATATGGATTGACACAAAAGACAAGGTCTTTCATTAATACTAAAGTAAAAGAACTAAAAAATTTGAACATCACTGCTACTTTGCAGGTTGAAGAAAGTTACATTTAACAGCGAGGAACGTCGGTATAAACTGGAAAACATTCCAGTACAAATTCAGCCTTGGAGATTTGTCCCTATAATTATAATTTCATAGATATCTCATGTAGTTAAATTCTTTCTACAACCTAGTATTTCAGTGGGTTTTTTTGTAAACTAACCTCATCTGCTCTAACATCCTCATAGTTGCACTTGAAGAATAAACGTGCCTCTAGTACAATAATATATCAGTTTCAGAAGACTAACCACAAGTACACCTTTCCCAAATCACATGAGGATCATGTACACCTCTTTATACCTCATGGACTTTGTGTTTTTAGGTACATTAAGTACTCAGCTTATATAAAAATTAAAGAAACCTTCTCTAGGTTTCTTTAATAAACTGAATATTGATTGCTTCTTAGACTACTTACAAATCTTCATAAATTATGTTTTTCATCACCAAATGAAAGAAGCCAGTCATATTAATTAGACTTTTCTGATACAGATATTTCCTCATATTCTTTGTTAATTTCCAGAGTAACTAATAAGCTCCTCTGCATGTCATATAAACTCAAGAAAAAAGGAAAGGTGTATGCTGAACAAATTAATGTATTGGTATTGGTAACATCAGAATAAACTCATAGATTTTTATGTAAATAAAGAAACATAGATGTAAGTGTATGTGTATGTGTGTAATATCACTAATATTGGGATAAACAACATCATGTGCACACTGAAAAGGACACAACATCATTTTTGTGCTATTTCTGTCAAAAATGTACAGTCTAAATCTAATCATGAAAACATGAGCCAAACCCAAATTGAAGGATAGTCTTTCAAATAATTGGCCTATACTTAAAAAAAAAAAAAACAAGGTCAAGAAACAAAGAAAGCTTGAGAGACTCTTCCAGATTAAAGGAGACTAAAGAAACAAGAAAAGTCAATGTAATGCATGACCCTGAATTGGTCTTGCACTGTGAAAAACAGTCACAATTTGTGGACAAATGACAAAATTTGAATATGTATGGACTCTAAATTAGGTAAGAGTATTTTATCAGTGTTAAATTTCCTGATTTTGATAACTATATTGAGGTTACTTGGGACAATGCCCTTGTTCTTAGAAAATATACAATGAAGTTTTTAAGGGTGAAGGATCAAAGTGTCTCCAACTGACTCTCCAAAAGTTCAGAAAAGAAAGAATAATAAAGTAAATGATACACAATGTAAATAATTAATAAATCTGGGTAAAATGTATACAGTAATAGTATAAATGTTCCTTGTACTATTCCTACAACATTTTTGTAATTTTGAAATTATATCAAAGTTTAAAGTTACCCAAAAATGCATCTATCAAAGAGAAATAGAGGAGTGCTCTTTCTAAAATGCCTAGTCATTCAACAAGAAGAAAAGGTATTTGATCTTTTGAATAGAGGTGATTTCTAACATACTTTAGAACTTCCTGATTTGGTCAAATTTATTTTGCAAAGTGATATAACATTCTAGATTACTTTTAATATATTTAGGAAGTTTCTTCAGATAAGTCACAAAAACAATTAAGTTTTACATTTATTTGTGGTAGACATCTGTTATTTTTGTCTGCCAGCATCTTTTAGCCCTTCTTCAAGAAAAAGCACCTTTTTTTCCCACTAGCACACTGACCTTCCCTCACTTCATGTGATTCTATAAAGGCTGTTAATATTTTCAGCTTATCTTTCTCTTCTCAGGAATGGGCACAAGATCTAGGTTGACCAATCAGAACATCTTGGTCCAAGGTCTTACATGGCCCAGGCAGAGCCAATCGGAGTGTTTGGGGGAACTGACATGGGGAAAGAGGTTAATCATCAGCTGAAAAAAAAACGAGAATAAAGTAAGCCTGGAGTTGCTGAGAACCCTCTTTGCTACTATGAAGAAAGTCAGTCTAAGAACAGAGCTAACCCAGAGAAAAGCAAAAGCCAGTTTGGATTGTATTCCCAAGACAGAGATTTATCTAATTCAGAAATAATACACATTAAAGGCTTCTTTAGTTTTAAACCAAATTCAGAATAAGAACCTGAATATCCATTTTATCGTCTTATCACAAACTTCTCCCAACCAAACACACCATATAAAGAAAAGAGCCAACACAATGGCAGTACATTAGACAAAATTAACATTACTATGATGATTGATGATAGTGTATATTATTTCTCAGATTCACAGAATAGATACATACATACAGTGCCAAAACAGAACTTGGCACATAATGGTTGATCAATGTTTGCTGAATGCATGAAGGTTGGCAACACTGAGCTCATACAAACTACTACTGTAATCATAAATGGAAGTGCCTAAAAATAATAACTAACAGAGAATGCACATACCATCTTCCCTTTGAAATATTTTCTAAATTTCAGACATAGATCTTTCTGGGTCTTTTTATTAAACAGCATTAATGCTGTTTCAGTTAGGAAAATTAGTAAGTACCCAAAATATTAGCAGGTCTATGAAATTTAGGGCAAATGGCTCTAATGAGTATTCTGTTACTTTCTCCCATCTTCACCCATTATCTCTCAGGCGTGACTGATGAGAATGTTTAGATGAATAAACAAATGGATGCCTTCTTCTAGACACTTCGTATTACTGTTAACATTTATCAACAAGCATTCAGTCCCAATTCCTTTCAACAACTGATTTTAAAAGATAATAAAATTCTTCTACAAGCTTCCAATTCAGTGCTCTTGTCATTATAAGAAAAACACTATTGGGCTTCCCTGGTGGCGCAAGTGGTTGAGAGTCCACCTGCCAACGCAGGGGACACGGGTTCGTGTCCTGGTCCGGGAAGATCCCACATGCCGCGGAGCCTGCGCATCCGGAGCCTGCGCTCCGCAACGGGAGAGGCCACAACAGTGAGAGGACCGCACACCACAAAAAAAAAAAAGAAAGAAAAAAAAAGAAAACAACTATTAAAGATGAAATGAAAGATATGACGGGGAAACAGCTAATCTGCTGGGAATGTATGGCTATTCTCCTCTTGATGTTCATATAAGTATGAGTTTCTACATACATACATATTATTTTTGCTTCTACAAATGTCATGAATAAAAATTTCAAAAGAAAGTAAGTTAATTCATTCCCATTATTAAAATTGTTCTTATAACAACACTTTATTTATTAATATCTTTAAAGATAACTGCAAGGTTCTGATTATACAGCATTTGCTAAGATTTCAAGGTTCCCGGAATAAATTTCCAAATACCTTTCTTTATATTTTGAGACAACCAATTTCTAAATACTGCTTCTTTCCAAAACTGAAAAGATATAATTATTGTATTTGACAATTTTCTTCCTACCACTTAACACAACTCCCTAAACAATTATTTCTGTATTTATTTAATTGCTCTCACACACTAAATTATAAGTTCCATGAACAGAGACTGTGTTTGATGGTGTTGTTGATCTTCGTTAACCAGTACCAAGCTCAGCCCATAGTTGGTGCCCAATAAATGTTTGTTCAATAAATAAATGGTTTGCCTGCCAACTTGCCCAATCCTTGTGAAAATATTCAAGAAACATTACATTCAACTCAAATTTATTTAGTTCCTACTATTACTTTTAAAAAGTATGTATTAGAAATGCTTCCAGAATTAATTGGGGACTTAGATATCTGTGTGTTTCTTAAAGCACTTAGCATAGTAACTTCTAAGGCGCTCAATAAGTATGAAATTGAAATAAAGTACATGAAATAATAGTTACTTTGTTTTACTTGTGAAATGCAATAGGGGAAATTTAACAACACAGCAGAATTCAAAGATGACAACTTATTTTTGTTCATTTGTGCCATATCCTTCATTCACTTAACATTTATTACTTACTTACTTACCATAGGCCGAGCACCATACTAGGTGCCAGAGATACCAAGGTAGATGAAACACAGGTTAGTGAAGGACATGCGTGAATGAGTAACAATGGCAAATATAATATGAAACGTCTGAAATAGAAGTATACACAAAAGAGCTGCTGGAGCAGTTTAGTAGAGAGGTGTCCTCCCTGGTAGCAGGGGGTGGGGTGTAGAGAATCAGGAAACTTCAAAGACAATGGATGGGGCTTCCCTGGTGGCGCAGTGGTTGGGAGTCCACCTGCCGATTCAGGGGACACGGGTTCATGCCCCGATCCAGGAAGATCCCACATGCCGCGGAGCGGCTGGGCCCGTGAGCCATGGCCGCTGAGCCTGCACGTCCGGAGCCTGTGCTCCGCAACGGGAGAGGCCACGACAGTGAGAGGCCGGCGTACCGCAAAAAAAAAACAAAAAAAACCAAGACAATGGATGATCAGGCAGAAAATAGGGAATTATTAATTTCATACGAAGGGAATAGATGGAATGTATGCTTGGTTCTGCAAAACTGGATTGCTTCTCTTTCGCCAATGTTGTTCTATGATGCTTTTTGGTGAGAAAAAAACTGCAGAAGCAGAGTCTAGCTACTAAGGACTTAGACTTCCTGAACTTTCTATCAAATATGACAGCAAGCAATATCCACATATTATCTGCTCTGCCTCTGCCCTCCATCTGAAGGTGGGATTCTTAAAGTGCCCAAGTGGGGTAAAGCCCTGGAGCTGGTTTCACTTACTCTGTAATGAGCAGAGAGGTCATCTGCTATCCACAGCTGGGCCACTGAGACCATGAGTCACTCTTCTGAGATGAAGAGGGACAGAGGTCTATGACCACTTTTATTGCTCTTAGCAGAGTGAAAATTATCAGCCCAGGGGCTTTCCAATCACAACTTCCTTACCTCATATTCTGTTCTGAGGGGGAAGCTGTTGCCTATTCATTTATACAAAGCACAGAAAACATGATTTCTAAATAAAAATACTTTATTCAGGAGATTTGTACACATTATACATTCTCCCACCCTGTTTCTGGAAGAGCCTTGAAGACCAGAGACCCTGGCTTACTTGAGAACTAGGGTCACCCTGTGTTAATCACAAGGCATTGCAGGCCCTAAGGAAGAGAGTTTACTAGAAGGTCATAAATCATGAAACAAACTTATGAATGTTCCAGGATATGGTATGTTCAGAGGCCAGTAAGAACTCTCATGTGTCTAGAACACAGAAGAAATGAGTAGAAGAAGCAGAAAATGATGTTGGAACATTAGGACTAACTTGTAAGGAAGTTTACATTCTATGATAACAAGATTATAATGACTTTATCCTGCTAGCAATGGGGAACCAGAAACACTTTCAAGACAGAGAAATGAAGCAGTATGTTTGGATGATAACCATGTGGCAACATGAAAGATGGACTGAAAATGAGAAGACCATGAGAGCAAGGGAGTCAATTTAACTGGAGAAGCTTATTCAACCTAAATAAGTGAGTTAACATGGTAGACTCAACTGTGGGATTTCTCTACTTATAAAACAGAATATTCTAGCTTGGCTTGATCTAGACCAGTTTGAAAACATAATCTAATAGTACTAAAGTTTCCTGGGTCTGTCTACTCATTGATTAGCATTAAGATGTAAATTTTTTTCTATTTATTAATGTTTAAGTACCAGATGTATGTTTCATAAAAATCACTTTTCTTACTTCATAAATTGAAAAACATCTCTGAGGAATATACTGACCAAGTAGGGAAATTAAAAATCACTGTGCTGTAAGTTCGGCCATTAAAACAAGTAAGAAAAGGAAAAATAATGTTGGTCTAAAGAGAAGAGTTATCAGTTATTGTGTTTAAAAGAAATATCAAGGAATTTTTAACAAGCCCATGAACAGCTGCCAAAGATAGCATGATGGGAATTTAATGTGTTCCACCCATAGGATATATTGGTTATATTGTTTTCTAATATCAGCTGAAGTCTGTCAAGCCTCTGTTATTTCATTGAGCTGTCAAGGCCACAGAAAAGACCACTTAGAAACGTCTGTTCCGGCAATAACCACCTGCAGCAACTCTAAGTTAGGTGAAATACTTTTGTCTTATCTCACTAAGAATGTGTCAAGAAAGTGATAACTTGAAAGAGTGGTTGAACCTATTTGGAAATTTGTTTAAGTACTTGTTTGTTCCCTTAAATTGTAAGTGTTGTCTAAAACTTGCTTTTTCTTAGATGGAATAGGCATGGAACTATCTCTGAAGGAAAAAAAAAAACCATAGTGGGAAATCTAGATTATTATAAGTAATAAGATCCTGTATTTTGAAACTGTTTGCAATGGAAACAATACTATGTAATATTTCAAAATTCATTTAAGAGGCAGCACTAAATAGCTAGTTTTGGGGGGAGGGAGACTAAAAGAGGAGAGCAAGCATTTATTCCAACAATTCATCTGGCTTACTGGTGGGAATTCAGGGAAGTGAGGAATCTTTTTCAAAGAAGAAAACTCCTTTTAAAAAGGAAAAGTAGATTTTAGGAATTGGAAAGAATCCTGCTTTGGACTATAATGATAAATTCCTTTGTAATCTAATTGATGCATAAGGAAACGGCCACTCTGGAGGTAATGAATAGGAAAAAACAATTCCCAAATTATAAAACAGGGTTTTTTGTTTTATAATTTGGGTATTAATGATCCAAGAGCGTGTGGACTACTGTCATTTTTGCCATAAAAGAAAAAACTTTCACCAAATTGCTTTCTTTACCATCTTTTCTTCTTCCCTGATTTCCCTCTACCTGAACACCTGAAATGCTATTTCTCCAAAGGAAAGATTTTTGTTGTTCTCATTCTAACAGTTATTGGAATTTTCTCCATTTTTTCAGGATCAAAAAACACCTGTGTGGTACAATCAGCTAAAAGCAATCATGGGCAGAGTCAAAATTTCTCACTGAGGAGTAAAATTATGCTCATAGTAAACTGTGAATTACTCCTGGAAAAAAAAATCACTGTGATTAGCTGGCACATCATAGTGCGCTCTCTTATATTATTTTCTCATTGCAGGATTCCCAACCTAATGCAAAACTCTGTATTTTATCATTCCAAACCCTCCCAACACTGGGGAATTGTAATGGACACACATAAATGTAAGGAAAAAGAATATTGATCATATATACTTCCCAACGTAAGATTCAAGTTCGCAGATCCCAAGTCACAGCAGCAATACTCCTGGCAAGAATGCCTGTGTTTGCCGGGGAAGAGAGCCAAAAGAGATACCTGAGCCCCAAAGCAGAAATTCTCACACTTTAGCTTGCATCAGAATCACCTGGAGGCCTTGTTAAAGCAAATATTGCTGCACCATATTTCCAGAGTTTCTGATTCACTAGGTCTGGGATGGAGCCTGAGGCTCTGCAGTTCTAACAAGCTCCCAGGTGATGTCAATGTTGTTGGTCAACAGACCACACTTGAGCTAGCAAGGTTCCTGATGCCTCCCCAAAATCACCTTTAGGTATAAGAAAAGTGTACACCTTTATTTAGGAAAATTAGCCTCTGACTTCCAAATACAACTCTTTGTTGACAATCCCCCAGGAACTATATATGGGGGAATGTATATAATTAAAGCTGGAATTAATGTAACTTTTTAAGAGTAGAAAGTTATAAGTAGTAGAAAGTTGTAAGAAAATCTTGAAACAAAGATGCAATTTCACTAGCTAACCAGTCAGCACAATTCACAATACACTAGGCTTAAGGTTTCAATGTATAGGAAACTCCATTCTTTTCTAGAGTCTCTCAGTTATCAAGAGACTGTCAACATGATTATGAAATAGAGCATTCATTTATCATTTCACTTAATGCAGGGTAATTAATTTTTCATTTATCTAAGATAAATGGACAGAAACCAGGTGGTTTCATTTCATGAGCTTTAGGAAAATTATTATATGTCACTAATGGTCATATCTGAGTCCTATTCTACCTGACTCTGTGTAGGCACCAGGTATCTTTTGAAAAATGCCTAAAGGATCCACTAATTTTACTTCAGCAAAAGCCTAAATGAAAGTGGAGTGACTAGGCACACACTATAGCTAGATGGCTCCTCTAGGAGTCCCTACCCGCAAGACTGAGGCAATCTAACTGCCCTAGAAATCCACTCTGAGTCCAAGCCCCAAATAAGTTTCTATGTTCCAGAATATTCCTAGAGGGAATAATATGCCAGAGGCAGGAAGTACTAAAAAAAGGCAAAGTTGTAATTATATATAACATATTGTTTGATATAATAGGATAGCATCCCTGCCTTACTTAGACAAATTCATGAAATTTTGACCCCTGTGTTTTGTAAGAATTGTAAAAACTCATAATACTGCTGAGAAATCCCATTGCTTTCTCAAGAGATTACTTTTCCTTCAACTTTTACAGTGGTCCTAGATATTTTTCTCATACATACATTGTTTTATATAAAATAAACAAAATAAGTAGGATTCAAAATACTCAACCTTGTTAGGTGTAGGGTCTCTTCATGTCTAAATTAATAAAAGGAGCAGGGCAAAATTTGTCAGTGAGTTGGGGGAGGGGGGTCTGAGGGATTCAAATCCATCCATTTCTGGCGTTTGGTACCACCTGTTAACGCTGTTCTCTCCAGGTTTTGGTCTAGATGAGGATGATTCTGAGTCCTGGGGATGGCTAGACTTGCAGAAAAGTAGTGATGATTACAGAAAACCTCCATTAATACTCTAGTCCTCTTAACCCATTCCAAGGAGCCTGGGCTCAGGGTCTACCTTTCATCTCCTTGCTTCTACAGAAAATGTCTCCCCACCAAACCTCCCCCTTCCCTCCAGTTCTCCCCTAGAAATTTAGTCTACCATTTTGAGAACAAGGGCTGGGAGGAAAACAGGAGCCAATCACTAATAGTATTATATCTAAATCAGAATCTGAAATCAATTAGCATAATCATTCACAAACAGTATTTATATGAATGAAGATATCAAATCTCTCAACTCCAGAACACATAAATGAGGCAGTTCAGAAGTTAACAATTGGCACCCTAGATTATTATGGTAAGTTAAATGTGCTTACCTAATTCCATACGTTTGCCTTTATAATTGTGGGGTACTTTTACTATCTAAAATATTTTTCTATTAACTAATAAACAATAAAAGGGAAATCATTTATATACTATTAATGAGTTGAAAATATATAAATGAACAAATCATTTTTAATGGGCCTTAGAAATAGAACTATATACATTCAAATTAATTAAGAACATATTTTAATAGGTTTTACCCAGAGCACAACTATAATAATTGCAGTTGTAAAGAGAAACATTAACATATTAACATTGTAATATAGTACAATAAATGGACAAATATCTGGGGAAATGGATTAATTACCAAAGTAGTTTCAGTCAAAACAGAATAATTGGTAACACTTTCTATATTCCTGCAAATTTCAAAAAACATACTCCTTCCAGAACTTGATTATATTTGTTTTTGTCCTTCTTGGGATATGGTCATCACACGTTAACCCTATGAAGTGGCATTTTCTTTGTTTTTTGTGTTTTTTTTGCGGTACGCGGGCCTCTCACTGTTGTGGCCTCTCCTGTTGCGGAGCACAGGCTCCAGACGCGCAGGCTTAGCGGCCATGGCTCACGGGCCCAGCCGCTCCGCGGCATCTGGGATCTTCCCGGACCGGGGCACGAACCCGTGTCCCCTGCATCGGCAGGCGGACTCTCAACCACTGCGCCACCAGGGAAGCCGTGTATTTTTCAAGTATTTATTAGGTTACTAATTAAAACTTTAGCCCCTCCTTACAGATAAAAGCTCCCAAAGTATCAAAATAAGCCCTCAAACTTCTCTCATTTACTTCCATTAAAATAGATTAAGAATAAAATGATCTGGTTTGTATCCATATTTTTTCCATATTTTGATGTATTTTAAAATGTTTATTATAAAGGTAAAATAGCTTCAATAGGAATAACTGATATTAAAATTTGACTACAATAGTTGTAGTGTGATGTTATTAACCAATAAGTGATAATCCCTGTATAAAGATGTTTTAATCCCAGGAGTTCTATTTTCTTAATAATTTTGAGGAGAATGTGAACAGATTAATGATTCCTCAATGTAAGAAATAGCAGACATTTATTTGTGTTGTATGTAGTCTGCTAAGTAGAGCTCATTATTGGCTAGTAGAACTCATCAACCTTCCAAAACAATCTGATTATTCATTTCTATTTGCACTTGCTAGAAATAGAAATCAAAGGCAACATTAAGAAAAAGTATACAGAACACCTAAATAGACATTTCTCCAAAAGAAGACATACAGATGGCCAAAAGACACATGAAAAGATGCTCAACATCACTAATTATTAGAGAAATGCAAATCAAAAGTACAATAAGGTACCACCTCACATGTATCAGAATAGCCATCATCAAAAAGTCTACAAATAATAAATGCTGGAGAGGGTGTGGAGAAAAGGGAATGCTCCTTTGCTGTTGGTGGGAATATAAATTGGTGCATTCACTATGGAGAACAGAATGGAGGTTCCTTAAGAAACTAAAAATAGAGTTATACCATACAGTCCAGCAATCCCTCTCCTGGGCATACATCTGGAGAAAACTCTAATTTGAAAAGATACATGCACCCCAATGTTCATAGCAGCACTATCTCAATACAACAGCCAAGACATGGAAGCAACCTAAATGTCCATCGACAGAAGAATGGATAAAGAAGATGTGGTATAGTTTATACACAATGGAATATTACTCAGCCGTTAAAAATAATGAAATAATGCCATTTGCAGCAACATGGATGGACCTAGAGATTATCATACTAAGTGAAGTAAATCAGACAGAGAAAGAGAAACATATGATATCACTTATATGTGGAATCTAAAAAAAAAAAATGGAAATAGACTCACAGACATAGAAAACAAACTCATGGTTACCAAAGGGGAAAGGGGGGGGAAGATAAATTGGGAATTTGGTATTAACAGATACATACTATTATATATAAAATAAACAACAAGGATCTACTGTACAGCACAGAGAACTACATTTAATATCTTGCAATAATTTATAATGGAAAAGAATCTGAAAGAGAATATATATATACATATACATATATATAACTGAATCACTTCACTGTACACCTGAAAAAATGTAAATTAACTATACTTCAATTTTTTAAAAATGTCTCCCCAAGTTGATACTGAAAGGAACAAAAAGGAAAAAGAAAAAGTAAAGTAATAAAAACATCCAGGTTTGCAGGGTTTTTTCCCCCATGTCAAGGCCCTTGATACTCTACCCAATCCAGAATCCCCCATCTTCAAACTGGTAAGAGAATAATCTAGAAGACTATTCTCCTGAGAAAAACAATTATACATGTCCTCTCAACGTAAGTAAGCCTAGCAATTTGGAAGCATTTGTTTTTTGTATAGCACTTAAAAAGAAAAAACAAAACTGTATAAGAAAAAACGATCTCTCTCTCTCTCTCTCTCTCTCTCTCTCTCTCTCTCTCTTTCACTCTCTCTCGCTCTCTCCCCCCACCTCCCTTTCTCTCACTGCCTAGAAGCCAGAGTCATCAACTAAGAGAATCACCAACAGTTAAACGATAAAGGAAAGTGTTCCACTGATATTTCTACATGAAATTTATTTTAAAAGAGGGGAGCATATTACTTTCTCTTGGTTTACACTGGCAAATCCCTTGTCCAAATCCTTCATATTTCATTCTCAGATTGCAATGCTACTTGGCTCCCAGCTCCATGGTCCTCCTATTCTGAAACATTACAAATATGACAAACAATGCAATCTCCTTAATCTACTGCTTTAGCCACATAATTACACAATTCACAATTACCCAGTGCAACTCAAGGAGCACAGTTGTTTTCCCCAAAAGTACTGGACTAGTAATATGAACACCTGGGCTGTAGTCTTGGAATATAAATTTACCAGACATGTAATCAAGACAGCATCATTCCAACTCTCATAGTCTTTATTTTCACAGGTGTAAATGGTGAGGATTGTATTAATTAGATGACCTCTCATATCTCTTCTACCTTAATGCAAATATGGGATCTTGTTATGATTAAGAATTGCTACTCCAGAGGACAATTCTAAATTTAATAGTAGAGGGAATTTATATATTTAATGATAGCCTATCAAATTTTTTTTTAATTTTCACGTGTAAGGGAGATGTAAGGAGATACCAGAAAATGGTTTTGATCTCCTTCTTCATGGATATTCAAGTCATTCATTTAATCAAAAATATTTATTAAGCCTTTGATATGTGCTAGACATACTGAGCACTAGACAGCAGCAAGCAGGTGAAAAACATCCTTTAATGCAGTTTGTGTTCTGGTGGAGGATAAAAAGACATCATATTACATGTAATTATGGGCTGTGAGAAACTGGTCACATGCATCGAATGAGCATGCATCGTACACACCTGCACACGCGCGCATACACACGCGTGCATACACACACACCCTACTCACACTTTTAGTCTAGGATGAAAACAATTCTTAGAGTGGGCAAGAAAATATTCTCGTATCCCAAGCCTAAAGGCAGCTAAAGATATTATCTTCAACAAATATAGTAGATGAATTTATGGTTCTTACTTAATTCCTCTAAGTTAATTTATAACTGAAACTTCAGACAGCTCCTTAGCCAGCAAAATGGATTAAACAGCATGAGGGGTGAATTCAGCCATTAAAGGAAGGCAGTTGCCTTCCTCTCCTGCCAGTTACCCTTCTCAAATTATCATAGGTAGAGTGCAGAGGAATCACTGGCAGCTTCTTTTATTTTAGCTTTCAATATCACTTTAGGTCAACAAATAATGAAATACACCTCGTCTTCCTTCTGATGTCAGCATTTGAAGTAAGTACATCCCTATCCCGAAATGAAGAAGGATGGTAGTTATCTGTGCAGCCTTATTCCCTGGGTACTGTAAACTTTGCTTTTAAAAAAGATTCCCTTTGGACTTTTCAGAATCTGTGACTTCATACTTCTGTATCACTTAGTATCAAGTATCAGTGTGTAAACCACTTCTCCTGGTTGTGTTTCACAAGCCCTTCTCAATGCTTTATGATAAATAACTTACTTAGCTCTAATAACAATACCAGTACCTGTGTTATTCTCATTTTACAGATAAGCAAACTGAGGCTTCACAACTTGTATGGCAGAGATGGAATTCAACCCAGGCCATCTGGCTTCAGATTCCATGCTTTTAACCACTTAAGATATGGACACTACTGTGCAGCAAATGGCAGAAGATACAAAATAACTGGCATACTGAGAATATGAAATAACCCCTAACTGGGACCCTCCTGGCTAATATGTATTCCTTCCATATTAAATAACCATTCAATTAAGATTAACAGATCTTTTCTTTAAGAGACAGGGTTAAGAGTGTTACTTTTCTCTAGAAAAATAAGAATGAAAGTGAACCCACATGATTTGAAAAGGAGTTAATCAAACAGGAGCCTTGCCAGAGACAGAAACACTGTCTCCTACACCAGCGGTCCCCAACCTTTTTGGCACTAGGGACCAGTTCGTGGAAGGTGGTGGCGGGGGGGGGGGGGGGGGGGGGGGGGGGGACGGCTCAGGCGGTAATGCGAGCGACAGGGAGCGATGGGGGGCGGCAGATGAAGCTTCGCTCGCTCGCTGGGCGCTCACCTCCTGCTGTGCGGCCCGGTTCCTAACAGGCCGCAGACCAGTACCGGTCCGTGGCCCAGGGGTTGGGGACCCCTGTCCCACACAATTCAGTTCCATAATCCCAAAGTAAATCTTTTCCCCAACCATGTTCCTCCTCCAGTGTTCCTACCCTAGTAAATGGTAAACACTAGTCACTTAATTAGACACCTGGGCACCATCTGGACTCTAGGATTTTCCCCAGCCCACGCATCCAACCTAAATTCCCTTAGTTTCGGACCCTAGAGAGCGCTATAATCCAACCATTGTTTGAAGCCCAAGTCACCGTGATCTTTTTCCTGGACCAACACTAATTAGTGGCTTCCTAATTAGTCTCTCAATATTATCTACCCTGCCTCTCCATCTCTGTTTACTTCACACCAAATTTACTCTCCACAGCCAAAGATCTTTTTAAAATGCAAATCTTATCATGTCACTCTCCTGCTTAAAACCCTGTAATGCCTTCTGGTTACCCTTTTTAAAAAAGGCTTAAAAAAAAAAAAAAGAGTCTAAACTTCTTAGCATTCCCTGATGCCCTGACATCTGATCTATGGGATCTGCCCCCTTACTTCTCCACTTCCTCTCCCACTTTCTCCCCTACCCTCTCCCCTTCCCTCTCTCTCCCCCCCCCCCCCCCCCCTCTCTCCCTCACCCCAACCCCCTTCCTCACTCATGAATACACTGTGTTTGCTTTTGCCTCTGGGCCTTCAAACAAGCTGGTTCTTCTCCACCATATACCCTGCTTTCCCCCCTCCTCACCCACTTCACTTTACTAACTCCTATTCATTTTTCTAGTCCTCATTGTAGAAGTTATATCTTAAGAAGATACCCTGAGTGATCAGAATCTCCCATCACTCAAGACCATAGTATGCTGTGTTTCACCTTTGGCAGCCCTTGTTATACTAACGTTTATTGTTTCATTTATATATATATATATATATATATATATATATATATTTTCTGAATGTAAGTTTCATGAGAACAATGACCTTGTATATTTTGTTTATTGTTGTATATCCCCAGAATATAGGAAAGTGCCCAGCAAAAGGATGCTCAATAAATACTTGTCCAAAACACACATAAAGGACAAACTTCAAGGTGTGGTCCTGGGGGTAAGTGGCTGAAGTGGAGGGAAAGCTATCTGAAGTTAAAGAAGACACTGGAGTAACATCTTCAAGGTGTTGAAAAGAAAAGTAAAACAAAGATGTTTTCAGACATACAAAAGCTGAAAGAATTCATCACCAGTGGACCTTTGTCAATAAAAATGCTTAAAGGGAGTCCTTCATGAAGAAGGAAGATAATAGAAGATGGAAAATGGGATCTAAACAAAGGAATAAAAAGAACCAGAAATGGTAAATATGTAGGAAAATATAAATAATTTTTCCCAATTTTTAAATGACTACAAAATTGAACATTTAAAGCAAAAAGAAAAGCCAATTACAGTGCATTGTGAGATTTATAACAAATGTATAATGTGTTACCAGCAATAGCACAAAGGCTGGGAGAAATGAAGTATAGAGTTGTAAGGTTCTAACATGAAGTAAAGGTAAGCTGTGATAAAGATATATACTATATATATATCTAAAGCAATTGCTATAATACAAAAAAAATTCATAACTAATAAGCCAAAAAGGAGATAAAATATATATTGAAAATAAGTCAATTAACCCCAAAGAAGGAAGAAAGAGAGGGAAAAAGGAACAAAACGCAGATGGGATAAATAGAAAACAAATAACAAGATGGTACACTTAAACCCAACTCTATCCATAATTACATTAAATATAAATATTCTTTATATTTATTAAATTAAAATGAAGAGCTTTTCAGATTGAATAAAAATCAAAATCAAAATATTTGCTATGTATAAGAAACCTACTACTAATATAAATAGGTTAAAGGTAAAAGGCTAGGAAAAGATACGCCATGCTAACAATAATCAAAAGAAAGGTGAAATGACTATATTAATATCAGACAAAGTAGATCTCAGAGGAAAAAATATTATAAGAAATAATGAATGAATGTCATTTCATTAATGATAAAGGGGTCAATTCATCAAGAGGAAATAACAGTCCTGAACGTTTATGCCCTTGTAACTGAGCTCAAAATACATGAAGCAAAATTAACAGACCTGATAGGATAAAGAGAAAAATCCACAATGATTACCGATTATTTAACACCACTCTCTCAATAACAGTATAACAAGCAGACTGAAAATCAGTAAAGATATAGAAGACTTGAATATTGACATACTAATTGGCATTTGCAGAATACTGCACTGAACAGCAGAATACACATTTCTTTTAAGTGCAATGGAATATTTTTCAATATAGATCATATTCTGGACCATAAAAAATGTTTAAATAAACTTAACAGATATCAAATAATACAGAGTATCTTCTCTGACCCCAATAAATTAAATCAGAAATTAATTACAAAAAGAACTGTTTTCTTTCCACCTTCACATCTATGTGAGTGTTTGTGATATGTGTGCTTATGCTTGGAAGAGACCCTTCCTTTTAGCTAATTCCTTTGCATTCTTTACAACTCAGTTCTTGGATTATCGACCTTGGTAAAACCACAAAGAACTATTTTTTAAAAAACCCAAATATTTGGAAACTAAATATCATACTTCTAAATAACCCATAAATCAAGGAAGAAATCAAAAAGGGTAATATAATATTTTGAACTGAATAAAAATGAAAACATAGCATATGAAAATTAGCAGGTATAATTAAGCAGTGTTTAGAGGGTAACTTATAGCACTAAATACCTATATTAGAAGATGAGAAAAGTCCACCTCAATAAAAAAAGAAAGAAAAAGAGCAAATTAAAGCCAAAACAAGCAGAAGAATGGAAATTTAAAAGATTAGATCAGAAATAATTTTTTAAAAGAAAACAGAAAAACGAGAAAATGAATGAAACCAAAAGTTGGTACTCTGAGGAAGAACAATAAAATGGATAAGCCTTTAGTCAGACTGATCACAATAAATAAAAAGTGAGAGAACAACCCATCTTCAAATCCAAATCAAGGAGGATTCCAGGGTGTTGGGTAATTTGAGGCCTCTCACAACTCCCCACCTTCACATGGCATACGAGATTCTTCATGAGTAGTTACCCACTCTTCTCGAGGCTCAGCTTTTGCTGATCTGTGTGCCCCTCATCTCCAGCCACACTGAATCACTTGCATGTAGGTTCTTAAATGAGTCGATTATTTTTTTTTCTGCCTCCAGGTCAACACTGCTCCAATTCCATCCCCCTCCTCTTCTAACTTCACCTGTACCCTCCATTTTTTCTCTGTAACAGAGACAACTAGTCCTTGTTCTTAGATCCCAGGAAGTGCATCAATAACTCTGGGAGGACTTCTTGCTAGTTAGGTGCCATTCTTATGTGCTTCCACTATACCCTGTTTACATTCAGTGGCAGGTCACTCGTCCTCTTCAAGTGTCAGCTTCTGTGTGTAAAGTGAGGATAGCAACACCTGCCTTACAAAGCCATTGTCAAGATGAAATAACACAATGTATATAAGCAACTAAACACAATGTGAGGTTCCTTGGATCTGTTCAGTAAATGGAAACACAATTGCTGCTCTTGTTTTAATTATTCAGCTGTTGTTGCAATTATCAGATTGTATAATAATTGCTTATTTTTCTGCCTTCCCCATTAAACTATGATGAGGGCAGGAAATAAATCTTATATTTTATTGTACTGTCTGTATCAAACACATTAAACACTTGTATTCAGTGAATTGAATATATATTGAAATATGTAATTATTGGATGAATATGTAATGAATAAGTATTGAATGAATGAACAAATAAATGAACAGTTGAATAAACAGTGGAAAGTTTCTGTTTGCATCATCATTATATACTCCTTAGACATTACTTCCCACAAGATCTTGGAGTGGACATATCTGAATTACTCCTAGCCATACTACCTCTCTGAAAAATGGAGGAGTTTCAAAAAAATTTTCCCAAAGTTCAGACTTTTACATCCACTAATTATTAGGCAGTCAGAGCTGCCTGCATTTCTAGTACCTCCCTCTCCAACACATTCTTTCTCACCTCTGAGCTTTCTGCCTAGCCTGAGAACAACCTCCTCAGCACACTTTTATAATTTTGACATTTCAGGGACATTTCCCTCTTGAACCATATATTAGTCTTTCTTGTCTCCCCTATTAATCTGAAACTCCTTCAAGAAAGGCATTTAACTCTATTTTAATATGTCCCTAGAATCTAAAAGAATAAAAGAGCCACAGCTCTGGAATGAGTCAGACCTAAATCTGAATCCTAAGTGTTTGTTACTTAAAAGCTGAGAAGACTTGAGTAAGTTACCTCAACTCTCCATCTCAATTTCCTCATTTGGAAGTTGGCAATAATAGCATCTACCTTATAAAGTTGTCATTAGTATTAAATAAAATGAGGTCCATAAGTACCTATCACAGTTTCTAGCACATATTAAGAACACCACAAACAGTACATATAGCATAGATGCTTAATAAATAACAGGGTTATTTTTCCTTCAGGAAAACAGGAAGTTATCACAAGATATGTACACATTTTAACAGTGTCCAGATTAAATCTATTTTAAGTGTGGAAAGCATTCCCTGTTATTTCTTGAGTTTAATATATTAACCATAAAAACTTAGAGGGTACTATATATCTATGTGTTTTTGTCTGTCTGTGTGTTTGTGTATAAGTCCATCCTAATAAAGAAATTGTTCCTAATATATGTATCCCCAACAGCTCAACTATATTCATACCAAAACCCAAAGCAAGTCATGGAAATTTAAAGCTGAAATCTATACGGGATCTGAAAAAGCACCTGATTCACTCCTTCATTAGGAAACCTGATAAGGAACCTGAGGCAGAAAAAGGTCACAGCTTACCAAATTCATGCAGTTAGTACTTGGCAGAGCCTTGTAGCTGCCCCTACAAGTATTTTTTGAAAGTATTACCATCTTCTATCTAAACTCACATTGCCTGAATCTTCTATCTCCTGAATACCTGTCAAATTAGAAAGCAATCTTAACAATAACAAAGGAGTAGACAGGTATACAGATTACTTCCAGAGCAGTGTGACATTATGCCTATCATTCTGATGTATTGCTATAGGAATATGCTCCATTGTTCTACAAACTACCAATATAGCATTTCTCTTTGTTAAATATTCAAATGTTTTTAGCTTTTTAAAGGACTTCTCTCTTTTTCTTTCCTTACTTAACTTTTGTTTGTAATTAGTGTTAAGACATGAGGTCTTTTTTCTCTTAAGTTTTAAACTCAATTCCTATTGTAATTTCAGATGTAATTACTGCTTTTCTCTGGCAAGAGCTCTGAAGTAAAACCCACTTTCATTCTGCTCTACGACATATATAAACTCAGCATACCTCCATTCATTCTTTCACATTTTATTCTTAAGGACAGATTTCAAAAGGGCAATAAACAATAAGCTTGAGGCCCAGTAAATGAATTAAGAAGCAAGAGGGGAGCACTGTTGGCTCAAGGTAAAGAGGTCATTCCTGC
>NW_006784004.1:1001683-1002754 GCF_000442215.2 Lipotes vexillifer | reverse complement strand
TGCTTATGAGGCACTTGGCTGGGTTATGGTGGGGCATTTATAACCACCACCGCTACCAGCACCACTCCCCCCCCTTCCACTCCCCCTGCCTTAAAAGAGAAAAACTTCTGTTTCTCAGCATAGGTGAGGCAAAGCTGCCAAAATTATCACTAGTGTGTACATTACATGAAGGCAGGAATTTTTTTAGTTTTATTCACTGCTGCGTCTCACAGAACAGTCGCTGGCACACTGCAGGCTCTCTTCAACATCTGCTGAATGAAGGAAGTACACAGGCCTTACCTGCCTTAGCATCAGATCCTGACAGTGCAATTCTTTTATAACATCACTAAGCATCTAAAATTAAGTCCAACTTAAAAGATTTTTGTCTATAGCAGAGTCAGACAGTAAGCCTCACACAGGAAAGAAAGGAAGGGAGGGAGGAAACAAGTCTTTTTAGTTCCTAAAGCAATACCAGTATTTTAAGGCAAAGCCAAAAGTACCCTGTGTATAAGTAGACATTCTTTGTATAACAATAACATCACCAATAGAACTTTTATATTTGAGATACAATTATGGAATTGCATATAAATTTTATCTGAGCAAGTCAGTGCACATAATAGCTATCACAGAATTTATCACCTTGCACTGAAATTGTCCATACATTCATTCATCTCCCCAGGTAGACAGTGAACTTCCTGAGGGCAGAAAAGCTTCTCATTCATTTTATCCTAGTATCTGGTACATGGCAGATGCTCAATAAATATCTGAGAGAGAAAAGGAAAAGGGGCAAACCAGTTGACACACTGATCTATTTATTCCTTCAGATGATAATGAAGCATAGTTTGAAGGTTAATCTTTCGTTCAGTGAACATTAGATATAGTCTCTGTCCTCAAACACCTTACAATACAGAATGGTAGAGAAGGTGTATATGAAGAGAGATGCCTAGATTTTAAATGGTATCTGTCACTTGTGAGCTCTGTACATTTACTCATCCAACTGAAGCCTCCACCCCTCCTAACCTCTAAACCCTTCCACTGTGCCCCTAAAATTCATCCATAAGCAAAGTGCTCTCTCCTCTCCTGCCCACCCCC
>NW_006784004.1:968570-1001673 GCF_000442215.2 Lipotes vexillifer | reverse complement strand
CCCCAAACCCCCCCCCCCCCGTAGCACCCTCAAGGACTGAGTCCTCCACCAGAACTCTCCTAGGTCAGCCTCTTCAATTCTCCATGAAGGAGAAAGGGTTTCCTTCTAAAATCCTGAAGGAACATCTCATTCCTCTGCTTAGAACTCCCCAGGGCCCCCATCTCAATCAAAGAAAAATCTAAAGTTCTGACCATTTTCATATCATTTGATTCCCTCTCTGACACACTGCCTATGCAAGGACAAATAAAAACTAAAAATAAGAGACCTAATTCTTCCTGTTGAAAATGAGGGAAGAGATCCCACCCTATCCCCCTGTACTTAGAGCATTTTCTTTAGAAAACATGTAATTATAAGACCTCTTTTGAGCTTTATGGCCCAGGAACATCTTTCTTACAGACCCAGGAGCTAACTCTTTGAAATGTAAACTTCAAGGGAGAGAGCACCATATCTATAAGTATGTTTCTGTAGCCAATATTATATAACTTTAAATGGAGTATAATCTATAAAAATTTTGAATCACTATTTGTACACCTGAAATTAATATAATATTGTAAATCAACTGTACTTCAGCTTAAAAAAAGGAGGTAGGCACCCCATCTGCCAGTTCCTGCAAGAGGATTGGAGCCTAACATAGGTGGGCATCCTTGCTCCAAGCTGCAAATCTACCTCCTGTCATTAAGATATGAGAAGTTCGTTTTCCCTCTGCATAAAGCCAATTACCTAACACAGATGGTCACCCCAATTACCAGGTGAATCTAGGATGAACTATATGTGACAAATGGTGCTAAGTCCTTTTCCTTGAGGACTAGTTGTTTGTCTTGGAAACATGTATGTAATGGGTTGCATCTGCTAGGCTCTATAAAAAGGTAAGATTTCCTTCTGTCTTTGCAATCCCCTAGCAGATTGCCTATGATGCATACCACATTCTGGTTTAATACACAATCAATAATAAAATTTTTCTCTCTACTGTCTTTATGGAGAGAGTCCCTAGGGTTGGGAGAAGATTTTGTTTTTAATTATATTTCTCCAACACCTACCACTTTTTCCCTTGCCCTTTTCTCCTTCAAAGAATAGCCTCCACCTTTGCTCTGCCCATCCCCTCTGTTTAGAACATTCATTACCATTACCCCTCACATATGCATGGTCCCTTCCCTCCCCAGTTGTCTCTCAAAGGTCACCTTTACAAAAAGGTCTTCCCTGACCAACCTGTATCAAATAACACCCCTCAATCATCATCTCCTCTTCTTGCCTGGCCTTATTCATCCTCATAGCACTTATCACTGCCTGGTATATAAGTATTAGTTTATTTGCTCATTATCTGTCTCCCTGACTCTGATAAAATCACCACAAGACCAGAAGCTCTTCCTGTTTCATTCACTTCTTGTATCCCCAGAGCCTAGAAGAGTGTAGCACAAACAACATTAGTTGTTCAGTGAATAAAGGAAAGATCATTATTAATTATACAAACTAAAAGAAGTTCAACTAAAATGCTATTAGAATGAGCCACTTAATTTCACAGAAAGTGCAACTCTGTATAGTTAGAACTATAAAAGAGCTAAGCATTTAGCTATAGGAATACCTGAGTAAGAATTTACTGTAGCTCAGTGCTTCTTGTTACCTCTGCTTTAAAAATATTTACAGACTTGTAATTGGTGGCAGAGAGTTATCTGCCACAAAAAAAAATTTTTTTAAAGAATATGTGAATAAATGTCCTTACATGGAAAAACTGATCCTGGGAGTGAAGACAAAGTAAAGATGAGGAATTCTGTCATTTATAGGTTTACGCAACTCCAATCAGAATACAAATGTAAATTTGTTCAGAACTTGGCAAAATAATTCAACTGAAAAACTAATCAAGTAAGATAAGTCTTTTTTAAAAAAAAAAGACATTATGTATCCTAAAACCGTAAAAATAAAACAAAGAAAAACTGACATAAAAGTAGATTAATAAAACAGGATAGCTAGTTTAAAATAGAAAGAGAATTTAACTCATAATTTTAAAAACAACCCAATTCAGTGGTTTTCTAATAACAGATTATACATTCAGAGAGAAAAATTAATTTGAACACTTGATTTATATTATATACTAAAAAAAATTCTGTATGAGTTAAAGAGTTACAGATGGAATCCCATAAAACTTAGAGAAAAATGGCTATTTATTATCGATATAGAGGGAATCGACTTTCTAGGCTTAGAAACTATAGAAAAAAAAATGTAAAGGAATAGAAATATGTGGCATTAGATATCCAAAGTAAAAAGTAATTCTGAGAAAAAGTTTTTGCAGTAAATATGACAGATCTAGTTTAATATGTTGACTATACAAAGAAATCAAACGGATAAGAAAAACACTAAAATCTCAAAAGACATATAAGCAAAGGTCAAAAACAGACAATTCATAAAAGAGAAAACACATCTAGCAAAGAGACATGTGAAGCAGGTTCTGCTCTTCTCCTAGATTCTGCTTTTGGTATCCAATCCATTGAGTTCTTGGTTTCACACTTCCTGACAGCCAATAATTGGCCTCTATATTGCTCTTCAACTCTGCCCTTGCTTTTCAAAGGGAATTTGATGTTTTATTGCTGCTTCTTCTGTTCTGACCCCTACATAATCTCATATCTGAGACTTACTGTGCCATGCCTTACAGAAGGAGTAAGAAAACTATAGGAAATCTCTACTTTTCCCTACTTTACCTTTTACCATTTTACTAATTCAGTGCTGCTATATAAAGGTCTAAATTTTTCATCACTTTTACTTTTACACTACAATATCCAAATGAGTGAGCCTTGCACAATGATCCATGTTATGATGTTGCAAACACACAGTTAGGGCGCAGTAAGTACTTAGAATGGAAGGAGAGGAGGAAAGAGAAGACTCTCTATGCAATACTTCAATTTAAAGTATCCAAAGCAGCTATAAATTCCAGGGTGGTGTTAATCTACTAAGCACTATGGACAGAGTTTTGGGGACTTAGAATCTTTTCCAGAGTCTATGAAAAACTTATATCAATTATCAAAATATAAAAAGAAAAACTGTCCACAATTTTATTATGGTCACTCAATTCACTTTAAATTGTAGCATTATAAATAATTAATTATATACAAAAAGTTTGTACACTGGATGATCTTATGACAAAAGAATTCCAAAAGGTACATAATGATGGCAAAGAAATCACAGCACACGTAAATTATTTATTCATAAGAATGTAATTTCAAGGTGTATTTATAAAAACATTTTCCTGCAGCAACATGGATGGACCTAAAGATTGTCATACTGAGTGAAGTAAGTCAGACAGAGAAGGACAAATATTATATGATTTTGCTTATATGTGGAATCTAAAAAAATGGTATAAATGAACTTATGTACAAAATAGAAATAGAGTCACAGATGTAGAAAACAAGCTTATGGTTACCAGGGGGGAAAGCAGGGAGGGATAAATTAGGAGATTGGGATTGACATATACACACTACTATATGTAAAATAGATAACTAATAAGAACCTATATAGCACAGGGAACTCTACTCAGTACTCTGTAATGGCCTATATGGGAAAGGGATCTAAAAAAGAGTGGATATATGTATATGTATAACTGATTCACTTTGCTATACACCTGAAACTAATATAACATGGTAAATCAACTATACTCCAATAAATTTTTCTTTTAATTTTCCAAATTTTTCTATATCAAAAACTATATTTAGTGTTGGATCGTGAGTACATTTAATATATTTGCTATGAGGTGACTGAGGCCTCCAAATATAAGCGTGCTTAAGGCTGCAAAGGTCTTTAATAGTCCTGGTGCGGGCCATAGAAATTCAGACACGTCCAGGAGGAGGGGAGGATTTAATTTGTTTAATGGAACTCACCTTGAAGAAAAAAATAATCAGGTACACAAGTCTGAGGCACAGATAATACGCTGCAGTTGAAGAGTGATTTTGAAATAGCACAGTAACGTGCTATTAAGATTGCCCTCAGACTCATCTAAAGCCTGGCGGTGGGAGAGAAAGACTGCAACAAAATGGCAAATAAAAAAATAATAGAACCACATCAGTGAAATCTCTACAAGGAACCATGAACACAACCTGGCACAAGCAGTGGGGAGAGTGTTGGCCACACTTCAACATGTGGCTGTCAGAGTGTTACTTTGACACTCAGTAGAGAATCAGTATCTTCTACTGTGTTACCAGATCAAAAGGGAGGCAGCCAGTGATACAGGAGCACTACAGTCTGGGCACTAGGCCAGCTACTTCCACTGCTCATCAGACTGGGAACTGAGCCCATGTAGCCAGTTACCAGCCAGAGAGAAAATAGTGACAGTTTGGTGAGTATTAAACTCAGAAATACATGTGAAAAACATGTGAAGGTCCCACAATGCCAAAATAGTCAAAGACATTGTGATGATGATGATGATGATGATGTTCATCGTGATCATGATGATGGTGACTCTATTACACTCTGGTGAGGCCTGAAGAAACAAGGGTTGTATAAAGAATTCTATTCATTAGACACATAAAAATCCTCGGCTATGCATTAGAAAATAAACACTCATGAGCGTCAAATGATCGACTTCACCATGTTATTTCCTGAAAGAATATTGTACACGGTTTGTGGGAAACTTTCCCAGGTTTATCTTCTGCTTTTGTCCTTGCAAGGACTGTTGTTGCAAACTCATGGTAAAATATTAGTCAGATCTAGATCGACAAGGACACTGCAACGTATTTCCAGCATGGAAAACAAACTTCACTTTCCATATTCCAATTTTGCCAAACCAAGTGATGCATGCATTTGGAAAAGAAAAGAAAATAAGGGAACTACTTCAGAGCAAGACTTCATTAAAGAAGTTAGAACAGTTTGCTGCAAGCAAAAATGTGCAGACAGGAGTGGAAGGAAAAAATCTGCAAGATTCCAAGGCCTTGTTGTGATGAATGCACCATGACAAAACAAGCTTGTAAACAGTATTATGTGAAGTTCCACTTTGTTAATTTGGAATTTGAATATTTTAGGTCCAATTTCCTAAGTGCAAAAGTGATCAGCCCTAAAACAACATGATACTGTTTCATGGGACTGTGGATAGAAACCATCACAGTCATACGTATATTCTAAAACAACAAACACTGTTATTTTTAGTTACTTTTTTTAATTTCTCAGAAACCACATACATACAGAATAAAAATTCCTGTGCATGTGAACGATTATTAAAGTATACACTGCATATGTGATAACATCATATGAAATCTACAGAGAAGGAAATGTTTCTATTTATCAGGCAAAATCAGTGTATTAAAGATGAGTGAATTCTCTCAAGACTCTCTTTCAAACACTTTCAGTCTGCCTCTCCTTTAATTTTAAGGTACAATTTTTATTGTAATAATATTTTTTAAACTTGATCCAAGAGATTAAAAAATGTATTGAAGGCTTCAATACACAAGAGATGGATTCACAACGGAGACTATGTTTCCTCTATGATGATAAAAATGCTCAAAACAAGTTTCAAGGGGTAAATTTCTCTGGCTCTATTGGAAAGCTCAGGCCAAAGTCAAAGAGAAAGGAACAACTAAAGCAATCTAGTTTTCCCCACATGAAAAAAACTCTATTTCAAAGCAATTAAATGCTGATTCACAGTGAAAATTTCAAGTCAAATAAAAATGAAGCATTGTTGTATAGTGGGAAGAATATTGGCCTCACGTTCAGAAGTCTTGCTTTCCAATCTCACCCTGTTCTTACTAGCTGATAACCTGTGCCAAGTCTCTTATGTGCCTTACTGAAGAATAAATTAGATCATTTCTAAAGATGTTCAACTCTAATATTTTATGATTCTATGAATCTCTACAAATGGAATCAGCGTACAAGAAAATGAGTCAAACAAAAGAAAGTAGGAAGGTACTAAGGAAAATGGAATAACTAACAGAGATCCGTACACAATTTGCATTGACAAGACAAAACCTTTTGTACCACTGTAATCCCTTAAATAAAATATAACCAATCTACTATGTACAAAACACAATTTATATAATTACAAATTAAGAATAACCCCCAAATCTAAAAAGTTTATTCTACTACACATATAAGGAATTTTGAAGTTATTTAATTTGGGGTGATATTTCCAGTCTTGTAAAACAGGATAAGATTATCCTAAATTACTGCAACCAAAATTTAAGAAAGAATTTCTTCACTATACACTTAGTAAAAAGTGTTTCTGAAGGAATTTGTGAAACTGTCCTTAGGACAATCAGATTATACTTCATATTATATTGTATGACATCAATGTATGTATGTATGTATGTATGTATGTACGACATATTATATTGTATGACAGATTTTTTTTCACATGTTTACATTTCTCAAATTAAAATATGTCTTCCAAGTGATGACATCTTAAATACAATGAAATACGGCAGTTTTTTATATGCATTCCTTAACTTCTCTAACAGATTGTACTTGACAAGGGAGAAAGATTAGAACTATGGAAGAAATAAGAATCAAGCCGTGATAAACAAATGGGGGAAAAGAGACCACCTTCCTTATAGGCTTTCAACTAATTTATCTCTTCACCTCTGTGGTCTTCCTCTCCAAAACCCATAACCTAAGTCTAACCATGAGAAAAACATCAGACAAATCCCAAGTAGGGGAAATTCTACAAAATATCTGCCTGGTACTCCTGAAAACTGTCAAGGTCATGAAAAACAAGGAAAGTCTAAAAGACTGTCACACCGCAGAGGAGACTAAGGATACTAATGATTAAATGTAATGTAGTACCTGGATTGGATCCTAGAACAGAAAGGGACAGTAAGGAAAAACTAAGGAAATATGAATGAAGTATGGAGTTTAGTTAATAATAACGTATGAATGTTGGCTTCTCATTTGTGACAGATATATCATAATGTACGATGTTACAAATAGGCATAGAAGAAGGCATAGAAGAACTCTCTGTACTATCTTTTGCAACTTTTCTGTAAACCTAAAACTATTCTAAAATTAAAAGTTTATATTAAAAAATCAAGCCATGCATAATTTCATACACATATTCCATAATTAATTGACCCTATGGATCAAAAACAGAAACTCAGAATTCGATCCTAAACAATTTTCAGGTTTTAGAAAAATAACGAAAGTGTAATAATAAAAAAATAAAATGCATCAAGAATTAAGAGGGTCTTATCTTGAGATTGTCATACTGAGTGAAGTCAGACAGAGAAAGACAAATATCATATGATATTGCTTATATGTGGAATCTAAAACAATGGTACAAATGAACTTATTTACAAGACAGAAATAGAGTCACAGATGTAGAAAACAAACTTATGGTTACCGGGGGGAAAGCAGGGGGTGGGGGGAGGGATAAATTGGGAAATTGGGATTGACATATACACACTACTATATATAAAATAGGTAACTAATAAGGACCTACTGTATAGCACAGGGAACTCTTCTCAATATTCTGTAATGACCTACATGGGAAAAGAATCTTTAAAAAAGCGGATATATGTATATGTATAACTGATTCACTTTGCTGTACAGCAGAAACTAACACAACATTGTAAATCAACTATACGCCAACAAAAATTTTTTTTAAATAAAATAAAGTTCCAACAGAAAGAAAAGCGAGGGACTTAAATCTCACTGAGGATAAAATTTTTCATTTGTGACAAAACCTGAAGCATATGTTAACTCATTTAATACAAAGTAACGATCCAAATAGTTAAATCCTCAGCTGTTGTGCACTCCTATGGGTAGTAATATTTCTGGAATAATGAACCTTGTCCTCCCCTTTTCTGATAATTCATCATAACTCTGGAGGTCTTGAGTTTCCAGGAAAGACTTACGGGAAAACATGTGAAATAAGTCATTAAACTTGCGCTTCAACTGCTGCACAGCTCATAAAACAAATAGAATTAAACTGATTTATTTGAGCCATCCCATTTTTTGCTCAAGAGATAAGGCCAAAACCACTCTTTAGGGTTAAAATGGAATACGCTTTCTGTGTATGAAAGTCAACAGCGTAGTCAGCAATCGCTAGGCAGTCTAATTCACTAATAGACTATAAATACCATCAGGCTCCAATTTATGATCAAATTGTTTTTTAAACTTCTGTCCTATCTGTTAGGTGTAATTTATAATACATGTTTCCAATGAAAACAATCTTATAAAGAATTGTTAAATTCATAGTCTAGCTCAGAAAAACGTTTTTAACCCATAAAGTAAATAAAAGATGTTAAGAGGAAGGTAACCAGAGTGACTACTGGACTGGGCATTCTGTTTCTCATGCCCTGAAAATACGTAGTGAGCCAACTGTAGGCTTAGAAAGAGAAAAAAAAGAAGAAGAAAGAAAGAAAAGAATGTGCAATCCTGGGTTATTTTCTACTCAGTTCATGTTTTCTAAGGGGAACAAAAAGTAAGCATCCAGGGCAAGGCAGTTTGAGAGAATGGAAATAGGTGGAAAAATGGGATTTGCAATGGATAAAAAGGAAGGGCTGCCAATATAAGAAATGCCTGAGACACGATTCCTTTTTCCTGACTTTCAGCAGCACTAGGGTTTCAAGAACTCCATAGCTGGGGACATTTCCAAGGCTCTGAATAGAAAGGCATGGAAAGTACTCCCCTGCTAGAGCCAAGATGTGGTCAGTAAGACTGAAGATACTTTGAGCAATCAATAAAGGCACCCAGATAGGAAAAGACACTACCATGGCCCACTAAGACAGGCAAGAAAGTCCTGAGCCAGGGACCTGCCAAGGATATCTGAGGGATTCCAGGTAACAATTTAAGGCAACATACCAAATAGAGTGTAGGCTTTGGGAATAAACATCTGGATTTGAATCCTCTGCCTTTAGCCCTGTGATCATGAGAATGTTACTTAACTGGGCTCTCAGTTCTCTTATTTATAAATTTAGAATAGAACCACTCATCTATATTAGTTTTATATTGCTGCTATAATAAATTACCACAAATTTGGTGGCTTAAAACAATACGATCTCTGCTTCTCTCTCTTCTGCCTCCCTTTTCCTTTTCTAAGGATCTTTGTGATTACATTGGGCCCACCCAGATAACCCAGAATAATCTCCATATCTTAAGGTCAACTGACTAACAACCGTAATTGCATCCGTAACCTTAATTTCTCCTTTGCCATATAACATAACATTTACAGGTTACAGGGATTAGGAAGCGGATATCTTTGGGGGACCATTATTCTGCTACTGCCTCATCACATAGAGTAACTGTGAGAATTACATGCAATAATGTATATAAAGTGGCGGATACATAAATTCAAAAAGTAATAGCTCTCCCAGCCTCCCTAGGCTCCCTCCCCATTTACCATCAAAGCTCGATCCTCTAAAAAATCTCTTGCATGCAGTTGGCATCTGCTTCTTGGAGGCCCTGATTAATCAGCTGCATCAACTTCAGCAGAGCATCCATACCGTCAAGAATCACAATGGTAGAACTGGGAGCCATGTAAGAAATCCTCTACTCCCGTCACTTCATATTACAAGACCAGAATGAAGGAAGCTTGCCCAAGGTCTATGGTCAGTAGGCAGCACAGCTAGTGCAAAATACCTATAGTGCTTTTAGCATTATTTTACACCACATGAGGGATTCTAGGGCAGAAGCAAGCTCTTTTCTGGCTATAGGAATTAGGGTTCCTATGTGCAATTTCTAGAAGTGAAAAAGAAGGTTCTAACAGTAATGACTCTTAACAGAGCAGGAGTAGAGGAAAGGGGTCCACTGATGGAAGAGGATCGTTAGAGGGTTATGACTCCTTGGTAGTAAAAGCTCCTATGCAAACTCCAGTAGGAATTGCAGAAGCAGCATCAGCCATCATGCTTATCTGTTCATAAGTGTGGGACTGCTTATGCTATATCCTAAGGTACAAGGGAAAACATTTCCAGGGAAACATTTCTAAGGGAAATGTAAGGGAAAATGTGTCCAGAGCTTCACCTAGGAATTCAGGCTTCTGGGAACAGCCACCACTATTTACACTCACAGACCAGGGTCCTTCTCCATCCCCAAGAACATAGATTCTTTCTCATTTTATTTCCTCTAACAAAACTTTTTCTTCATCTCCCTAGAAGTTGGTGGTAAAAGAAAGTACACGCCATGGCAACAGCATCAAACAACAGTTTTAAGAAGGTGATGCCTAAAACAGGACAAATTTGTGAAAAGGGGGTACCACTGTTAAATACATAAATTGAGCACCATGCCTATTTTAACCACATATTGAATATTCAATATATAGCTACAGTAGTGCTACCACTAGAAACTCACTATCTTTCCTGTAGTATGCTCATTATTTTCACCCAAATAATAGAGTCCTTTCCCACAATTAGTATGAGTCTGGAGGAAATTATAATGGTCTACGGTGGAACATCCCACGTAATGAGGAACTGGCAATAGGATGCAGATTCAAGATTGATGCATCCACATTGTGTTTGAATATCAGGCTTTGCATTGGTGGAGGGGTCGGGGATAGGATAATATCAATGTCTCATTTCTACCCATGTGGTCAGCCACCATTAGCAGCTTTTGCAGAAAAATGAACACACGAAAATTAATTTGAGCTTCTCTCTCAAATAGGCTGTTTTCATCTTTTTAAGCTAAGGCATTGCATTTTTTCTTTGATGAATGTTTTATAAGTCTTCTCTATTTTCTCTCCTGCATAGTAACGCTTCTATTGGAAATGAATATGATTTAGAATTCATGACTGGCTGTGACATGACCCAAAAACTATTTTCACTACCTCAGATCATAAACTGTACACGTCTCAGGTTCGTGGAGCAAAAGCAAAATGTCTTCATCACTTTTTAAAATTACTATGTAAGTAAATTACTCCTTTGACATATGCCTTAAGATTATCTTTTCATCTGTTGGCAAAGATAAAATGCCTTTACTTTTCCTTTGCTTTACAAAGATTTAACCCTACTTCATATACCCCCATCTTTGAATCTGACGACTCTGCATTCCAACCAAGCATGCTCCAAAGTCAAAGGTCTCACATATTCCTTCTCTCTCCAGAAGTACTGTAGATCAACTTTCATTATTATGACTCTCTTTACCTATCCTCACTTTCTTACCATTTCTCATAAGTTCTTTCTCCTTTACATTTTCATAATTCCCTCATCTTGCCCCAGCAACAAGATTAAGGCATATGAGTGCCCCTTCCTTCATACCAATATTCTTTAAATAGGTATTCAACATTTGTTTATATACTTAACACTGCCTAGGAGAAGGGCAAAGAATGCAGGCAGTACTTCCCCATAACTTTGTTTTATTCTGACTGATAAATTAGAGGTAAGCTTAAACTTTAACTTCTGGACATAGGGCCACTGGTTGAACCTGAACTCAAATGAGCTGATGTTATTCCCAGGACATAGTCCATGGAAGAAAAAAAAAAAAAAACAGTGTTGTAATTGACTAATACTGGTAGTATGTCAAATGTGATATACACATTGCTTAAATTTGCCCAAGAGATTTTTGGTAGTTGATAATCTCCATTTCTACCTATCTATCTCAAAAAAGGATTCACTACAATTAACGGAAACTACTTGAGAGGTTTTCAAGACATATAGATTATTATTGCAAAGGGAAAAAATATAAATAAGATAGATTACTTACTTTTTCATTTTTATTACTTTTCTTTCTAGGATGGTAATGTGTTTTAAGATTTTTTTCATGTATTTATTTTTGCTGCTGAGGGTCTTGAGACTTCTTTTGGCATCCTTTTTGATTACAGGGAGTACAAAAAAAGCTTTTTTAAAAAAATAAAAGGCCATTTAGTTTTTAATACAAATTTAATTATGGAGATGATATTAATCATAGTAGAAGATACTAACCAAAAAACAGAACAAAAAGAAATGAAAATATATTGTGTCCAGGTTAGAAGATCTCTGAGAAAAGACAACTCAAAACCCCCCAATGCTATACAGTAAACTACTAAGATAATAAGGTCCTCTCATGTGAACATCCAGACCTATTGTATGTCATATGATTTGTGAGTTGGTGGTGTGTGAAGCTGGCATTAAAAGCAAGATCAGCGAGAAATTTAGATTAAATGTGCTGAATTTACAGAATTTACACCACTTAGATACTTAAAATTGTCAGGCATTCTGTCTCACTAAAAGTTGCTGGGGAAAAAGGCAAGTTCTTCCTAGAACAGCAATTCTCAAGCTACAGTCTAGGAACAGGCACTTTTCTGAACATTTGGCTTGGTAGGGTAGAATGAACATACTATAGAGAGAAATATCCCAAGAGGATATTGCAAGAACATTGATATATTAGGTTATTTCTCTTTTTCAGTGAGTTTTCAGAGCAGGACATTTGGAGAACCACTGACCATAAAAATTATATTCCAAGATCTTAGAAGGACATCCTAAGTATCTGCCTTATGTTCCTATCACTGATGCTCCCCAAACCCACTATTCCTGACCTACTTATCATGTAGTCTATGAAAAAAATGGGATAACAATAATGGGGTAAAGAAAAATGGAAAGTTGTCAATGTGGTATACAAGTTACATTTTTCAATTTGGCATTTAATTATATGGCCATAATTAGGACAGCCTCATTATTTACAGTTTTCTGAATCACCTAAAAGGATTAAATAGAGAAGCAAAAAAGCTCACACAGAGTGACTACAAAAGAGGCACTGAAGGTTACTGCAAAATTTCAGCAGAGTAAGAAATCATTAAACGATTTGTTTCCCATTCTCTATTCCTCTTTGGGCTCTATTTGGTGCAAGTCTTGCCTAGTCAGTACACCTCAGCAATATACCATTAATCTAGTACTCATATCATTGAATATTCTGTTTTAAAACATCACACATACTCCTTTAAACATCCAGCAAGACAACCAACATGACGAGTTAGGATATGGCTAGTCCTAGAAAGAGAAGCTTTGGCTAACCTTTATTTTCTCACATAAGAAATACGAGTTCACAGAATAAGCCTGGGTGGCCACACTGAGGTCAACTATGCCACTGACCAGCCTCCAGAAAAAAAGTTACCCTGTTTTCAATCACAGCTTTCCAAAGAACAGTGTAATAATTGCATGACTTCCTTGATAAATCAAGAGAAGCTCAGATTCAATTCAGGTTCAATGTACCACATCCCTGGGGGAACAACAGCAAAAAGCAGTGAGGTCAGCACTGCTCTGTTACAGATTTGGGGATTGCATCAAACATACCTAGGCTATTTTGACCACTGCTACTGCTTAACCCTGTGATGAATATGTTCTTTTGAGACTTGGTATCCACTGCCACCCTGTTTCATCCCTATCACAAGAGCTGCACAGCTCCTTGCCGTCCTTTACCACAGAAGCAACAAAACTAAAATCTACACTTCCCCATTACCAGTCAGCTAGAATATCCTATATGCAAACAGGATCTGCCAATGAGGTGCATTCTTGAGATTCAGAAAGCAAGAAGAGAGATAGAAGCCATCTTCCCACTGTGTTGGTACTGGCAAGGAAAGTTGGTGGGTCATGTTTGCAGCAACCAGGTGCCTCATTATACTTCCAGACGCCAATTTTGTGGGTGTGAAAGGAAGCTGTTGTAACATAGTAGTTGGTGGTAGCAGCTTCATGACCTCTGGATCTCAGCTCTGGATCTCAGCTCTGAATCTCAGTTTCAGAAATAGCCCCTCTGACTTCCACTGTCCCAGCCATTCCTGCAGGTTTTGTAACCACCTACATCTCTCTATTCCCTTGATTCCTACTGAATATATAATAACTAGAGTGGTTACTATTTCCTGCACTGAACACTCATTGACAGATCCCTTCTCCAGCTCTACTTTTTCAGTAGGAAGTGGTGTAACCATTCAATGTTCAGGTAATCGATATCCTCAGTCAACTAACACACACTCCCAAATGCTTACTTATGTTAAACACACTCACAGTGATCTGAATTCATAAGTATTTTTCATATTACTTAAGGGCACATCATTAAACAGGAATGGAAGAAGAATGGCACCAAAAATTTGCATATTTCTCTTCGAGAGAATTTAGAATGAAGCAGAAATTTTAGTCTCATACAAAATCTCAGGGCAGGACTCTGATTGGCTCAACTTGGATCTGGTATCTGGTATGAATCCCTGGACCAATCTATTGTGGCTAGAATGAAACTCATACAGCAAAATATGGCTTTATTCTCATAAATCTGTTTATAATAACTTCTCAAATTTTAATGTCTTAAGGATCTATAGTAATATAGCATTAATTGCTGATACTGTATTTTTTTTCTAATATAAGCAATTGAAGCAATAAATCTTTCTCTAAGAATGCTTTTTAAAAATACAAATAGATAGGGACTTCCCTGGTGGCGCAGTAGTTAAGAATCCGCCTACCAATGCAGGGGACATGGGTTCGAGCCCTGGTCTGGGAAAATCCCACATGCTGCAGAGCAACTAAGCCCATGAGCCACAACTACTGAGCTCATATGCCACAACTACTAAAGCCCACGTGCCTAGAGCCCATGCTCAGCAACAAAGAGAAGCCACCGCAATGAGACGCCCGCGCACCACAACGAAGAGTAGCCCCCACTCACCACAACTAGAGAAAGCCCGCGCACAGCAACAAAGACCCAACGCAGCCAAAAATAAATAAATTTTTAAAAAAATAAATAAATAAAATTACAAATAGATAAAATAATAGTACATGTGGCATATAAATCTTGAAAATGTCTCAAATCTTGTTACTTATACTTTGACTCAGCCCAATTGTGAAAACGTCTCCAACATGAAGCCTTCTCCAGTCCTACCCTCCCTTTCTACATCCTTCTGCCCCTTGCTCATGCTCCTCACTTATGCTTCTATGATTCCACAGGTCTATCTCTGAAACAAGCTTCCTCTAATCCCCTCTACTTCAGTTCATCCTCCTTATCACCATCAAATGCATCTTTCTGAAATACTGTGTTACATGTGCCACTTTCCCACTCAAAATACTTCCAGTGCTTTCTATTATCTAAAAATGAAACTCTACCTTGTCAATTAAAACATTCTATAATCTGGCTCCCACTGATTTTCCCATTTTATGTCTCTTGTCTTCTATATATATCATCCCATAAACTGATGTACTCATTGTTGCACTTGAATCATCTTTCTTTCTTTATTCACATCCGTAGCTTTTCCTTACTAGAGTAGCCTTCCCTTCCCCCATCTTCTTTACCCATTTAAATTCTTCATGTTGTTCTACGTCCAGAGAACAAAATAAGTTAACTCCTAAATAAAAAGTTCCTTGATTCCCTTTAGTCTCCAATAATTATCTCTCCTGTGACTCTGAAAATAAAAGTTACTGTTTATATCACTCCTAAGGCCTTTGTCACATACTGTTTACTCACGTAATTTGTGCTGTTGTTGTGGTTGCTGCTGCTGCTGCTGCTACTACCGCTATTGTTTTATAGGAGCAGCAGACAGACTGTATGTTTCTTGAAAGTAGGGCTGATCTCAGACCTCTTTGAACTTCCCAGCCAACCTTCCAGGGTACTTTGTACATTCACTGACTATAGAGTTCAATAAGACTAAGAGACAAGAAGGCGTCTATGTAGCCCTCTTTGTAGTAAGTGCCTTTTAGCAATCTGCAGGCCTTTTAACACAAAAGGGTTTGAAATGATCCTATGAGGAAAAGGAAGGGCACTTTGTCCCCATGAGAGAACTCCAGGGAATGATAATTCAGGATGTGTATATCTCTGGACTTTTGTTCTGTTCCCCTTTTACCTAGAGCCCTCTATGTAAACCATTTCCATAATACCTATCAAAAGTGTAGGTAAGAAATTTTTTTAAAGTACAGATCATTCAGGATTGCTCCTTCTTAGAAGCTTCAAGGGGAAAATGTTTGATGGGGAAGAAATTGTAATAAATGCTTAAAAGATTTCTAATGTCTTGTGAATGCAATTGCCTTCATTTCTGCTGTCTCTCATAACCATAGGTGGGTAATTGAGAGTTAGCGTCACTTCTGTCAGGTGCCATGGAAGCACTTAGTTTCAAGCTAGAAAGATCCAATGACATTTTGCATCAGTTTAAATAATAATGCCTTATGTATGTGGGATCATTATAAACAGAAACTTTTGATATTTTAGGAACTTCTCTGGTGGCACAGTGGTTAAGAATCCACCTGCCAGTGTAGGGGACACGGGTTTGATCCCTGGTCCGGGAAGATCCCACATGCCATGGAGCAACTAAGCCTGTGAGCCACAACTACTCAGCCCGCGCGCCACAACTACTCAGCCCATGCACCACAACTACTGAAGCCTGTGCACCTAGAGCCCGTGCTCCACAACAAGAGAAGCCACCGCAATGAGAAGCCTACACACTGCAACGAGAGGCCACAACAGTGAGAGGCCCGCGTACCGCCAAAAAAAAAAGGAAACTTTTGATATTTTAAAAAGGTTGCATTCTATTTAGAAAGGAATCCTTTTTTGGCCTCTCACTGTTGTGGCCTCTCCCACTGCGGAGCACAGGCTCCCGACGCGCAGGCTCAGCGGCCATGGCTCACGGGCCCAGCCGCTCCACGGCACGTGGGATCTTCTTGGACCGGGGCACGAACCCGTGTCCCCTGCGTCGGCAGGCGGACTCTCAACCACTGCGCCACCAGGGAAGCCCATGGAATCCTTTTTTATATAGAATTTTTAAGTAGCTATATTACTCTCATTCTCCAGCCTAAAAACATAACAACTTTTCAACTTTAATTACTCAACACGAGTGTCATCTATAATACTCTCATGCAATAGAATGATGGTTTCAAGGTTGTCCTCCCCGAGTATTTAACAGTTTGTATTTCACATTGTAGATGGGAAAAGAAAAGTAAAAGAGGGGGAAAGAATGAGACTACAATCAGTTTTCCTAGTAAAGTTTCTTTCCTAAAACACAGCTATCTGTAAGACCAGGATCTACTTAGCTTATACATCAAATTATGATGCCTGTTGTTAAAAATGTGAAAATCCAAAACAAACAAACAAATAAATAATAGAGGTTTTAAGTAAACAGTGTATTTCAGAAAGGCTTGATAGCTTTCAGGGAAGGATTTACCATAAAACAATTATCCTTGATACTACTGTATGCCCTTGTTCCCAGCTTTGGTTATAACTCACCCTGGAGGTCAACTCAGCACCCTGGGGAGAAAACTACTGCCCATCAGGAAAATAAACAACAGGAAAATAAAACATATTGGAGACTGTGGAATGTTCTTTTTATTTGGAGGTGAAAAACAGTCTCTCTACTGCACATACACAGAAATTAATAATAACCACATGAATATAAAGCATTTAGCTATTTTTTCCCTATATCAAAAGACTGCCATTTATCCTGTCAACTGAGAACAACCCCTCTCCTCCTAAAGTCATATTCTTGTTTCAATTTAGATATTATTTTCACCTGTATGGTTTTTTCTCTATAGAATTTCTACAGGTTTGTTGTCTACCTGTTAGGTTACTTTTCACTTTATCATTTCAGTTTGCATCTAAAATTTTGTATATGTGTCCACATAAGAACTGAGTTAATTCTGAAGTTAACTGCACTCAATTATCAAATGTTTCTTGGATCTAAAGACATCCTAATATGCATCATAATTTGTTTCTGCCATAACACATTTTTTCTTCTCATCTGTGCAATGCTGTTTTTTCTAATTATACGGGATGCGTTAATTAATGGTATCTCTTAGGGGAAATATGCCCAGATTCCTTTTTAAAATGTAAGCATCTAAATATGCTCGAAGTTGTGTCACAGAACAACGAACTAGAGTTAGAAAACGACACAACAAAAGTTTTCGGGGGCAATTAACCCAGCAATAGCTTTATATTCTTAGCCAACTAATCAAATATAATGGTGAAGTGTAAATATTATAGTATAACCAATTGTTTTCTCCTCTTACTACTTAATTATAATTGTTTCATTCTGGAAAAGTTTTGGTGTTGCCATTGCTTTTAGGATAATCAGATATGCAAAGCCAAAAACTAGGATATATTTTTCTCACTAAGAGGAATTTCAAATTTGGCAGTACATTCATGTGTGAACAATTCCAAAGAAGATTGCAAGAGTAAAATGTGAGTTTGTCTATCTCTACAGAGGGAGAAAATTAGCTTAAGGGGAAAGGAAGGTAGAGAAATATCACAAACTTAGAGATGTAAGCCAATGTTTGACAATCTAAATATTGTCTGTCAGTAGCCAGTATATACACATAAAATTGTTCCTGAAGTATCACAATAGTTTCTTATCTTCCCAGATTTCTATCACTTTCCTACTGGTTTCTTACCATAACTTAAAGATCTGACTTTAATCTACATTGCTTTAAATGATCTTAGTCATATTATAGTGAAAATCCACAATAAAAATAATAATGAGTGGGTACTCCCTCATTTAAATGTAGAATTATGAGGGAGCAGATTGGAAAGCAAAAGGCATACTGACCAAAAAGAAAATTGTTGAACTGGAGTCAAATCTCATAACAATCACATTTAAAAATTTCAGAGAGAAAGCTACCTTAACCGCTAAAAGTCTGCAGTCTGATCATGCTTAATTAAGTTTTTGACTATACATTACTATCTTGGTAAACCAAACATTGACAGAATGTCCCATCCTTTTCCCATGCCCAACAACCATAATGTATATGAGATACCATGATATCAGCCCTGTTCAAGTTTAGAGGATCTCAGTCCTTCATAATTTTCCCTACTTTTAAACTTTGTTTTCTATTAGAATTTCATACCATTTAAATATTGCTTTTTAAAATTCCTTTGTTATATATTCCCTATGCATCATTTCATACAGCCCCTACAACTAAAATAATCATCTGATTCCCATTTATTGAACATTTTAAGTAACCTTTTTATTTAACATTTTATGGAAATGTCTTTAAAAACATGAGCTCTGTAGTTGCTTCACTGGGTTGTACTGTGCATAACCACATGACATTAAGTTTCTTAACCTTTCTGGGCCATGATTTGTTCTAAAATCGAGTAATATTTTTACCTACCTCATTAAAATATTTTGATAATCAAATGAGTTAATACACGTAGAACTCATGTTAGTACATGCAAAAAACACATAGAAAACTGACATGGATTATGAACTCAATAAATTATAGCTATAAAACTCCACCTTTCTTAACAGAGTAGGAAATATAATTTTTTAAATTAAAGAATTGTTTTAAATATGTGTACCACCATCACAGATATGTAACTATATATATTGAGCCAAAGAGAGTTAAGAAATAAGTCTATCAGAAATTGAACAAATTTTACATGGCACATTCTGCCCTGCCATAACTCATAATTGTGGCTGAGATGCAGCTCAGGCCCCCTTGCTTTCCACTTCTACTGTTTAGAAGCAGATAGTACAGTGGCCACAACATGGAATAAGCTGAATTTATTCCTGCATCCCTGAATCACCAGGTGGAGGAAAGTTGTCCAGCAAGCAGGAACACACATTTGATCATTCGATAAGCCAGGAAACAACATCTATTGTGAGCCCCCCACTGAAATGAGGGGGTTTCTTTGTCATAAAGGTAACTGATACCTTAATTAAAACAACCCATTTTTCTTATTTCTTTTCATTTCCTTTGATGAAAACTTGTGTTGGTATAAGGAAGCTTAATCACACTGCTCTGAGGCTGCTGGTTGTATCTTCCATCTACTGTCAGAGGTAGCTGGGAAAAAAGGAAAGGTTGGAAAAGTGTGCCTGGGACCAACACTAATTGGTTCTGAACATTTCATGAGCTGAAAACTCTTACTAAGAAATCTTTTCTGGTCCCTTAAACCTTTAAAGAGCACTGCATAAAAAAATTACGAGAGCAGAAGGTATTAAAAAAAGATGCATAGTGCTATTCATTATATCCTAAAATCATTCTGATTTCCTGATTTTTCTCCTTACTTTTAAGTTTCTTTCTACATCCTAACATCCCTCAAAATATGTGAAATTAAAAAAATGGAAATTCAAGGATTTCTCATGAAGGACATTTTAGTCCCCCTAAAGTTCAAATCAATTTAATCCTTTGTGAAGCTCCTGCATTCACTCTCTGAGGAAAATACATACGTTTAAGAACCTTTTTTAAATCAATTTTTCAAAGTCACTCCAGTCTTTCAGGTAAATACATAGTTTAGTTGATTTTTTAAAGGCACAAAGCACATTAGGTACCTGAAAGATCACTTGGAGCTCGTCTAGGTACACAAACTGCTCTAAACAAATGATGTTACCTTACCCAACATACTAGAACTGTGTTACTAGCAAACACACACACAGAGCAATAAGAGTATAGCTATTACCTAACTGGCCTCATCATCTGGTCCTTCCTGGATGTAAGAGAAGTACCATTCAATAGTCTGGTAATAGACCAAATCAAATATCTGTTACTTTAAAACAGGATTTCTCAACTCCAGCACTATTGACATTTTGGACCAGATAATTCTTTGTTGTAGGGGGCTATCTTCACACTGCAGGATGTTTCCAGCATCCTCTACCCACTAGATGCCAGTCACACCCCTCCCCCTCCTCTCACCACAGTAAAACAACCAAAAATGTGTCTAAACATTGCTAAATGTCCACTAGAGGGCAAAACTGCCCCTGGTTGAAAACCACTGCATAAGCAAAAAGTTTTTATTCCTCTTAGGAGATCAGAACATACTAAGAGTGTACTAAGCTCACACAGCAAGCATCCATTATGAAGCTAAATCTGCATTTCAATGGCTTAAACTTCTGCTGGAGCAATGGTGCTAGACTGTAGTCTATAGTTTTAACTCTGTGGATTTAGTAATTCCTCCCCAACCACAAATTTCCCATTTGAAAATTCTATTACATGAAAATTTAATTCTATTTAACTCTTCAACAACTGAAAAAAAATTGGATTCCTCTAACCAGAGTAGCAAATCCCTCTTGTTGAGAATAATAGGAAAAAGAGGGAACTGGGGCTTAAAATAAGAAGAGAAGCAAAGGAAAAGGAAAAAAGAGTAGTTTTTGCATCTATGCCTTCATCTTCCCAAAGGAAGAGGAAGCAATGTAAATCTTGGCCTTAATTTTGTATGCTTTTGTCTCCTTGAGGACGAAGATATATTATTTAGTCAAAATATTTATTATGTGCTGATTAAGGACCAGACACTATTCTAGGGTCTTTCTACAAAGAGAATGAGAATGTTTGCTACAAGTATAAAACGACAGTCAATGTCAGATACATAGACCAATAATGAAAACCACTGTTCTTTTGTCTCCTGCAAACTCTTTGTCAAGACAAAGTAGAAAATCTGTGTCCCTCTTGAATTAAATTCCACCACAAAATCTATATCCTTATAATTAGAATATTTTTCCAAAATCACCATTTAACAATTCAATGATTGGTTATTTACTGGTTGTTAGGCACCTTGGCAGATGTGTGAAATGTACACTTCATGGATTTGTTAGGGAACTGTTGACCCACCTTGGCCAGGCCCACTTGCCTGAGTTGTCTCACAACAGGAGATCCCGATAAGGAACATGGTGCTGTCGCCAAAAACTAACCAGGAGAATTCGGGAGGGGACAAAAGAAGGAGGAGACGACCAACCTCCCAGAGTCCTTTTCTCTGGAATCCATCTTGGCTGAGAGATGCTCGTGCCACCAGGAAAGACCCTGAGTCAGACTATGGGCCAAGCAAGATGACTGGCCAGAGACAACCCAGAAACTAACCCCATTACCATAAAACCTGAGACCGTGAGCCACGTGGCAGAGCAGTTCTCCTGGGTTCCCTTACCCTGCTGCTCTCCGTCTGGGTGCCCCTTCCCAATAAAGTCTTTTGCTTTGTCAGCATGTGTGTCTCCTCGGACAATTCACTTCCGAGTGTTAGACACACAGCCCACTCTCGAGCCTTGGAAGGGGTCCCCCCTCCTACAACAGATTCACTCACCAGGAAACACACATTTTTGAGGGAGGTTTGATTTACAGCCTATTCCAGTCATACTAAACTACTTATAGTTCCTAGACGTGCCCTTCTATTTCATATCTCTGTGCTTTTGCACTTATATTAATCGGTATATATTAGAATTATATTTTCCCCCTTCTCTGCCTGTCCTTTCCCATCCACCTTTCAAAATGTGACTGAAGAGCCACCTTCTGTAAAACCCTTCATGACCTTTTCCCTAAATGAGATTGATCAGGTCCTCCTTTGTTCCACTTTTATACCTGTATATATGTTTACTCAATTTTCACACAGAAAATATTGAAGCAAAGAAACAAAAGGTAGCTGTAGTGAAAAAGAGGGGCCCTGGGCCAAGGTAATGACCATAGGATTGTATTCATTACATCCAAAATGCATATCTTTCCCATGTTTTATGAAATACCCAGAAACAATGTCACATTTGTTATATGAAGCTTATTTGAAATTGAGACTCAGATGGCAAGCTGGCCTACAAAATTAAAACTCTCTAGTGACTGTGTTGACTCATGTAAGTTATGGCAAGAGCACCCAAGTCAAGTGGCAGAAGTACAGTGGAAGCTAGACCTGGTTGTGAGAGAAATTAATCCCTATTTCATTTTCTCATCATTGGCTTTTCATTTTCTACTAGCAACTGGTGTTAATATCCCCTTAGAACAATAGCATGCGTCTTCACTGCAGCATTTCCAGTTAGAAGCAGAGGCTAATGACAGACCTAGCCAAGCCCACAATCTAAAGAAAAGGCCCAGCTTTCACCTGAATCCACTCAGAAAAGCTCTCTTTCAAATAAAGCAACTAGAAGTGCCTTCCTTTGAAGGCCAGCTGTCATCATTTGATAAGAAACACTTCTTTGTTGATTTTCTTTTCTTTCACCAAGACTAGTATTTTCCCCTGCAGGTATATCAGTAATGCCATACCTTCTGCATTTTAAAAATCCCAAATTAGAAGCCTGTTATATAATAAAGCTGCTAAAAAGTAACTCAGACCTAAGGGAATTTTAAAAGGCAAGTCACAACGAAAGCTGTGAAGTCCAAGGTGTCAATTTATGTGGCACCTACACAACTGGATGGGCTATCAGAAGCAGTCTATTCCAAATTCATTCACCTGTTTTCTTTGTGGGACCTCCCAAGCCCTGGGAACAAGGATCTCCTTTAACCAGAAATATACATAGGTTCTCTGGATAAAGCTGAAGTTTGTGTCCATAAGCAAAGTCTTTTTGCAGATGTCACCTCATATCTGAGGTGGATGTCACACTGCTTATCTGGATACTGATCTTCACTCCCTTGCTTTACCATATGGGTTCATGAGCCCCTGTCCTTCCCCAAGCCTTAATTCCAGTGGACCTTCTGGTTCCTGAGAGTCAGCTAAACACTCAACCACTACTCTTGCTTTACTATCTATTCCTAATTTCTGTATTCTTGCTTGATTTCTTATCTGTGACTTATTTTAACAGCTAGTATTTGTATATGTGTTCAGTTTCTGCTTCCCTCACATATTTTGTAGGTCCTTGTATCCCCCAAGTTTAACTTCTATGAGCCTCAATTTTCTCATTTGTAAGATGAGGAAAATAATAATATTACTGTAGTTAGAACAAGGATTAAAAAAATAATAAGTAAAGTGATTAGTACAAACTGAGATAGTGAAAGCTGCTAGATAATTGCTAACTGCATCCAAGCATATATACACCTGGATAACAGAGCTTTACCTTCTCATTTTGCTCTGCATTCATAGAAGTAGATAATAGCCATTTTCCACAATAAGAAAGGAAAATTCCTTTTTTACACATGAAGAATTATGGAGCCCCTTCTCACCCTTCCCTTCTGAAGGTTAAGTAAATTCAATTTCTTTCCAGTGACTCATGTTTTCTCACCCTTTAGTCATTTTTTCTACTTTCTTCCATTTATGTTCCCCAACCTTAGTTTGGCAAAAAAGAATACAAATTTCCAATAATGTTGATGCCAAATTTAAAAAGCACTTACTAAAACCTATCCTCCCAGTTGATTACCTGGAGCCCCCAGTCATGATACAGGCCCCTACCAATGTCCCAGGCAGCACACCTCATTCTGGATAAGGCTTCAGAGGAATCAAGATGCTTCCGGCTGCTCTAAGCTCTGAATCGCTGCTCTAGCACATGGATGGTGGAAAAAAGAGCAGCAACAAGGAAGCCTGCAGGAAGTGTCAGTTTTCTGTGTGTAGTTCAGTTAAGAGCTAAATAAAACTGACCATCCTAAGCATGATGATTATGGTTTGACAGTAAGACAGCTTCCTCAGCAAAACTCTCCTCCACTGGCTGCACAGTTTCCTGACCATCCCAGCACCACCTGCTGCGCTTTCATTAAGCCTTTGCTAGCTGAGAGGCAGCCAGCCTTTAGACCAAGAAACCCATGGAAGAGTGAATTTGTGTGTCTTCTCTTGGCTTCTGGCCAAGCTGCCCAAGTCAATAGTCACTGAAACATAAAGGTGGCTACCTCCACCAAAGTTAGGTGATAAAGGGAGAAAGGAATGTAAAATCTCCAGTCAATCAAGGACTACTTTCAGGGAAAGTGAGCCATTTGTGTTTAAGGTCTAAAAATGAACCACCTCATACACTGGGTGGTTACCCATGGAGGAAAAGAGGATGCACTCAGAAGAGCTGGAGTTGTAACCCAAATCTCTGGGAACATAACTACAGCTAGTGGGAAGAGCTGTGCACATAACTGATAAAGAGTCCAGCAGGCAACCTCATTCATGTGGGAGGAGCAGAATCCTGAGTCCTATTCCTGAGAGAAGAGCAAAGACTAGCAATCCCATATCCCTAGCCAAGGTAGTGATGACCCCCACCCAGCTTCAGTTCTGGCCATCCTAGCTATCACAGCATGTCTTCTGGGAAGACACGAGAGTGTTCAGACTTGCTGCTATTAGAGCTCTGTGGATGAGGGGGCTCTAAACTCTGAAGACAGACATGAGGGTACCTCTAGGAATCCCAGGCTTGGGACAGACAGAGGAGGGCATCCTGCTCACATCAACAGTTTAGCGGGGATTAGTGCATCTGGGTATGTCTGTGAGGGAGGCAGAGGTTGGTAAACTAGAAATACAGATCTTTGTCAAGTTTCTAAATTGGTGGCTCCCAGGCAACAAGAGACAGTATGGGGTCATACAATGTGCTGGGAGGAGAGGAAGAGAAAGACAGGAAATAAATAAGTAAAAATGTGGATAAAATAGTACAGGGGCACAAGAATGGTATTCAGAAAAATAAGGGAATATTAACTTTTAAAAACAAGAAATGAAGACATTGAAAAGAAATAAATAGCTCTCTAAAAGGCTGTATGGGGGATTTCCCTGGTGGTCCAGTGGTTAAGAATCCACCTTCCAATGCAGGGATGTGGGTTTGATCCCTGGTCAGGGAACTCAGATTCCACATGCCATGGGGCAACTGAGCCCGTGTGCCACAACTAGAGAGCCCACATGCTGCAACTACTGAGCCTGCACGCTCTGGATGCTGCACACCACAACTCAAGAGAAGCCCGCACACCACAAAGAAGAGCCTGCATGCCACAATGAAGATCCCACGTGCCGCAACTAAGACCCGATGCAGCCAAATAGATGATAGATAGATAGATAGATAGATAGATAGATAGATAGATATTTAAAAAAATAAAAGGCTGTATGGGCCAGAGATTGCTTGAATCAGCTGATTTCTTACTGTATTTGATTCTTTTTCCCTAACATGTATCACTACAGCAACTAGTACATAGGCAGCAAACCAAACTAAATTCACTTTATAAAACAATTATCTTCATATCTCTGTTAGTATATCCGTTACAGATTGCCCTGGGAGTCTTTTTTATATACCTAAGATTTAGCTTTCACTTGCAGTAAATTATTCAAATGCAATTTGAAGTGAAATACGTTTTTAATTACTAAAATACATTTTTTAAGGTCCAAGGCTGATTATAAGTGAATAATTTCTCCCACTCCTCACCCAGCTACCTCTGCAGTTGCCATCCATATGAGCAAATTAGTCTTTTTGGTTGTGAAAAATGAACGATTAGTCCTCAACCTAAGTTGCAACTTGTCATTTTGCATCTGAGCATTTATTCACTAGAAGCTTTATGTGGCACGTGATTTTTGCTCTTTTGACAAGAACCAAACATTTAAGCATGGAAAGAGGCCAAGAAGAGCACCTTGGCTCACCTCAGGGGCTTAGATTAAGTATCCAGACAAAATCAATATCATGAAAATGAAATGCCGAATTGTTTTAAAACTGCTTAGCTCTCACTATTATACCTAGTACTTAGCTACTCTTCTTGAAGAAAAAACTCATCACAGATATCTTTAGCATAAAAGCACCAATCTTGATGTAATTTTATTCTCATGTATTTTTCCACTGATCATAAATTCTGAAGACCCTAATTTGCTTTCTATCACCTATGTCCTAATCTGAATTTGTCCAAGAATGAAACTGGTGCTAATTCTTACCTTTTCTCTACCTTTCTTAATGGTAAGCACCACATTTGTTTTATAACTTGATGCTGTTGGACAATTTATGCATTCAAACAGAAATGTCACAACACTTATTGAAGAATGTCTCAAATTATTTTTTTCAAAAAAAAAATTATATTACTAGGAGATAAATGGGAACATTGTTTTTCAATCCTTTTAAACATTTATGATCAAAATATGAATAGCTAATGTAATGGCAGCCACATTAAGTCCAAATCTCCCAGCATACTCTCCAAAAAAATAATTAAAAAGCAAACAAAACTACAGGCATACCTCACAGGTACTGTGGGTTCATTTCCAGACCACTGAAATAAAATTAATACCGCAATAAAGCGAGTCACAAATTTTTTGGTTTCCCAGTTCATATAAAAGTTATATTTGTGCTCTATTGTAGTCTATTAAGTGTGCAATAGCATTATGTCTAAAAAAGCAATGTATATACCTTAATTTAAAAACTTTATTGCTAAAAAATGCTAACCATCATCTGAGTCTGAGTCCTAGTAGTAACATCAAAGATCACCGATCACACGTCATCATAACATATAATAATGATGAAATGGTTTGAAATATTGTGAAAATTACCAAAATGTGATAAACATGAAGCGAGCAAATGCTATTGGAAAAACAGCACCAATAGACTTGCTTGATGCAAGCTTGCCACAAACCTCCAATCTGTAAAAAACTCTACATCTAAGAAGAGCAATAAAGCAAAGCACAATATAATAAGGTATGTCTATATGCAAAACCTATTCTCATCAACAAAACTAAAAAAGAGAGAACAACCTAAATTTCAAATTACTTGTAAATAGAAAATTAACACCAAATCCCAGCTTGCATCCCTCAATCCTTGCATCCCACAATCTTGATACAAGACTTCCTGGATATCAAGGACAGTCTAGGGAAGAAAACTGCACTGAAAATTGAAGAGAGAATCCAGCTGTGATATTTACAATTGATCTAAAAAATCAAGAGAAATTCCACCTTAATTGCAAAACTACTGAAAAAAAGTCCTGGTAGATCAGAGCCAGCTAGAGGGAAGGAGCAGTGTCCCAGACTCTAGGAGGCAGTCTTAGAAAGGCCTTGGGGGAGAAGAGGGTAAAAAGGAATGGAGAGACACACTCTGAAAACTGCACAGTGAACATAAAAAAATTAAAAAGGAAAATTCAGGATCCTGCCACACAAAAGAATAGTTTTAAAACTGAAGGATTAATAATCCTTCCCCCACCACTCCTTCTGAAAAAAGTCATCCAGGAAATAATCTATACTTTACAACCTTGAAAGACGAGCTTGAACTAGGAATCTTGAAAATCATCCCAAACCATCACAGTATGCAGAGGCTCAAGCAATCTACAAGCATAAAAGACTAATACAACAAGAAAACAGAACTAAGAACCAAAACAATTCAGTTGATGAAAATATCCCCCCAAAACAACAGTGAAGCAAAAGAAAATGATAACAAAATACACCAAACTGAATTAAATAGCCTCAGAAGATTATGAAGGCTTCCCACACCCCCCAAACAAAAAACAAAGAGAGAATGAGATACATACAGAACTATGCAATTACTTGTGCACTTGACAACTAGACATTAAAATGTTAAAACCAACTTTGTCCCTGGCACTGTTCTAGGTGTTGGGGAATAGAGAGAAAAGAATTTTCCCTGTGACTTCAAGGAGCTTATTATATAGTGAAAGGAGACAGAAAAATAAACAAAGTACACTATGACAAGTGATGTGATAAAAGTATGCATGGAATGCTTTCAAGACAGCGTAAAGTGGCATCTACTCCAAATTAGGAGCAGTCAAATCTGCAACTTGAAGTATAAGTAAGAGCCAGGCCAGGAGACTCTGGGAAGAAAATAATCATGCAGACGTAATGGCATATGCAAAGGCATGAAGCCAGAGGAAATGTGATATATTCGAAGAGCAATAAATATTCCGATATGGCTGAAAACAAGGCTCTTATTGGAAGATCATGAGTCTTAAATGCCTTATAAATTTTCGATTTTATTCTAAAGGCAATGGAGAACCGCAGAAGGATTTTACATGAGGACATGCTCAGATTTGCATTTTTAAATAATATTTCTAGCAACAATATACAAGCTGAATTAGAAAGGGGTGAAACTGAACGCACAAAAATCAATTAGCAGGTATTTGCTAAAGTAGGAAATACAAGTGGAAAGAAGGCACAGCGATGGAGGGCAAGATGAGATAATAGTCAGTTTTTGATATGTTGACCTGGAAAAGCCCATTAAGTAACCAGATAAAGTCTGGATTGTAGAGAAATATTTGGGGTAGAAATGAAGATATGGGAATCCTCTAATCATCAGATTAGAGGCAGTTATTTAGTCTATGGGTATACATGAGATGACTTTATAGGGTATACAGAGGGTATAGAAAAAATGAAGAGGAAGGAAAAGGAAAAGTAATCATGTTCTGGGAAACATCAACATTCACCCAGAAAGGATCTGACAAATAGGAAGAAATTTTGAAAGAAAAAAAGAAAGAAAGAAAATTAAGGTTTATAGGAAGGAAGGCCAGTTAGTGTTAAGCCCCTTACAGAAGTTAAGTTAAAAGGTCTGAAAAATGTCAGTTGGATCAGTGATCATAATAAGAACAGTGTTGGTGCAATTAAAGGGCAGAAACCAGATTACTGATAAGTAAAAGATAAATTGGAGGTTAAAAAAAGGTATTAATATACCTTGTCCAGGGAATACACAAAAATGTTAATAACATATTGCCCTAAATCTGAATGTAGTTTGAAGATTCTTGAAGAAATAAAAATGCTTGTGCTTTCTGAAGGTAGCTTTACTGAGAAAAGAAGGGCCTTCCAGACCACACTTCTTTGGTCTCCTATTTTCTGAAGCCTCACCTAGGCCAACCCATGAAAAAAAAAAATCATGAAGGGAATATTTATAACACAGCTTTACATTGAGTTTGATTTTATAGGCTTCACACCTATTTGAAAAAAACCTATATTTATATTACCTGTTTTTATTTATTTTCATGGTCAATTTGGGGATTTTTATGGTATCTGATACTTAATAAGACAACACCCGTTAATAATAATTAGCTACAGGAAATATTCAATTCCCTCCCTTCTGTCCAAGAACTGATGTAGTTAGTAAGCAGGTTAGCTCATCTAAAATCTTTTAGAAACTTTGCTCTGAGGAATAGAAGAGAGAGAGGACTGTTACTGGAGAGGATACTGCTTTGAATGAAGGTTGCCAATGTAGTTGGCTGTTTGGACCAAACTTTAACAGGTTAATATGCTAGGGAGGAAAAATGAGTAAGAGAGTTGAAACTAAAGAGAAAACAGGCATTCTTAGTGGAGCAAGGTCCTCAGAGAACTGAAGGAAGTAGATCCAGAACATTGGATTATTCTGGTACACAAGAGGAAACTAAGTGTAAGGAAAGGAGGTTTGTGACATTGGGATCTTAAAACAGTTACTAAAAGCCAACTATCCAAGCTAGGTGAAATGCTTCACAAGATCAAACTGTATTTCACTGAAGTAGAGAAGTGAGTTGTTTTTGTAACTGCTTTATGATTTTAAAGATGCTAATAATTAGAGCTGTTTAACTCAGTACAACATTCCTCTAGATGACAACATTGTGTCACTGCACTATTTTGGCTAAACTCCCACTGGTTTAATTTCAGAAACATCCTTTGAATAAAATGCTGAGTTAAAAAGAAGTAGCGGCCCATGATTTCTTTAAAATAATTCAACTAATTTCAAAGGCATGATTCCTGGAAAAGATTTCTAAGGTTCCTTTTATAGGTTTGGCCATAAAGGAAGAGTGCATTAGAAAAGACAGCAGCAGCTACCTTACCACCCAGATTTTAAGAGTTCTTTTCTTTATACAATATGTTCGTAAGAAGTTCTTTAAAAGTTGAATTTGTATTGTGAAGGCCATTTAGACCTGGAAAACCTGATTCTGCCACTTACTGTTTGTGTGTTCTAGAAAAAGTTACTAAATAGGTTACATTCTTGCAATTTTCTTAAACTTTTCCATTTCATTTGGGTGTCTCAGAGAGCCAGCCCAACCCATCAAGATGAACCAAGAATTGCCTCTTCTATGAAATGTAATATTAATACCTGTTGTGCAGCACCCATCTGTTGTCAAACGTCACAGACTGATGGAGTAATGTGCAGGATAGTTTTATTCCTTCACTGTACACCAAAGTACACTGTACTGTACTGTACACTGTACACTGTACTTCACTAAGTACACCAAAGAGCAGGGTTGCCAGGTTCAGCAAACACTCGCAGTCAAATTTCAATTTCCAACAAATAATGAATACTTTTTGAGGATAAGCAGGTCCAATGCAATATTCAGGACATACTAGAAAACTATCTCATTTATCTAAAATTCAAATTTAACTCGACATATTACATTTTATCTGAATTGATATCTCATCTCCCAGCTGGCTATGGCCGAAGTGGAATACAAAACCAAAGTAAATGATAACACCTCTGGTGCTACACACACACACACACACACACACACACACACACACACACACACTTACCCCCATCTAAATCCCTGCTGTATTTCCAAACATAATAATGTTCCCTCATTCAGTTCTGGATTTGGAACTTTATAGCAAATACAACTTTCACAGACATGAACATGAAGGTGCAAAAATGTAACTTTGGGGTTTTTCCCAGCTTTATTGAAGTATAATTGACAAATTTTTCTATAATAAAATTACTTTTTTTTACTCCAAGCCCTGTTTTGCTTAGGGCAGAAATTTCATTTAATCCCTTTCAAGTAAACTCAGTCCATTTCAGTGATTTCTCAGTCTGCTGAGTTTTATAATTCAATCACATTCAGGTTAAATTGCTCTCTCAGATTTTTCTCCTGATTCCTCCTCCCTGGGGATGAGTCTAAGCCACAGAAGGTTCATTCAGCTGCCAACACAGGACAGTTGGGAAGACAGCCTTCTATCTGGATCTGCCTTGGTCCTTCACAGGCCTCCTGTTCCTGATGCAACTCTCCCCACCTGCTCTTCAGCACCGGACAGCACTCACTCATATGGCAACTGGACAGTCTGTAGCTCTCTCAGTTCCCCCTGCATCCTGTGGCACTGGTGATAACCTGAGGTCAGCTACACCCTCCCTCACCCATCCTTCTTCTATCTGCTTCCTTTGTTGCCTCCATGTGACCAAGTTCCCTGACTCCCTCTCTTAAATGAACCCTGCTCCACACTCTGGTCCCAAGGAAATTATCTGACGTCCTTCCACACTAATTCAGAATTGAAAAAAACTTCTGGCTGACAACATGGCAGAAAACACTCATTCTGCCCTAAGATCTCCAGAAACCTGTCTACTCTCAGGTTAGACCTGTGATTCACTGGTCATCTCAGATGTCCCAAACGTCAATGGAATCTGTTATTTCACGTCTCCCACACTGGTGAAATGAGAGGGTAGTGCAGATAGTGGTAGGAGACAGGAACAAAAACAACGCCTAGGCTTGTCCTACTCCCGTCCACTTCTCCTCCTTCTCCCCAGCTTGGGGGGTGTTTCCTAGGGTGGCAGGAAAGAGGGGAAAAGACAACCTCTTTATGACTGCTTGCCTCTCCTTAAAAGATATCAAGAATTTGCAAATTTTTACTATGTAGCCCTTATTTGAAATTTCCCTCCAGTATGGGTAGTCCAGGAGTGAAAATAGAAAAAAGTATATAATTAATTTCTCAAAGTAAAATTATGCCACACAATCTTGCATTTTGCTTTCAAGAAAGTACCCCCAATTCCATATTACCTTGAACTCTAACATTTCCATATCAATCTCCCTTCTTAATATTCCTTTATCAGTTACCATGTGCCCTCTAGACCACTGGTTCCCCTTATGGCTACAAGGTGCTCATCCACACCTCTCCTTGTTAAACAGTGTGTCTTCTGCACTCCCTCTAGACAATCCCACTGCCTGCATATTAAGCATTAGGAGTTCCATTTTAGTCTTTTTCATAAGGAATTGGGAAAGGATGGAGGGGGTAGGGACTAGGACCAACAGGCCTGGGACATTAGCGAAATATGACCTGTTTTCAACCATCATTACAAGGCACAGGTCATAACCTTATAATAACATTCCCATGACATGGTAATTGTAAGATTAGGTAAGCTAAAAAACTAACCTGGGTAGTAGACATTCCCACAGCTTCAGAGATGGGAAATCTTTATTCCTATAGAGTGTCAAATAGGCAGTTTCTCCTAACATTCCAAACTTTCTGTCAATAATCTATAAATGAACAGTTATGTGCACTAGAAGTCCCCTGTTATTTTGTGAATAATTATCACCTATTTTTTTTTATTAAAGTAAAATGTTGCATAGTATGTTTCTTATATCAGAAAATGTTTACATAAGGCTTGGAAGAGTCTATCCTCTTTCCATAAACTCACTTTCTTTATAATTCTATTATTTTTTTACAACTCTTTCTAGTAGAAAATGGTTTCCATGCATAAAGAACACAGCTTTTATCTTGCTAGGTGACAGACTCATATATGCCTTTTTATTTTCAACAGACTAGGCTCACACACTGGTGGGGCTTTTATTCATGAATATATGGCTTGTGTTAGTGCTTAGGGGGAAGATAAATTTTAAAAAAAGTAAAGTAATTTCTGCCTTAATTGAAGCCAAGTTCCAGGTTTTTATATGATTTAATATATTATCTCATTATTTAATGCATTTGCTTTAAAAAAAAATCCAAGCTTCCCAAATCACTGCGTAATAATTTTGAGTTTCCTTTTCAGCAG
>NW_006784004.1:959704-968121 GCF_000442215.2 Lipotes vexillifer | reverse complement strand
CAGCAGGAAGTTCTTACCCCCTGTTGTTTATTCCAGCCCTGGCCTAAGAGAACCTTTTGTAAAGCCAATTTTTAGAGTATGGTTGAGTTAAGGAGAATATTCATTTAAGTGGCTAGATATGAAATGAGTTATTGCTTTGAGAACATGGTTATCTGTTATGAAAAACATTTTAATTGCTTATACATGATGCAATGAAATGAATTCTTAGCACCGTCCTAATTCCATCAATTTTGGAATACAGTTCACAATCAGATGTAGCAAATAAGAAATGTGGATGGTAATTTTCATTATTAATAATAAGCTATATATTATTCCCGGTGTCTATAGTACCTCTGATACACACATTATTTTTAGAGGACTCGTAGAGACTAATCATTTCACCTTCAACATGCAATATGTCAATCTTAACTATTTTTTATTATTCTAGAGTGTTAATGCTCTTTTCAATTTATTAGTCTTCAAAATAAATGTTTTAATGCCAAATTTCATAAAAATAATGTTATCACTCTCATCTACCTATCCTAAAAATACTCATAATTACCCATGCTCTTCAGTATCACCAAAAGTTTTTTTAGTCTACTCTAAGATCTTAGATTGTGTTCATTGACCTCAGGTCTCATACAGAAACAGATGCAGAAATACCTTAAAAATGTAGAATGATAACATCTATTCCACTTACACAAACATTCTGGAAAATTCTCATCTTCAATTTTTTTCATATTTATATCCTAGTGACATTAAGAACTTACTAATTTTCTATAGCAGCAATGTGCACAAATGGTTCTTACATCAAGGGTAAGAAATAAACCATTCCAAACCCTCTTGAAACTACAGAGTAACAAATTTATCAAGATATTCTCTATATCTGCAGAACCAGATGTTTGGAGCACAAGAAAATGTACAGCCTTTGATACAAGTCTCTCATGAGCACCACATGTTCACAAGTGCTAACTTATCATACATTACTTAATACAGAATCTAATTTGCTTCCTTCCCTTCATAAACACCCTACTGCTGGTATACTTTTATTTTCTCTTTCAGGGATCCAATTCTAGCCCATTATTTTAGCATTAAAAAAAGGTCAAATACCTTAAGTATCTTAAGCCAGGAATCATGTACTCCCTGTTTTCAAGAAAAAATGTTTCCTGATAGATTTCAAAGATATTCCAAAAGATAATTTCTTCTAAGTTCAAAACAAAGTTCAGGTACATTTAGTTCATTTACTTCAGCTTGGTCTTCAGATTTAATGTTTCCCATGTCCTAAGTAAACATCATTCCCCAGTTGTCATTTTGAACTTAAGTGTGTCTACTCTTACTATATAATATCGACATGTTTTTATTAGAGTGAGCAAGAGGCAAGCTAAAAGCTTCTATCCACTTTTTCTCAATAAATGCATACTGCTGCTTGCCAAAAATTTTCTTTATTCACATGATACAGTATCACACCCCCAGGACTTGCTGCTCTGATCCAAAGTGGGAAATGGTGCCTTAATCCTGAAAAAATGAGCTTTGAACTTAGACTCAAAAACTGACAAAAAAAAGCCCCAAAGCTTGGAGATTTTCCAAAGTAATTTATCACATTTCATTTCTCTAAATTCACAGATGATGATTATCAAAATTGTCAAAAGTATCCTAACTATTCTTAATGACTCTAACATTGAAGCCGGGGAAATGACCTAAACTCAATTAACTTTAATTTTACAAATATAAATTTAAGATGAAGACATAAATGTATAACTATCTGCAATGAAACATTTGGTACACCATTCATTCTGCACCAATGAAAGTACCAAAAGAGGCTTCAGTAACTCCCAGTGTTTGGGTGGAGAGCTTAGCACAATAGAGATAAACACCAATATCTAAATCATAATGAGGAAATACTATAATTTCTTCACTAAGCAAAAAGTAAGGTTACAACAAAATACATAAGTTAAATTCAGAGCACAAAAAAGGTCCTCAAAATAACGAAAACAGTTTAATCCCCTAATCTATCAACCAGCATCATACTTGGAAAACCAACCCAGGTCAGCTGTTGATGCTGTATGGATGCAGCCACAGATCATTACCTACTTAATTGTGTATATATCTAATAGGCTCATACAGCTCCTTTGGAACAAAGATTTTATAATAGAGTAGATGATAAATACTTAGCTATGGTGCAACCAAATGCTATAATAATAAAAGCAGCATTTATATAGAGAATATTAGCATGTATTAATGCTGTACGCTACAACAGAGAAAAAATTAGATTCATAAAAATACAGTTAAGGGAAGAATACAATGTAAATTATAGGTTGATTGTGACATCTTGCTAAAATCCCCTAGATGACACTAAAAATATTAATAAGCAAAATATGGTTAACTTGATCAATGAATATAAGTGTCAGCTGCCCATAGAAGAAAAGCTATTTACATTGCAAAACTTCAAAGATATCCCATCTAAAATGTAATATGACTTTGAAGAATATTAACTAGGTTAATTTTTTTTTTTGTCATTTGAAACCAGAGTGCATGGAAGAAAACCTATATAGGTGCATAACCTTTTAAATCACTGAGCAAAATCTGGAACAAGCCAGCAATGCTGCCCCGTCTTCTGGTGATACTTCCCCTCACCTAGATGTATTTCAGCATGTGCTTCTACTGCTGTCACATTTGGAGCATGAGAAATAATATAAAAGCTGACTAGCTTCCTCCTAAATAGCAACTTGAAACTATCCAAATATGGTATTTTAGAGAGCAAAAATTGAGTACGCTTTTAAAAAATAAAGGAAAAACTGAATTTCTCATTACATATTAAACTAGCCGCAGGCAATCAACCCCTTACAAACAAACAGCTTAAAATCTACAAAAGGCTACATGATTGGTGGGTTCATGTTTAAATCTCTGCTGTCAGCAGAACTGTTGGCCTCATCTAAGCAGCATCAACACTTCCTTTGAATTTTAGCCACTGGCGCTCTAGGCATGTTCCCAGCACTACTATTAACATGGAGAGCTGTAGCTGTAGCAGTAATCTTTTCGCCTGACAAGGACACAGTAACAATCATTGTGATGCTTTCTGGTTGTACACTCAGGTAGAGACACACAACTTGGATACACAAATTTAATAAGAATGTGTTTGAGACTTTAGTTTTCATCAGTTGTATAGTAAGTACGTGACCAAGCTTGCTTTTCTGGAACAAATGCTGCTGAGTCAATACCAGCTGGTCCCATGGTCAGTTTGGCCAAGTCACAATGAACACTGCCGTGTTAAAATACTATTGATACATTCTCACTCTTCTTCAGCTTCCTGTACCTTAGACTCAGTTGCTCTCATATTCAGTCTTTCACTTGTAGCAAAAATATACAAAGGACAACTTCTACAACTACTGAAATATGTAATCTATAAAAACACAATACATACGTGCATAACATGTCTTTTCACATGACAGTGAAACATCAAAATAAACTATATAAAATTTGTAATAAAGGATATTATTGTAGGCTAGCAATATCTTCTATGTCCAAACATAGACACAAATCTTACTACTGGATCATAATTCAAATCCAAAATATTTATTAAGTACTTACTATGTTCCAGGGACTATATTAGGCTCTTGAGACACAACTGGAAATAATGCTCTCCTGCAATTTATTATTAAAACTCCTTTGATACTTGAAGTATGATCCATGAACCATCAACATCAGCATCATTGAGGAACTTGTTTGACTCTCCAGTCTCAATTCAAATCTATTGAATCAAAATTTGTATTTTAACAAAATTCCCCTTGTTATTTGTATACATATTAAAGTTTAGGAAGCACTGGTTTAGAGGGCACAGGACCTAGAAATTGCCAAAGAAATGAAAATTCCTATACAATAGAAAAGAACAAAATGATGTTTTCTGTATTATTTGTGTATCCATGTATTGAAGTGGTTGAACCAGGTGATGCATATAATTTCTACCTCTTCTAAAATGTTGTAATATTATTGCATTCTCTTTTCATTTTAAAAAATGGCACTACTGAATGATCTCCATTTATAGTCATCTCAGTGTCTAATACAGCTTATACATATATATGGATGTTATAAGCATCTATAGTTACATTCAGAATACAAACCAGAGATACCAAAGAATCAGTATACAACTGGCTGACTTATGCTAAACGACTCAGAAAAGAACCAAAGAAAATATCACCTCCTGTTATCGTCCCAGCTCTACCACTAGCAAAGTGTATAGCTTAACAGAAGACAGCTAATCTCCTTGGGTCTCATTTTTCTTCACATCTAAAATAAACAGTTGAGTTAGATGAATTCTAAAGGCTCCTTAGTTTAAGGTTCACGGATTCTTCTATATCTTCTTTGGTTTTCATCTTAAACCACCAGAGGTCATAATCCTAGTGGTAAAAAGTTATCTGATTTGTACACAAAGGTCATTTTCAAGCTATAAAACAGACTAGTGAAGATATCATTTTCAGAGTTAACTCTTTTAGAACTTTAATTTCTCATCAATACCAACTTTTAATGACAATCTTATGAACTCGTATGTCAATATAAGACATGCACAAATAACTGCCACATTGATGCAAACACTAAAGTTTTTTACCACTTCTAAAATTCCTATCAGCATTGTAAGTTTTGAAAACAAACCATGACAAAGAATTAACTATTTCAATGAGCATACCCCACTACAAAGTAGCTATAAGCTCCCCATAAGATAAACTATCATATAGCAACAACCTTGTAAAAAAATTAATAAATCTTTTCTGGTGCATGAAAATCAGCTGGTACGTGCTTGATTCAACAGCTTTCTACCTTATTGCCACCAATAAACGAAACCCTTGAGACAACAGATGGAAATAAAATAACAAACCTTAGAACTTAAAAGATTTCTCTGTAATGTTTTTACTTTACTAATTTAATAGAGTACACTTACTTATCATGACTATTAACTATATCCAATGTGGAAATCAAACTTTAGAAGGAGAACAAGTATATAATATGCATCATTTTGATTATTTGTTTTTAAATAAAGGGTGAGGTTCTTATATAAAAATCCATAAGGTTTTTTAACTTCGGACTATAACTATAGAAAAAGAAATCACCCTATAAAGATCTGTCGTTTATGAAGGAGTAAAAATGGTTGAATGGCTATTGCAGTAAGCTAGAAATTAGGAAATGTGGATATTAATTCTGAATCTGCTACTGACTCGGAATGACCTTGAATGATGTATCCAACCTTCTTCTCTCTGTATCAGAAAACTGAAGAATAAATGTAATGCCATCTCTTTCTTTTTCCTGCGAGACAAACAATTGTATGCAGTTGAATAAAAATGGAATTGCACATGTAGTGGACAGAATAAAGCACATTTGGGTTGGCTTGAAATTTATTGTAGCACACTGTATTATAATCCAGCATTTTTTAAATCTGTGGAATTTTTAAATGAAATGCTTTGAGATCTTCAGAAACAGTTTTATAAATGGCATAAATAATCATTTTACTTGACTGGGCAAATAAGAAACAGAATACCGTCTAAGATAGACATGAATTTTTTGTGTGTGTGGTACGCGGGCCTCTCACTGTTGTGGTCTCTCCCGTTGCGGAGCACAGGCTCCAGATGCGCAGGCTCAGCGGCCATGGCTCACGGGCCCAGCTACTCCACGGCATGTGGGATCCTCCCGAACGGGGGCACGAACCCGTGTCCCCTGCATCAGCAGGCGGACTCTCAACCACTGCGCCACCAGGGAAGCCCTAGACATGAATATTTTAACGCAGCAGTCTTTGGTTTACTTACTCTTAAAAGGAATAATTCAATCAGAACTCTTTCAAGAGAGTTGGATTAATTACAGAATAAGGAAGGGAAGGCTCTTCTCCCAATTGAGCTATTAACATATTTCATCTAACAAAGGCCACTGAAGTGAATCTATTCTTATAGAACTATCATTCTAGAAGTTTAGCACCTTACCATAACACTCATTCAGCCCCCAATTATACTCTTCTTTAGACTGCAGCTAAATAATCCCAGATGCATATGTACTTTATTTTTAAAGGTCTTAAGTAAAATATACTTACAACTTCTAGTTTATTGTTAACGTAAATGGGAAGTTAGTTCTCCCTTACACCGTCCTTACATGTAAACAACTCCCAGTGCAATATCACTGTATATCCCTTTATCCTAGATGATCCATAACATTTTTTATAAAAAATGTTATAAAGTCTTGCTATAAGTCTTTACATGGTTAAAGACTATTACTTGAAATCATCAACTTCTCTACTCTATGTTCTATAGCACAAAAACAGCAAGCCTAACAACCATCCATTTTGTTTTGCTAAGCATTGATTTCACAGAAGTCCTACATTGCTGTATTGTGTCCCTCAGAGTTCTTGAGTTTCCGAGGAAGCTTAGGATTCTTTTCCATGTGGTCAGTCATTATCCACCTAGAATTTTATTTCTCAATGCAAGGTGTTAACCTGCAGTCATTCTTACTAAATAAAATTCATCTGATTTACTTCTATTTTTCTTCATTGATAAGGGGTCATTTTAAATTCAATTCCTATTCTGTAAGGTATTGTATGCCCTCCAGGTTTTGGAGCTGTCTAAAGGGGTTAACTCAGCTCAGAAAAAGAAAAAAGCAATGTTCACTCCTGAACATCATCACTAAAGAGAGAACAATATTATGCCGAATGATATCACCTGGAACCACAAAGGAAGTTTAGGCACACATGATGTAATTATTACATGAGTTGGGGTTTAGCCAGAACATTGGGTCTAACACCCTACCTTATGTTATAACACCCTACCTTATGTCTAACACCCTACTGTTATGTTATACAGCAAAGTACTCAGGACCTTAATTCCACTGCCCATCAAGAGACACTGCCTCAAAAACACATTAGAACCAAATACTGCAACTCCCTTCTCAAAAGGTATCAACATTTTTTATGACAGAGCTCACTAACCACTATGTTACAAATGTCCAAAATAATCCTACCCTCTATGTTCATAACAGTGCTGGACCCTACGTGAAGTACAAAAGTATACAAAACAGACAGCGTATTCTTATGGAACTTACCAACCATCTAGGATGAAGACAGATGAGAATAATACAAAAACAACATTATAATAACTACAGCTTATACTAACCACATGCCAGGCACTATGGTAAGTCCTTTATATACTGATTCCTTTATGTATTTTAAAGGTTTTAAAGCATATATGTACTTTACACTTTATATATTGTTTTCTCAAAACAGGTTATAAGTTAGGTATTATTTTCCTAACATTTTAAAACAAAAAGCTGCAGTGCCTAAAGCAGTACAAATAATCTAACAAGATTTGATTGACTGCAAAGCCCACACTCTAACCTGCACTACATGGATCTTCAATAAGTGTGTAATCAGTCAGGCTCTAAATTGTATGACATGGATAAAAGCTAAGAATGGCAAAGAAGGAAGAGTTTACATACTGATTGGAAGCCATAGGATAAAGTATCGTGAGGAGGCTAGACCTCAGTTTAGCTTTAAAGAAAGATAGTAGTTAAATAGGTAAATAGAAAAGGGATAGATATCCTAAATATCAAGTTTATGAACCTTGTGAAAAGTTCAGAAGGCAAGAATAGCATGCCATGATCAGGGAGACAAGAGGGAGATCAGGGATTGTGATACATTGAAACATGGATGTATATCTGAGGTATGATATTTTAATTTTACATATTTTCACATCAGCGTGTAAATGTGCTTCAGTCTACATAATGTTCAACTCAATAATGTCAAATTTAATTCATACCAAAGGACTTTAGAAATTTCTGAAAACAGGCTGTGTCTTATAATGCTATTACTTTATACACTTAATACTTATAATAGCATTATAAGAATAGAAGAAAGGAATAAAATTAGAGTCCAGAATATCAAACTTTATTTTATTTTATTCCAGAAAAACAAAGCTCCAAGGAAATCTCTTGATTTATAAACTCTCAAATTAATACATAAACCTGGGATCTATGTAATAGCTGCAGCTTGCTATTACCATTCCTATGTATCATCAACCTGGAGGATAAAAACCAAACAGTCTAAACAAATAAACTCTAAGACTGCATTTTCAGATGTAAAAACTGAAAAAGTCTCCAGATTCTTGGTAATATGGCTTTGTCATCCATTTACTTCAGATAGCTTCATCCTGAGAATCCCACCACCTCATCTATCACAGCCTTCCCTCACCTTTTCCAACCAAAGCTATTTTTAACGTTAGTCTTTTTGACATTAGGAAAATGGAGAAGTGCTTGTACCCCAAGCTAAAATATAACCCAAGGAATAGTTGAAGTGTAAGCACTCACTCTTTAAAAGACAAACAGAAAAGAAGCAGGAGCAGATAAAGGGAAGGGAAGGGAAGAGAAGGGAAGGGAAGAGAAGGGAAGGGAAGGGGAGGGGAGGGGAGGGGAGG
>NW_006784004.1:921542-959592 GCF_000442215.2 Lipotes vexillifer | reverse complement strand
AGATTCCAGGGATATATGTGGCCTAGGGAAAGAAATCTCTCAAAATGATGTTTAAAATGTCATAGAAAGGGACAGAAAATAAAATCTAATGAAAGAGTCCAAGAAAATAATTACAGTCAGTTTATTGGGCATCCCTAATTCATAGCTAAGGTAATATTGGTGTTTTGTGCTTGTTTAAAGAAATAGAAGTAAAATGAAATATGTTAGGAGAAAACCTAAATAATACATAAGGCAAGGAGCAATCTGTCAACATTTGGCATCCAGGAAGCCTCAGGGTTAATACCCTTCTGAATTTTAAAAGTGCAGTAGGGCTTCCCTAGTGGTGCAGTGGTTAAGAATCCACCTGTCAATGCAGGAGACACAGTTCAAGCCCTCAAGGAGCAATCTGTCAACATTTGGCATCCAGGAAGCCTCAGGGTTAATACCCTTCTGAATTTTAAAAGTGCAGTAGGGCTTCCCTAGTGGTGCAGTGGTTAAGAATCCACCTGTCAATGCAGGAGACACAGGTTCAAGCCCTGGTCCGGGAAGATCCCACATGCCGCAGAGCAACTAAGCCCGTGCACCACAACTACTGAGCCTGCGCTCTAGAGCCCACGAGCCGCAATTACTGAAGCCCATGTGCTTAAAGCCCGTGCTCCTCAACAAGAGAAGCCACCGCAATGAGAAGCCCGCGCACCACAATGAAGAGTAGCCCCCGCTCGCCACAACTAGAGAAAGCCCACGCACAGCAACAAAGACCCAACGCAGCCAAAAATCAATAAATAACCTATTTTTTTAATTATATAAAAAAAGTACAGTTAAACACATCAATTAATTGCCTATAATCTGAGGCTAAAACTTTTGGCATGCTTCCTTGTTCATAGCAATAACAGCACCAACAAGTATTTATTGAGTATTAGCCATGGGTCAGATACTGCTGTGAGCACTGCAGAGCATACAGCATTGAAGGTGACAGACAAGGCCCTGTCCTTACAGAGCTTATGTTCTGTCACAAAGAGAAATGATAAATATGGCTGGACCAGGGAACAAAGCATGACTAATTCTCTGGTACAAAGCATCCTGCCTTATAAGGCAGAAGCTTTCTTGCTGGATGGCAATTTTACAGAGACCTAAATCTTTTCCGGTAGGGGAAACTTACTAATGTGTGTTTATAGGTTTGGGGGACTTTACAGAGCGTAGGATAGGACATAAAAGACAAATCCCACCAAGTCAGAGAAAAGATAATGTTCTGACTCTTTAAACCCTGCCCATCCAGGAAACACAACAATTCCTCTGTGGCTTTGGTACAGAAGAACTTGGTTAATATTACAAATTTCTAGGAAGCTTAGCTACATTTGGAAGCTAATGGGAAACAAAGTTTGTCCTTCTCTTCTCTGCCACCTCCCTCATTCACTATGTCTTCTTGTAATTATCTCTTTTTTTCCCTTTCTCTATTTTGAGATTTTTTAATTCTTCAAAAATAAACGCTTTAACTTACTAAATGCATGTAGTATAAAACCAAATATAGCTTAATTTCCCTCACTTTATCCCTCTTATCTTATCCCTATAAGTCCCTTTCCCTCTTTTTTACCACTCTTTGGTCCCTGACTTTCTTTCTACTCTACCATCCTTTTTCTGACCATTTCACTCTAATTCCCCTTCCATCTTTTCCATGTAGAAAAAATGATCACTAGATATAGGGAAAAGCAGAATCAAGTAAAACAAAGGGTTGCCAGTATTCTATGTATGCAGGTAAGTCTGTTTCACAAGAATTTGTCCTTTTGAGTTTTAAAAAATTGCCTTGTGTGAATAAATTTCACTAGAACTAGGGTTACTAGATATAACAAAGATTGTAAACATAAAGTTTTATACATTTTCTTAGCTGTCTGAAGATATTCTTTCAAAAATTCTTTTGTGTTTTTGTCTATACTGAACAATTTGCATGAGAGAAAGAGAGGAGGAGAGAGCTGCCCCTGTCTCTGCCTCTCATCAGATGTCCATTTTCAAATGTCTCTTTAAGCCCCATGTCTGTCCTATCCTAAAATTGTCTTCATACTGCATGCCTAGAACTCCTCACTTTACTATCCCCCCCAGCCTGGCTCCCTGCAGGGATATTGGAGAAAGCCCAGGTTTGGAGTCAGACTGATACCTATTTGAAGCTCAGCTTTACTTGCCTAGTGACTTTAGGCAAGTTACTTAACTCTCTTAACAGTTTCCTCATCTGTAAAATGGTGCTCATAAAACCAACCTTATTATATTGTCACAATTATTTAATGATCTAATCCATAAATGTTCTAATCACACTATGTAGCAGACAGTTATCATTTAATAAATAGAATATAAGATTTATATACGCATAAACATACATATACATATATAAATAACGACGTGCCCATCTTTCTCTCACATACACATGGAATTTACCTGTCTGTCATCAATGCCATTCTCCCAGAGTTATTCCCTTTCGCCCTTGAAGCATTCACTTTTTTCCAAATTCCCAATTAGCTAATGTAAGAATCTAATCACTGAAAATGTGCTAATGAGAAAGGATAAGAGAAGAGCACGCTGACTACTGCCTGCCAACTCAAATACCCCCCAGTGGTATAAATATGGCTCTTGGAAACAAAACTGTACTAAAAACTACATAGGCCAGAGCAGTGACTCACAGTGTGAATTTTAAGCAGCATCATTTGGGAGCTTACTGTAGTAGCTCTCAGTAACCGTGATTGCTTCTGTTACATGTGTTAATACCTAGGCCTTCACTAATATAAAATCAATAAATAAAACAAATGGATATTGTGTCTTTTTTCATATAAATTAAAGTACGTGCAAAGACACCGCATGTGCCCCAGAACACTCTACAAAACAAATATAACTCCTAGGAAAATAAGATCATGAGAAGGTTAAATGCCCACGTAATGTCTATTATAAAGCCAAGCCTAGAACACAATTCTCTTTTCAAGTCACTATTTCTAGACCACACCATGTTGACTTCATGAGGTTTAACTAAATAAAGGAAGTACTGCTTTGAAATCCCCCTTCCAAAAGATCCAAAATTTGTAAATTAGGCAATGACAAGAGAGTCACACCCTTTGCCACACTAACAGAAGGACTCGGTGGCTGGCCACGGGAGTCAGCCACTTGGTCATTTTTCTAGATGCTATCCATCATTAAGCACATTGCCGAATTTCATGCAACCTAATTTAAACATCTAACTGGTTGTTCTGATTGGAATAAACATTCAGCCCCAGTAAAAGCTTGATGATCCTGACACCTAGTGGATGTGAAGAAACTGGAAAAGATCCAGTTTCGGAAAAGTAGCTACCTACTATGGCAGTATCTTGCAAACACACAGAACTTAATGATTATTAATATTATAAAATATGAACTCTCAAAACAACCCCATAAAAGTCTATTTTGGCTCTGGATTTATCTTGTGGTCTATAAAAAGAGGCTAAAAGACGTGCACTTGGAAAGCATGTTTCCCTTTAACCTTACACATTTAGCAAATTTTTACTAACCTTCAGAGATCAAACAAGAAAATTAAAGCTAAACTAAAAAAAAAAAACTATTTGGCATATTTATGACTCCTTTCTTTAAGCTTGTATGTACATCCACATCCTTTTCTTGGTCTTAAAGTGGTTTTTCTCCTCACGTATCCCCCTGTCAAATATAAAAGCCACCTGTTCAAGCCACATAGAGGTTCCCTTTATGCCACTAAGGCATCCTTAGTCAAAGGGTAGTTGAACCTTCACAAACCAGCAGGAGTTTTCTTTAAAAGAGGTATAAGGACACTCGTGGAAACCCCCAAAGTGCACATATAAAAGCAAGGACAACGTTGAATGCCGCAGGAAGCCATGTGAACACAGCAGGTCAGCACCACACAGCACAACTTATTTCTGCCCTAAATATTAGAAGATAAGTCTCCCCAGACCCACCTGAGCCTCTGACAGGCAGGAAGGCGAGAAGACTAAAGTGTTCTTATCGTCCACCAAGGAGAGCTCTAAATCCTACCTGCTGACGTTTGAAGGCTAAATAGTCCAGATTTTCCAGCTCCTTCCCAAGCTTCTGGTAGGTTTTCTGGAGGTCAGATTTGTTGGAAACATTTTTAAGAGACTCAAATGTTCTCTGAAACTGAAATCGAAACAAAAGTAAATCATTAGGATAGCAGCATAATTTTCTCAAATTCCTAACCAGTAACACAGACAAATAGTCAATACTGAGCCTCAGTTTCTCCCATTCATAATACAGAGGTAACAGAGGCTATCTAATTGCCTTTCAATTAAATAGTTAGGCACAGTTATACAGAATTAGAAACTATGTGCTAAGTACAAGCAACATTATTGCATGAATGAGAAGCCTGTTTAGTCCTCATTCTAACAAAAGAACATACTGCGTTAAAAAAAAATTTTCTTTAACTCTTCATGTCTTAGGATACACTGCTACTACTCCTAAAGAAAAAAATTGCAATGAATGTATAATTTCAAATCATAATGAGAAAGTATTAAAAAGAGGTCTCACATCCCAATCACGGAAACAAATTTATGTAAAGGTAGCCACTTGCCTCTATAGAAACATTTATGCAGAAAAGGCACCCAGCAAACTTCAGCCAGGAAGATCTCTCAGATCTTATATTTTGAGAAGAAAGGAGAACAAATGTCTTGATGATCGAAGCATATGTAGCATGTTCAGCAAACATTTATTCATTTCTGCTCTATAACGGACATGAGTTAATGAAATCAGTTCTGCTGAATCAGAATGCTCCATTCATTTTTAAGTCAGATACTAGATAAACACAAAGACAAATTGCAGTGTATCACAGAATATTGTTCTGCTACTAATAATTAAGCAAAAGGAGCTCACAAGAAATTGAATTCTTTGTTTATTTTAGTAAATTAGAACATACTTTAGAGGATTAGTGATTGAAAATGTCAAGTAATATTTGCAAGACATTTGCATCTGCTTTCTTTATGTCATTTATTTCCCATATTCTCAATGTGTGCCATTAGATAGAATTCTACAGATAGAGACTTCACCATCTTAAACACACCAGAATTCCACTGTGACTATGATGCTACGAGACAGGCTAATAAGATTTTACAGAATATAATTAAGTTTCCAGGGAAATGATTTGACCCTTACTATTTCAAACTCCATGGAATAAGTCATATTATAATGGCATTCTACTGAATTAAATCCTCAATTTCATGAAAGCAACATGTTTATCCCAATCCAAGGTGACAGAGGAAAAAGAAATAGGAAATAATATTGCTAAACTTTCACAGCAGGACAATAAATTAAATTCAACAAACAATCTTTTAGAACCTACTATGCACAAGGCACTATGAATATAAAACATACTTCCTGCCCTAAAGTAACTTATAGACTACCAGGGAAATTAGACATGAAACTCAGAAATGGGAAAGATACTGACATTTACTGAGTGCCTGCTCAGTGCAAGGTACTTTATCCTTTCGAATTTAATCCTCACAAGAACCACAGGAGTTCCTATTTGTCCTCCCATTCTACAAGTAAACTGAGACTCAGAAAGCTTGAACCATTTTTTTTCAATAATACATTATTTTATTTTTTTTTTTTTGCGGTACGCGGGCCTCTCACTGCTGTGCCTATCCCGTTGCGGAGCACAGGCTCTAGAAGCGCAGGCTCCGCGGCCATGGCTCACAGGCTCAGCCGCTCTGCGGCATGTGGGATCTTCCCGGACCGGGGCACGAACCCGTGTCCCATGCATCGGCAGGCGGACTCTCAACCACTGCGCCACCAGGGAAGCCCATACTAAATAGTTCCAAGTACTCAAACTATGATGATTCATTTATTTAAGTACATTTTTTCACTTAAAACAACAAATAATTGTCAAGGAGAGGTCATACAAAATCTATAATATAACTTTAAGCTAGATCCCTATCAAACACATCCCATTCCCATCTGCTCACATATACACTTAAAGATGCTATAGAGTAAAAGCAATAATTTTATCTTGCAGATGCAGCTGAAGTACAGAAGACAAAAATAAGACAAAGGTTAAGGTGAAATTTATATTTTACTTAAAGAGATTTAATGTTGCCTTGATTAGAAAATTTTTTGTTCCAATAGGCCACTGTGCTTGATAATTGAAACAGACCTCTTGAGATTTTCTACATTAGTTTAGGGCACTGTAGTCTCATTATATCGACTGTTTCTCAAAATAAATGACCTCTCAGTTGAAGCTGAGAAAGGAAGCACAAACAATCTAAGAGATTTTAATATTTCTGGATTTTACCTGTTCAGAGTTTTTAGTGGGAATTTTAAATGAACCAAAACCCCAAAATAATTTGTTGAACATTGAGTTTATCCTGTGTTAATATTTTTAACTCATTGCAAACCAAATTCAAACTTTAAAAAAAAAAGCCCAATGAATAAATTTGAATCTAAAACAAACCTAGGTATGTTCTAAAAATGTCAAAACTGAATACTAAAACGGTCTCTGTATTGGGAAAGAAATCCAATTCTGTCCTATTTGACTACCTTACCAAATTTCACACACAACAGACGAGAATAAGAAGATGCAAACAGTATCTCTAAGCCCAAACAGTAAGTATTGTATACCATAAAAGTAAGCAATGTAAACACATCCAGAGTGTTTTCTTTTTGTTTAAATTTATTTGTTTGTTTATTTATTTATTTTTGGCTGCGTTGGGTCTTTGTTGCTGCACTTGGGCTTTCTCTAGTTGCAGTGAGCAGGGGCTACTCTTCGTTGCGGTGCGCAGGCTTCTCATTGCGGTGGCTTCTCTTGTTGCGGAGCATGGGCTCTAGGCACGCAGGCTTCGGTAGCTGTGGCATGCGGGCTCCGTAGTTGTGGCTCGCAGGCTCTAGAGCGCAGGCTCAGTAGTTGTGGCACACGGGCTTAGTTGCTTCGTGACATGTGAGATCTTCTCGGACCAGGGCTCGAAGCCGTGTCCCCTGCATTGGCAGGCGGTTTCTTAACCACTGCACCACCAGGGAAGTCCCCAAAGTAGTAATAATAGTAATCCACAAAATAATACAACAGAGACCATGACTGCTCATCTCCCATTAAAATAACTGAAAATCTGCTTTGCAGAAAAGAGAAGGATGAGTAAGGCAGAAAAGAAAATATCTAGTTTGACTCAGCATTCCCAAATACATTTTCCTCCTTTTCCTGACAACATGTTTTGAAATAAATCTAAGCCAATGTTCTATACAAACTACACATTCAATGAGTTCATGAAACTTATGTAGATTCATGGAGTAATTTGAGAAAGAGGACAAGAAGAAACCAGCTGAAGCAGAAGGAAAAAATGCAGCCAGGGCTCTAGCAAGTAAAGTTTCCCTGGCACTCACCGCCAATGCCCTGGCTTCCTCTTGTAGTCAGATCAATACAATCAAATAATTCCACAGCTCCAGCAGCCTACTAATTCCCATAATGAAAAAATATTGAGTATCATTGCTCCAAAAGAATAGCCAGCTCAATAGTTGTCATTTTTCTTCTTTAATATTTTGTGCATTTGTACAAGGTACTAGATGTTACCTATAACATAAAAAAAAATTCCATACTCACAGCATTATATATACAAAAGAGTATCCTATAAGTACCTGATTGAAAGCACTGAATCACCAAGTGTGATCTTAGTGTCCCTAAAATGTCAGTGTGAAATAGTGCCAAAAGATTCTGGAAACTAAAGCAGACGGAAGTAATGAGCAAAGACTAAATATTAATGCTCTATAAATATTAATGTTTAGAGTAAAAAGAAATTGCTTTAAGCATAAGAAATGGCTAATCCACCCTACTTAAATATGGCAAATACAGAGCAACCAAAATGAAGTAATATTGAGAAAAAAATTATTTCATTTTCTGAACCCAATCCATTGACTTTCATACATATTTTCCAAATGAACTTACCAGATGATAATATCACTCATGAAAAGGAAGTTTACAGCTAACACTGAATATTAAAGGACACATATATCTCAAATGATTTTTTTACTGTAAGGAATGATAACCAAAGTTAAATTAAGAACATAGAACAAAATTGGGCTTGAAATCTAAAATAGAAGTAGTCCTGTGGAGCTGAAAGTACACTGGCCTTGAAGTCTGGGTTCAAGTCCTTGTTATGCCGTTTAATAATTTCATACCTTTGGACAAGTCACTACTACTCCAATTCTTGATTGTGTTACCTGTAAAATGGGAGAAACTGTCCTTGCCTGCCTGCTTTATAAGATTGTTGTGAAATCAGCTGAGGAAAAATGAAACACATTCATTCTACAAATCTTTAACATGGGCCTGACAACATGCCAGCCATGCAAGAAATGGAGGAAAACAAAAGAGAAATAGCTCTTGCCCTAGAAAAGCAAATAATCTAGCATTACAGATTACTGCTTTATAAATTTTAAAGTTCCATAAAATTGTAAGAGACCACTGTCATTAAACTCATGCCCATTCAGTAGTGAATGAGGACTGAACAAAAGAGTAATTCAATAATTATTTATTGAGCATCTCTGAGCAAGGGATTTTTGAGGGAAATAGATACACTTATTTAGATTTTTTTCTTCAATATTATTACAAAACTTATTTTTATTTATTTATTTAATTCTATTTTATTATGGCAGAATACTTAACATGAGATACATGCTCCTTAAAATTTTAAGTATAAAATACATTGCTGTTGTCTATAGGTACAATGTTCTATATGAGATCTCTAGTTTATTCACATAGCTTAACTGAAACTTTATGCCCACTAATTCCCCAGTTGTGTGTTCTTGGCACCCTTGTTGAAGATCAGTGACTGTATACACATGGATTTACTTCTGGGCCCTCCACTCTGTTCCACTGATCTACATGTCTCTCTTTATGCCAGTACCATACTGTTTTCTTTACTGAAGCTTTGCAATATTTTTGAAATAGAGTAGTGTGATGCCTCCAGCTTTGTTCTTCTTTCTCAGAATTGAGTTGACTATTTGTGGTTTTTATGTGGTTCCATATGAATTGTAGAGTTGTTTTTCAATTTCTGTTGTAAAAATGTCACTGGGATTTTAACAGGAATTGCTTTGAATCTGTAGATCACTTTGGGTATGGACATTTTAACAATATTAAGTCTACCAATCCATGAACATGGGATGTCTTTCCATTTGGGTCTTCTTTAATTTCTTTCATCAATGTATAGTTTTCAGTATTACAAGTCTTTCACCTCCTTAGTTACATTTATTCCTAGGTATTTTATTCTTTTTGGTGCTACTATAAATGGCATTGTTTTCCTAATATCCTCTTCAGATAGTTCATCATAAGTGTATAGAAATGCAACTGATTTCTATATCCTGATTATATATCCTACAACTTTACTGAATTTGATTATTAGTCCTACCAGTGTTTTTGGTGGAGTCTTAAGGGGTTTTTTTGTATATAATATCATCTTATCTGAAACTAGTGACAGTTTTTCTTCCTCCTTTCCAATCTGGATGCCTTTTATTTCTTTTTATTGCCTAGTTGCTATGACTAGGAATTCCAATACAATGTTGAATAAAAGTGGTGAGAGTGGGCATCCTTGTCTTTTTCCTGATCTTAGAGGAAAAGTTTTCAGCTCTTCATCATTATGTATGATGTAAGTTGTGAGCTTGTCATATATGGACTTTATTATGTTGAGGTGCTTTCCTTCTATTCCTAGTTTGTTGAGAATTTTCATCATAAAATGATGTTGAATTTTTTTCAAACTTTTTTTCTGCATCTATTGAAATGATCATGTGATTTTTACCCTTTATTCTGTTCATGTGCTGTATCACATTGATTGATTTTCATATGTTAAACCATTCTTGTATACCAGGTAAAACCCACTCGGTCACAGTGTATCATCCTTTAATATGCTACTGAATTCAGTGTGTTAGTATTTTTTTGAATATTTTTGCATCTACATTCATTAGGGATATTAGCCTGTAATTTCTTTTCTTGTAGTATTCTTATCTGGCCTCATAAAATGAGTTTGAGAGTGTTCCCTCTGCTTCAGTCGTTTGGAAGAGTTTGAGAAGCACTGACATTAATTCTTCTTTAAATGTTCAGCAGAATTCACTAGTGAAGCCATCTGGTCCTGGGTTTTTCTTTGTTAGGAGGTTTTGATTATTTATTCAATCTCCCTTCTTGTTATAGGTCTGTTCAGACTTTCTATTCCTTCATGATTTAGTCTTGGTGGTAAGTTGTATGTTTCTAGGAATTTATACATTTCTTCTAGGTATTGTTCATTGGTGTATAATTATTCATAGTTGTTTTGTTTTGCGGTACGCGGGCCTCTCACTGTTGTGGCCTCTCCCGTTGCTGAGCACAGGCTCCGGACGCGCAGGCTCAGCGGCCATGGCTCACGGGCCCAGCCGCTCCGCGGCACGTGGGATCTTCCCGGACCGGGGCACGAACCCGTGTCCCCTGCATCGGCAGGCAGACACTCAACCACTGAGCCACCAGGGAAGCCCCATAGCAGTTTTTATGATCATTCTTTATTTCTGTGGCCTCAGTTGTAATGTCCCATCTTTCATTTCTGATTTTGAGTCTTCTCTCTTCTGTTCTTAGTCTAGCTAAGGTTTGTCTATTTTGTTTATCTTTTTAAAAAAACAACTCTTAGTTTTGTTGGGTTTTTTTCTCATTTTCCTAATTTCTATTTCATTTATTTCTGCTCTAATGTTTGTGATTTCCTTTCTTCTTCTTTCTTCTAACTGAGCTTAGTTCTTCTTTTTTAGCTCTTTGAGGTATAAAGTTAAGTTCTTGCTTGAGATCTTTCTTCTTTTTAACACATTATTGACTGGGGGATTCTTGCAGAAACTAATGCCTGTGGCTGGCAATTTGTTATGTAAGTGAATACTGAAAACATCCACGTTTGAGTAAATATCAACAACTTATTTTGCACTTAATGTATTTATTTGAAGCTTTGTACATGTATTACTAAAGCATTCTAATATTTCATTAGAGTGTGATAGGCAGTATAGCAGGCACCTCTGTGCAGGGGAATAGAACATCTATTACAAACATATCGTGTTTCACTGTGCTTTACCCTGGAAGAGCAGACTCTACACTTTCTGGCTGCGTTTGTCTTTTTAGCCTTGTGGTTATTATTTCCTCTAGAAAATGTTCTTTTATTTTACCTGATAGTCAACAAGGTGGATCTTTGCACAGGGCTCTTTTAGAAACACCACAAGTAGGACTGCCACTACATTCACCAGAATGGTCAGTTACCCATTCTCTAGGTATTGCTAACAAAAATTGCTTGTAAGTCATTTTATTCTGTGCATTTAGGCTACAATAAATTTTAAAGCACTGAATAAACCATTTTCGAGTTTTCTGGAGGATACTGAAGTTTTCCAGATATTGATCAGATCAATCAACTCCTTTCATATATTTATTATACTCTAATATACAAGTGGGCTTTAGTTATCTGATGGCCAGTCCTCCTATCTTCCTTTCCTGTAGATGCTATGTGGGGAGGCATCATGAATAGTTGTCAGCATGCAGACTAGCCTCTCGCCTTTCCAGAGAAGAAGAATCATTTCTCCCTTCCATAAGAACGTCATTTCTCCCCTCTGTAGATTTTTAGATTTCTCCTTTAATTGGTTTGGTAGACCACAATTCCCTCTTATAGTCCCACAAACTCTGGTTTTATTTTTCAACAATATTTCAGATGTGGACACACTGTTGTAATAATTGTCTTGGTAAAGATGGTACCATGAACCAAGATAAGGTTGTACAACCAATAATAGTTTCTTGCAGTTTCTTTCCTTCACCCATGTAAATCTCAAGGTCGCATATATATCCAGTTTCACTTTTGCTAACCATCCTGACCAAAATTCCATATTTTGTAAGTTTTCCAGGGTTATAGCTTTTGAATCTGAGTTGTCCTCCCCACTTTATCATTGCCTCATCAAGTAATAGCTCTCATTTGGGTATATAGATCGATTGAAATTTTGGTAGAAAATAATCCAAAAGAGGTTTAACTTTTGAAATTCTGTCTGCAGGAAGTGGAGTTTCTGAGTTATCATTAAAGTGAAGAAATGTCATTATTTGTTCAAACCTTCTTCTTGTCATAATTTGTGGGAAGATAGGTGTTTCAAGTAAGGGATCAGTCGACCAATATTCTTTCCAGTGTGACTTTCTTATTTGTCCCATCAAAATTATTAATCCAAGAAACTTCTTCATGTCACTATTGGTTACATCAGTCCATTTTAAAGCCTTACCATACTTTTTACATGATTTTTCATTCTGTTAGTAATACAAGTTTGTTTGAGAAGCGACCAACTCGAAAAAGTCATTACCAAAAATTAATTCTGTTATTTCACTAACACTTTGAGGGTTATTACATTCAACAGTTACACCTGACACACCTGTAAAGACTTCAAATTTTCATGAAATGCTGTCTTCAAGCCACTCTTCTGTAGAAGCAAAGGAGCATTCTCTAGCACTGTGAGTTTCATTTTCACTTTCTGTATCAGAATCAGTCACTAAGGTTTTTTGTCTTTTTCTTGGTCTAATATTCACATGATCTGAATCAGAACTATATTCTGAAGAACTATAATCTTCAAAGACACTAGTATATATGTCACCTGGACAATCAAAGTATCTGCATAAAATTCACCAAAAAATTCTTCTTCACTCAAAATTTCATGGAGTCATTTTTTAAAATTTTACAGTAATAAACTTGCATTTATAATATATACAAGGTGGGAACAAAAACCTAACAGAGCAAAATGTGAATGATAATGACAATCATAAGTTGTATAATGAACCCCTGATCAATTTTAAGCTCTAACAACTTCGCGTGGTGATGTTAATTGTATCACTCTCCAAAAACGTATTGATATGTCTCCGGTCAATAACGTTCAGGTAACAAAAGATGTATTAATAGGTCTCTGGTCAATAATGTGTTAATGTAGGGATTTATCTCTGTGAACTTCCTTCTTAGCACTAGGTTTGCTGCATCCCATAAGTTTTGGTACATTTTCATTTTCATTTGTTTCAAGGAATTTCCTAATTTCCTTTCTGATTCCAACTTTGACCTAATGGTTCAAAAGTGTGTCATATAATTTCCACATATTTGTAAATTTTCCAGTTTTCCTTCTTCTGTCAATTTCTAGTTTCATTCCATTGTGGTAGAAAAGATCCTTGATATTATTTTACTCTTCTTAGATTTGTTAAGACTTGTTTTGTGACCTAACATGTTATCTATCCTGGAGAAAGAGCCGTGTGCATTTGAGAAGAATGTGCATTCTGCTACTGTTGGGTGAAATGTTCCATATATGTCTATTAGGTCCATTTGGTTTATATTATTGTTCAGGTCTTCTGTTTCCCTATTGATCTTCTGTCTAGATGTTCTATCCATTTTTCAAAGTAGGTACTGAAGACTCCTACCTATTGTATTGCTATCTATTTCTCCCTTCAGTCTGTCAATGTCTGCTTAATACATTTAGGTTCTCTAATGTTGGATGCATATATATTTATAATTGTTATATCTTCCTGGTGAATTTACACTTTCACCATTATATAATGTCCTTCTTTGTCTCTTTTGATAGTTTTTGACTTAAACTTCCTTTTGTCTAAATATAGCTCCTGCTCCCTTTTGGTTACCATTTGCATGGAATATCTTTTTCCATCCCTTTACATGCAGCCTGTATGTATCCTTAAATCTAAAGTAAGTTTCTTTTGCACAGCATACAGTTGGGTCTTGTTTTTTTAATCCAGTCAGCCACTTTGTGTCCTTTGATTGAGGAGTTTAATCCACTTACATTTAAAGTAATTATTGATAGAGAAGGATTTACTATTGCCACTTCATCAGTTGCTTTTGTTAATCTCTTAGTTCTTTTTTCTGTCTTTTCCTCTCTTGCTATCTTCCTTTATGTTTTGCTGGGTTTTTTATATTGACACACTTTGATTTCTTTGTGTGTGTGTGTAACTTCTACTGTATTTTTTGTGGTTACTTTGGGGTTTACATAAAATGTAACAGTCTGTTTTAAGCAGATAACAACTTAAGTTCAGTTGCATACAAAAACTGCACTTTTACTTCTCTCTCACACACACATACACACACACACTTTATGTTATTGTTCTCAAAATTTACATCTATTCATGTTGTATAATTTTACCATATTTTTAGTCATAGCTATTTTAAATATTTTTTCTCTTAACTTTTATACTAGAATGAAAAGTGATTTACCTACCACCATTACAGTAATACAGTATTCTGTATTTGTCTATATATTTACCATTACCAGAGTTTCATACTTCCTTATGCTGTAGTGTTGCTATTTCAAATCTTTTCATTTCAACTTGAAGTACTCCCTTTAGCTATTCTTGTAAGCCAGGTCTACTGGTGATGAACTCCATCAGCTTTTGTATGGTAAACTCTTTTTTTAGTAAAAAAAAACAAAAAAAAACAAAAAACACCTTCCCTGGCCTTGAGTAGTACCATGTTCACTATGATGTTCTCGAGCTCCATAGGCTGTGGTGCCAACAGGCCCACTGGGCTGAGCCACCAGCCAGGACTGCACAAGGGAGCTGGGACCGGATGGCAACTGCCATGGCTCTATTTGGCTCACAGTGACCACACCATAGCTTCCCAAGCCTCCCTGGCGGATGCCGCCTGTCATGCACTCTCCCTCCCCTCCCAGTACCACCCTGACAACCCTGGAAATTCTTTATTGCTCCATTTTTGAAGATCAGTTTTGCTCGGTATAGTATTCTTAGATGGCAGTTTTTTTCTTTCAGCACTGCCTCTGGCCTGCAAAGTTTCTGCTGAAAAATCCACTGATAGCCTTATAGGGGTTGCCTTGTATGTGACAAGTTGCTTTTCTCTTGTTTGTTGTTTTTCACTCCCTTTTTGTCTTTGACTTTTGACAATTTGATTACAGTAGTCTGCCCTTATTGCAGGGATACATTCCAAGACCCCCCAGGGATACCTGAAACTATGGATAGTACCAAACCACATATATACTGTTTTTTCTTATACTAACAGGCAGGTAGCATAAAAAGCATGGATACACTAGACAAAGAGATGATTCATGTCCCAGACAGGACAGAGCAGGATGGCATGAGATTTCATCACACTACACAGAACAGCATACAATTTAAAACTTATGAATTGTTTATCTCTGGAATTTTCCATTTAATATTTTTGGACCACAGTAACTGAAACCAAGGAAAGCAAAACTACAGATAATGGCTACTACTGTATAATGTGTCCAGCATAGATTTCTTTGGGTACATGTTTTTCAGTATCTTTTGGGCTACCTAGATCTGGATGGCCATTTCTTTCCCCAGATTTGGGGTATTACCAGCCATTATTTCTTTGAATAAGCTTCCTGGTCCTTTTTCTATCTCTCTTTTCTCCTGCTGATACTCCCATAATGTTTAGTGGTATTCAATAAATCCTTTAGCTATCTTCACTCTTCATTTGTTTCTTTTTGCTCCTCTGACTAAACTATTTCCAGTGACCTATCTTCAAGTTCACTGATCCTTTCTTCTGCTTGATCTAGTCTGCTGCTGAATTTTTCAGTTCAATTGTTGTGTTTTTTAGCTCCATGATTTCTGTTTTGTACTTATTATATTTTTTATCTCTGTTGAAATTCTCACTTTGTTCATGCATTGTTCTCTTGGCCTCAGTGAGCATCTTTATAACTGTTATTTTGAATTCTCTGTCAGGTAAATCATATTACTCTGTTTCATTAGGGTCAGTTTCTGGAGATTCACCTCATTCCTTTGTTTGGAACATCTTTGCCTGATTCTTCATTTTCCTTAGCTCTCTGTGTTGGTGTCTACATATTCGACAAAGCAGGCACCTTTCCTAGACTTTGTAGACTGGCTTTATACAAGAGAAGAACTCCCACCAAACAGCTGGGCTTCTACCAACTCTCACTCCCTATGGAGAAACAGGCAGCTGCAGTTTTTGTCTACTTACTCTCTGCTGAGCCAGAGGGGGCAGGGAGCTGTGGTGTTTTACCAGTCTAAGCCACCCCCTCCATTTCCCCCTACCAGGTGGCTAGACTTTGATGGATCCATCAGAACTCCAAGACTGGCAAGACAAAGCCAGTTTTCTGGGGAGCCCCCTCAGAAAGGCTAGAGTGCTGGACTATGAACCAACCCCCAGGGGCAGGGACTCCAGTGAGAAGGTATCCCAAATATCCCTACTGAGGCAAGACTGAACACAAACCTGATTCATCATTCAGTGAGCATTCCACCAAACCACAAGGTCTCAAAGATTTGTGAACAAAGGTTTAAGTTCACCCTAGAAACCTTCCCCAGGTGACCTCATACAAACCTATTGCTTCTCCTAATGCTTACTTCTTGAGGCTTTCCAATCTTCTTCGCTCCAAATGTATCTTTCAATATCTAGTATCTTTCATACATACCTCAAATCCAATATGTATAAAATCCATAAACTGCTTCTCCTCTATGTAAACAGCAAACCAATGTCCTCAAAGCCCAACTAGATTCCTCGAAGGTTGCTTGATGCTTCCCTTTCCCTCTGAACAGATTCCAATCACTTTCCAAATTGCAGACTGTTCCTCCCTCATTTTTATCATTCATTTATTTATCATTTATTTATTTTTATCATTCATTTATTTATCATTTATTCATTCATTCCCCACCCCACACCATCATTTCACAACCAGATGACTACATCACCTCATCACTGGCATCTCTGCCTCCACTCTGGCCCCCTTGCCCACTGCTACCAGAATAACAGTCCTAAAATTCAAATCTGCTTGTATCATTTCCCTGCTTAAAATCTTTAATAGTTCCCCCTTAGCTTTCAGACTGAAGTTCAAACTTTTTAACTTAGCACATAGGCCTGTCACAAGTAGGTCTATGCCTACCTCTGCAGCTTCAACTCTTGTTCCTCCCACAAAATCATCCCAGCCATTCAGAACTACTACTGGCCTTTAAGCATGTACTATTCCCTCCAGTTAAAATGCTCTCTGCCCGCACCACTTTCTTTGTCTAGTTAGCTCACTCTCCAAACTTGGCCTTGCATTATTCATTCAAAACACTCCCTTGATATAACTGCCATCATGCCTCCACGATAATTCCAGGAGAACAGGACCATGGTAGTGTATTTTCTAAATCTGACTCTCTAGCACATATTATGGTGACTGGCACACAGTAAGCACACAAAAAATAACTGTCTGCTGAATGGACTAATTAATGAAACTCGAGCTACCCGGAATGATGCAGGTCCTTTTTAAAAGTTAGATTTTTTTACATGGCTTAAATTTCCTTTGTCTCTAAAGTTTTCAGTATGAAATTCAGCACAAATCCAGCAATTTGTGTCCTATTTGTCTCCATTTTTTATTTCTCCTATTCCATCTAATACCAGTCCTGTGACTTGGTTTTTTCTTTAAACGTTAAAATCTCTCTACATATTTTGCCGAGAATCTCCTGTAGAATATACTTGGCTTCTAACAGCAATTTAACTGTATAGTAATTTCTCTCCTTATAAGCTGCTGATATTTTTAAAAATAAGATTTAGAAATCCTTTTGCTGGTACATATTTGCATTTTAACAATAGAAGGTGGCATCAAAAAGTCTCAGTTACCATTATTGTAATGTGTGATTTTCTGTCAATGTTATGAATATTCTTCATATTCAGAATTATTGTTCAGTATACAAATGCTTTATAGCAATGCGTGTAGCAAATATTAACTATGTATTTTACATAAAAAGTTATTAAATAGAGGTGCCATTTCCTATAATGACATCAGTCTATTTTTTAATCCAAAGGGACAAATATTCCCATTTAAAAAAAAAATAAAACAGGCTATGGTATGATAACGGAAAAAGCCAGAGAAGTTAGTTCAACTCAGGAGTCATATTTATTTCCCTTCATTTTTAGGAATAAGGATAATATTGCACTGCAAGAGTCGAAAAATGGGAGCAAGGTATCATAGTGGAAAAAGGTAGGACAAGGAAAGGAAGGAAGGTGAAAGAAAATTTGTACCAGTTCTTACCAGGTATTTTATATATTATATCATTTAATCTTCACAAGGCCCCTAAGTATTCAGAGTAAGTTTTATTATTCATATAGCTCAGAAGAAGAAACTAAGGCTCACAGATTTTTAATTTTCCCAAAGTCACCCAGCTAATCAACAACAGAACCAGGATTCAAGCAAGGTCTCCCTGCTGCCAAAAGCCATCTTTACTCTCCATCTTGCCCTGACCCCCAAAGAAATCAAGAGATATGCAAGCCAACATTCTCTCAAAGAAAACTGACCCTTATAAAATTCATATGCCAATAAAATAGGATGTGGAATCTCGAGATGTATAAATAGTACAAAAAGGTTAAAAAAAACTTGAACAGTACCAGAGAGAAATTTTTAAACTTAAATTCCCATAGAAAATTATGAGCAGTGGTGGTAATAAAGCCAAACTTCCTTTCCAAGTTTCTACAATTAATTACATACTGAAATATCATCGCTTTTTTTCTCTGTCCTCTCTTACCTTTGATTTGGACTTATTTCCCCCCAGAAGAAAACATGTACTTCCTTAAGGAACTAGACACATTTAAAACTGCCAGGCTTCCCTGGTGGCGCAGTGGTTGGGAGTCCACCTGCTGATGCAGGGGACACGGGTTCGTGCCCCGGTCCAGGAGGATCCCACATGCCGCGGAGCAGCTGGGCCCGTGAGCCATGGCCGCTGGGCCTGCACGTCCGGAGCCTGTGCTCCACAACAGGAGAGGCGACAACAGTGAGAGGCCCGCGTACCGCAAAAAAATAAAAAAATAAAAAACTACCAAGTCAGGAATCCTTGATATATTTAATTATATATTAACTCTGTGTTGGTTGGCAGTACTTATCCTATGGAGAGTTACTCAGTGAATCATGTTTGCATGAGTTGGTGGTCTCAGTCTACGTCTTCATAAACGTTTGATCATAATTGCATCTCTGGGACAGTCTCAGTGTAAAGAGGATAATTTAATAAAGATAAGGAATCAGGAAATATATAGGTACGGACTATCAATCAAAAGTAGAGCAATATCTCATTTACCTGACATAAAAAGAAATATACCTCAATAGGGATGAAGAATTCTGTTATTTAGAAAAAAATTATAACGAAGAAAAGAGTAAGGCCACTTAAGAAAACATTGTGATAGCAGAGGAATTCTTTGACACTGTGCAATAAAGAATAAATACCAAAAAAAATGTAGCAGGCATTTTTGTGAGTGTTATTGGCGGGAGAAAGCCCAAAATGAGCAGAAGCTTGCATAAAATAATAAGACTGGAGGAGAGGAAGGTTTTTGTCCATCATATTCAAAACTAGGAAAAGAAATAAAAAATTAGGCCACTGCTTTTGAAAGAAGAATGTGTGTCCAGAAGAAGAAATCTATATCTTCAAAGTTGATGCCCTCCCCGCAAAAAACATAGATTATTTTACAATAGGATGGTGTGTGCGTGTGAGAGAGAGAGAGAGACAGAGGGAAAAAGAGAGAGAGAGAGAGAGGGAGTTAACTATAGAGTTCTTAGGAAAGGAACAGTTTATACTGAGGAAAATACCTTCAGATGTAATTTAAGAGATATAGTAATATCTGAGGACACAAATGAGCAGAGGCCAAGTCAACGGTGGCTGACAGTATCTTACTCCTTAGGGGTGTGAGGGAAAACAAAGGAGAGTAGGTAGGGAGAAAAGAGGTAGAAGGACAATGAGATGAAGTTGCTTCAAAGGATTTTGAAGATTTCTAATATACAAATTGAAATCACTTAGAACATATTGTTACACTACAGAACCCCCTCCCTTCCACCTTCCAAGTTTCTAATAGATTTGTCATATACATGAACATGCCTTGTGTGGGAGTATTTGTATGTATATGTGTGTGTTAAAGGGGAAAAGGGTCATCTTCCAAGTATGAATTAACATACTATAGAATAGCAGTAGAAAGACCATCCATAACCTAAAATAATTCTGTGGAAGCAACAGCTTGGAGCCAGAGATGACCCTGAGAATACGAGCCTAAGAAAATTTGCAGAAATCTTGGGAGAACATTGTACTTGACAGGACGTGGAATGAGGGTTCAAACCAATTATATCTAGATCTTAAGGGCAAGGAGATGCCAGCAGATGAGTGGTTTATAACCATAAGTAAGCAGGATGTGAGTAACTGAAAAATGAAGGTTAAAAAAAATAGAAAAGGAATAAAAGCAAGCAAGCAATGGTCACTTAGAGCTCTTATGGGGTTATTAAAAGTAAGTCATGCCAAACTAACCTTATTTCCCTTAAAATTGGGGCTACTAGACTGGTAAATCTGTAATGCCACAGATAATACATCTTGATTTCAGAAAGGCCTTTGAGAAAGTACTTGAGAATAAAATAAAGAAACATGGTTTATTCATTCAAATGAAGCAAGTTTGAAGCTCATTTCAACGACTTTATTCAAAACATGTTAATATTTGATTGACGTTATCTAAAAGAAAGCTATAGCATTAAATAATTTTTAATGAATAAATTGTTAAAGAAATCTGAAAATGACACCAATTTGGGAGGGGAAGACAAATCAAACGTCAAAAATATCTGGATGGGGCTTCCCTAGTGGCGCAGTGGTTGAGAGTCCGCCTGCCGATGCAGGGGACACGGGTTCGTGCCCCGGTCCGGGAAGATCCCACATGCCGCTGAGCGGCTGGGCCCATGAGCCATGGCCGCTGAGCCTGCGCATCCAGAGCCTGTGCTCCGCAGCGGGAGAGGCCACAACAGTGAGAGGCCCGCGTACAGCAAAAAAAAAAAAAAAAAAAAAAAAAAAAATCTGGATGGATATAACAAAAAGACAACTAAGAAGATAAAATGCATTGAATATAAATATAACATCAGCCTTTACATATAAAAAGATAAAACTAGTATCACAGGAGGAAGATCTAGATTAAAAGTAGTCTGAGTTCAGAGACTTGGAGGTTTTAATTGCTCACAAAATCAGTAAGAACCAACAGCATGACAAGGCTATCATAATAGGTAAGATAATACTGGACATTAAATCAGGGAGGTAACTGTCCAAATATAATATGGAGTGTTCACATGAAAGCATTTGTTTTTATTTCAAGATGTTTTGATTTCAACATTTTATGGCAGTTACCTGTCTAGAATATGCATAGGAAAGGATTTACAGAGATGATTTGGGGGATTTTTGTTTCTTATATTAGCAAATTAGTAAGTCACAATTCAACCCTCTGCTGAAGAAAACTAACAAAATTTGATGAAATATAAAATACTTCATGTTAAAAACATCAAAGAGCTAACAAAACAGTGCAGAATTTCCTGATATAAGTTCCAGAAGAGGTAACATTTAGTATACAAAGATAGCCATTCACATGAGAAGATAAGACACCATGAGCATAATAAAATGACAGTGCCACAAGCAGACACTCAGGGAGTCCAGACACTGAAGTTTTCAAACTTTAACCATAAAACAAATCTGCTTACAGTATTAAAGCACATCAAAAAACTTAAAAGCTTTTGCACAGCAAAGGAAAATATAAACAAGATGAAAAGACAACCTTCAGAATGGGAGAAAATATTTGCAAATGAAGCAACTGACAAAGGATTAATCTCCAAAATTTACAAGTAGCTCATGCAGCTCAATAACAAAAAAAACAAACAACCCAATCCAAAAATGGGCAGAATACCAAATAGACATTTCTCCAAAGATATACAGATTGCCAACAAACACAAGAAAGGATGCTCAACATCACTAATAATTAGAGAAAGGCAAATCAAAACTACAATGAGGTTATCACCTCACACCAGTCAGAATGGCCATCATCAAAAAATCTACAAACAATAAATGCTGGAGAGGGTGTGGAGAAAAGGGAACCCTCTTGCAATGTTGGTGGGAATGTAAATTGATACAGCCACTATGGAGAACAGTATGGAGGTTCCTTAAAAAACTAAAAATAGAACTACCATATGACACAGCATTCCCACTACTGGGCATATACCCTGAGAAAACCATAATTCAAAAAGAGTCATGTACCAAAATGTTCATTGCAGCTCTCTTTACAATAGCCAGGACATGGAAGCAACCTAAGTGTCCATCGACAGATGAATGGATAAAGAAGATGTGGCACACATATACAATGGAATATTACTCAGCCATAAAAAGAAACGAAATTGAGTTATTTGTAGTGAGGTGGATGGACCTAGAGACCGTCATACAGAGTGAAGTAAGTCAGAAAGAGAAAAGCAAATACCGTATGCTAACATATATACATGGAATCTAAAAAAAAAGAAAAATGGTTCTGAAGAACCTAGGGGCAGGACAGGAATAAAGATGCAGACATAGAGAATGGACTTGAGGACACGGGGAGGGGGAAGGGTAAGCTGGGACAAAGTGAGAGAGTGGCATGGACATATATATACACTACCAAATGTAAAATAGATAGCTAGTGGGAAGTAGCCACATAGCACAGGGAGATCAGCTTGGTGCTTTGTGACCACCTAGAGAGATGGGATAGGGAGGATGGGCGGGAGACGCAAGAGGGAAGAGATATGGGAACATATGTATATGTATAGCTGATTCACTTCATTATAAAGCAGAAACTAACACACCATGGTAAAGCAATTATACTCCAACAAAGATGTTAAAAAAAAAAAAAAGACTGAAACAAGATCATACAAGACATGGAAATTCTAGAGTACCCAGAGTAGTCTGAAACTGTCATATAAGGAATGTTCAAAGGTCAAGAAGTTTTTAGCTTAAATAAGAGAAGACATATGTAAGTCCTAAGAGTAACCATCAGTTACTTGAAAAATGCATTTTCCTATTGCCTTGATTCTGTGTTTCTCCAGAAAGTAAACTAGAAGCAGTGAATGGAAATAGCAGGGATGCAGCTTTAAGCTCAGTTTGAGAAAAATGTCTTCAGCAATTAGAATTATCCAATATCTGCTTCACTGTCTCACAGAATTGAGATTGATATCACAGTAAGTGATAGCATATATTGTTAGACAGTTGTGTGTATCACATATTGTAGGAGAGTCTATCTACTTCAGTAAGATACTAGATAGAGTAGAAGGGCACTGAAGTTTATCCACTATGATTTTTTCATTCTAAATAGAAATTTAATAGAACCATAAACATTAAAAATATTCTAAGCCACTATATTCCAATGTATGGTCTGAGAATGTTCCAGGATTAATATATTATAGAAGAGTTCTTGGGTCAAGAAATTTGGGAAACTCTGGGTTAAGCAAAGTTAAACAAGTTTCTTTGCTTCAATATTTCTCATCAACTTTAATGCTAATGTGCATCAAAAACATTCAAAGGGAATTTCAGTGTGCAGCATTGACCATAATAAAAACTTTTTTCATGTTGCATATTTATAAGACAGGTTCTGCAGAATACTTTTAGGGGAATATTGGGCTAAATAATTCTAATCTTAATCTCCAAAAATATTTTTCAATTTGCCTTCATTCTATGTGAAAGCTTGAAAGAATTGAGTTGAATAATACAATTCAAATATAAATTTTTATAAGGATGAAACAAAAAAAATACTATCACAATTTACCACCTCCTAATTGATTATAAAGGCAGTAATTTTCACCTTACCAAAGCCTTTCATTCTGCCTATCCCAACAAATCTAGAGTTAAAACAGGAAATACTGGGTCATTGGAACTAGGAATTACCTGGCATTTAATCTTTCATGCTCACTTCTGGTTATAGCATTTATTAGTGTCTATATTCACATATAAAAAATGAAGCTCAGAAATGTTCAGGGATTTATTTAAGGTATCCAACAAAGCAGTAGCCAAGTAACAAAAAACACTGTTCAAATATCTCACATACAAATCTATTGGTAGATAGTTGCTAGTGATGAGAACTAATCCCTTTCCTGAAAAGCTACTTAAACAACAGCTACAACAACAAAAAGGTGCCAAATTGCCTTTTTGCAGTAATAAAACTATCAAAAGAAAAGGAATCTGAAAGTATAAAGGAAAGGTCACTCTACTTTAGGGTTAAAACAAACATTAGTAAGAGAAAGATTAAAAAAAAAAGGTTTAGCTTAGCAAGTAGAGAAAATGATTTTGACAAGAAGGTCAATCAGACAAGGCCGTCATTCGCCTAATAACAGTGATACTACAGTCACCAAGCGCCTTTATGAAAATGCAGATGTATTTATGAACAGAAGAGCAAGGGTCCTATTTAAAGTAGGAGAAAGAGCAGCGACTCCAAAGGGTTCTTTGCAACCTTTTCATCTAGACACTATTAATGACTTGGTCAAACTAAATAAATTAAGAAAGTGAAAAAGGCTGAAATAAAATTCTCCTTCTACTAAGCTTCTGCTAAATGGTTTTGTCTAACAAAATAAAGCAAACAAGATATCTTGCTGCCTTTGTAGTCTCTCCTAGTTAAAATATGTTCTTTACTCTTATTAAATCCATTTATACATCTTCATAATGGATTACTACAGACAACACAGACTACCTGCAAACATGCACTGTTTATTTTAGATCAAGAGGAGCTGGCAGGGCTTCCCTGGTGGCGCAGTGGTTGAGAGTCCGCCTGCCAATACAGGGGACATGGGTTCGTGTCCCGGTCCGGGAAGATCCCATATGCCCGGAGCGGCTGGGCCCATGAGCCATGGCCGCTGAGCCTGCGCGTCCGGAGCCTGTGCTCCGCAACGGGAGAGGCCACAACAGTGAGAGCCCCGTGTACCGCCAAAAAAAAAAAAAAAAAAAGAGGAGCTGGCAAAGTAGTTTTCATTTACAAGCTAGGATACGCTTCCACATGCCTTAAGCTTTTAAGTTTCTCGTTCTCAAATTATTTATATTTACATATTTGTTTTCTATATTATCTATATAATTGTTACTATATATATATTTATATAGGACATAATAATTTAAATGGTCAAAAGCCTAGAACTTTCTCCTAGCCATTTCCTTATCAGTAAGTCATCTTCTGTTTTTCAGTTTCCCACTGGCTTTAAGACTAACTTCTGGCTTCATTCTTGTCAAGTATGCATTAGTTTCACAACCCAATCCAGTCATCTTCTGATGGGTGACATTAAGAAACGTGAGTGAGGCCGGGATGTGCTCGGATTGATGCCAGGTTCAGAAAATGGAATTATAAGTGAGAACAATGCCAAGGTAAACTAAGCCATCTTTTACTTACAGCTGACACATGCTGCAAGAGACACATGACGTCAATCATATCTGCGAGGATAAGGAGTCTGGTAACTGCAGCCAACAAGGCACGGGCAACTTGAACCACAGCCTCCCTTTTTGGGAGATAACAGGGATCATCTGCAAATCTCTCAGCTGATACTTTCAGAGCTTCACCTGAAACACATAAAACCAAGTAAGTTATACTTTAATTTCACTTATGCCTGTTGCAGCATTTATCATCCAACCTAATTCCAAGTACATTCCATGACTAAGGATAATATTAAAATACTGTCACGACAATAGAACATCGTCTCTCAATAAACAATGCAGTTTCAAATTGACATTTGTTTTTGATAAACGCTCTGGAGTTTAAGAAGCATGATACCATTTTCCCGCAAGAAAATTGTGCTCAATTGACTGGCAGCATCTAATAAAATTGCTGTCAACTTCTGCATTTGCTGAATCTCATTTGCTGTGAAAGGTTTCATCACTAAGACTTCAATCGGAAACCATCTTGATTATAAAAATAAGGTAAATCTTCACTGAGTTACTTTTGAATTCAATGGATGCTAGAAAAGAGCTAGCCTTTAAGACAGTAAGACAGCAGATCTCTGGTAAAAGTTTAACATAGGCAGATTTATTCTAAACTGTCAATATAATGAACAAACTATACCCTAAACTTAGTCACAGAAATAATATTTCATAGTACTTGTTACAGAAATATGGTCACTATTTTTAAGGTTTTTTTCATTTAAAATGTTTTATTATAAAAGTAACAGGTACTCATTTATTTTCCAAAGTTCACAGTTCAGAAAGGTATAAAATGACAAGAAAAAGTCCCTCTTTACCCCACTCCAGTAACATAATTGTTAAAGATTTACCACATCCACTATTTTTTAAGTTTTTCAATTTAAACTTACTTTTATTATGAAAGCAATATATGACTCATTACTTTCAAATAATTCACCATACTAAAGAGTATAGAGTGCAATTTTTTTTTGTCTCCATACTAATCGAAAAACATCCATTAAGTTCTTGTATATCTATCCAGAATTTTTTCTATGAATGTATGTATTATGTGGGGGCATATGTATACATGTACACTTATAAATTCACATTATGTTTTATTAGTATATTCACATATATTCATATACATTCATATATTTGAAAGATTTTATGTCAAGAGAAAACATAGATAGGTATTATATGTTATAAAAGGAACATATAGAAGATATAGATTCTTTTCACAAACAGTATTATACTAAAAACTTTCAAAATTTTGTTCTTTTCACTTATCAATTTATTTTCTTTTCACATTGGGATACAAATGACCACGAAGCAATAGAGCAAAGAACTTAACAGTGTGGGCAGAAGCCACTTAGCCTCTTTATGTTTCATTTTTCTCCACTGTAAATGGAGCTAATAATAATAATACCTACAATTTTTATGAAGATTAAATGAAAGCAGTGGTTAGAACTTAGTTAAAGACTTAATTAGCTGTTATTGTCATTCTTTTTAATGCTTTAATAAAGTTACTTTTTATTGATATATTACAACTTATTCTACCAGGCCCCCCTTTCTTCAGTAAGTTCTTTTTCCAGCTTTGTTGAGAAATAATTGGCATACATCACTGTATAAGTTTAAGGCGTACAGCATGATGGTCTGATTTATACATATTGTGAAGTAATTATCACAGTAGGTTCAGCTAACATTCATCATATCATACAGATAAAATAAAAAAAGAGGAGATTTGAGAAGATGGAGGAAAAGTGAAATGCGGAGATCACCTTCCTCCCCACAGATACATCAGAAATACATCTCCACGTGGAACAACTCCTACAGAACACCCACTGAACGCTGGCAGAAGACCTCAGACCTTCCAAAAGGCAAGAAACTCCCCACGTACCTGGGTAGGGCAAAAGAAAAAAGAATAAACAGAGACAAAAGAATAGGGACGGGACCTGCACCAGTGGGAGGGAGCTGTGAAGGAAGAAAGGTTTCCACACACTAGGAAGCCCCTTCGCAGGCGGAGACTGCTGGTGGCGGAGGGGGGAAGCTTCAGAGCAATGGAGGAGAGCGCAGCAACAGGGGTGCGGAGGGCAAAGCGGAGGGATTCCCGCACAGAGGATCGGTGCCGACCGGCACTCACCAGCCCAAGAGGTTTGTCTGCTCACCCGCTGGGACGGGCGGGGACTGAGAGCTGAGGCTCGGGCTTCGGTCGGAGCGCAGGCAGAGGGCGGGGGTTAGCAGTGTGAACACAGCCTGAAGGGGGCTAGTGCGCCACGTCTGGCCAGGAAGGAGCCCGGGGAAAAAGTCTCGAGCTGCCGAAGAGGCAAGAGACTTTTTCTTCCCTCTTTGTTTCCTGGCGCACAAGGAGAGGGGATTAACAGCGCCGCTTAAAGGAGATCCAGAGACAGGCGCAAGCCGCGGCTAACAGCGCGGACCCCAGAGATGGGCATGAGATGCTAACACTGCCGTTGCCGCCACCAAGAAGGCTGTGTGCAAGCACAGGTCACTCTCCACACCTCCCCTCCCAGGAGCCTGTGCAGCCCAACACTGCCAGGGTCCCGGGATCCAGGAACAACTTCTCCGGCAGAACGCACAGCGCGCATCACGCTGGTGCAACGTCACGCCGGCGTCTGCCACCGCAGGCTCGCCCCGCACTCCGTACCCCTCCCTCCCCCCAGAATGAATGAGCCAGGGCCCGTGAATCAGCTGATCCTTTAACCCCGTCCTGTCTGAGCGAAGAACAGACGCCCTCAGGCGACCTACACACAGAGGCGGGACCAAATCCAAAGCTGAACCCCGGGAGCTGTGCTAACAAAGAAGAGAAAGGGAAAAATCTCCCAAAAGCCTCAGAAGCAGTGCATTACAGCTCCACAAAACACCTGATGTACCCTGCACTGTGTAATACCTGAATAGACAACGAATCATCCCAAATTGAGGAGGTGGACTTTGGGAGCAAGATATATTATTTTTCCCCTTTTCCTCTTTTTGTGAGTGTGTATATGTATGCTTCTGTGTGAGATTTTGTCTGTATAGCTTTGCTTTCACCATTTGTCCTAGGGTTCTGTCCGTCCGGTTTTTTTTCCTTTAAAAAATTTTTTTCTTCATAATTATTTTTTATTTTAATAACTTTTATTTTATCTTCTTTCTTTCTTTCTCAATATGTTTTCTCCCTTTTATTCTGAGCTGTGTGGATGAAAGGGTCTTGGTGCTCCAGCCAGGAATCCGCGCTGTATCTCTGTGGTGGGAGAGCCAAGTTCAGGACACTGACCACAAGAGACCTCCCAGCTCCATGTAATATCAAATGGTGAAAATCTCCCAGAGATCTCCATCTCAACACCAAGACCCAGCTTCACTCAACGACCAGCAAGCTACAGTGCTGGACACCCTATGCTAAACAACTATCAATACAGGAACACAGCCCCATCCATTAGCAGAGAGGCGCCTAAAATCATGATAAGGCCACAGAAACCCCAAAACACACCACCAGACGGGGACCTGCCCACCAGAAAGAGAAAATCCAGCCTCATCCACCAGAACACAGGCACTAGTCCCCTCCACTGGAAGCCTACAAAACCCACTGAACCAACCTTAGCCACTGGGTACAGACACCAAAAACAACGGGAACTACGAACCTGCAGATTGCAAAAAGGAGACCCCAAATACAGTAAGATAAGCAAAATGAGAAGACAGAAAAACACACAGCAGATGAAGGAGCAAGGTAAAAACCCACAAGACCTAACACATGAAGAGGAAATAGGCAGTCTAACTGAAAAAGAATTCAGAATAATGATAGTAAAGATGATCCAAAATCTTGGAAAAAGAATAAATACAAGGAACATTTAACAAGGACTTAGAAGAACTAAAGAGGAAACAAGCAATGATGAACAACACAATAAATGAAATTTAAAATACTCTAGAAGAGATCAACAGCAGAATAACTGAGGCAGAAGAACGGATAGGTGACCTGGAAGAAAAAATAGTGGAAATAACTACTGCAGAGAAGAATAAAGAAAAATGAATGAAAAGAACTGAGGACAGTCTCAGAGACCTCTGGGACAACATTAAGCACACCAACATTCGAATTATAGAGGTCCCAGAAGAAGAAGAGTAAAAGAAAGGGACTGAGAAAATATTTGAAGAGATTATAGTTGAAAACTTTCCTAATATGGGAAAGGAAATAGTTAATCAAGTCCAGGAAGCACAGAGAGTCCCATACAGGATAAATCCAAGGAGAAACATGCCAAGACACATATTAATCAAACTGTCAAAAATTAAATACAAAGAAAACATATTAAAAGTAGCAAGGGGAAAACAACAAATAACACACAAGGGAATCCGCATAAGGTTAACAGCTGATCTTTCAGCAGAAACTCTGAAAGCCAGAAGGGAGTGGCAGGACATATTTAAACTGATGAAGGAGAAAAACCTACAATCAAGATAACTCTACCCAGCAAGGATCTCATTCAGATTTGATGGAGCAATTAAAACCTTTACAGACAAGCAAAAGCTGAGAGAGTTCAGCAACACCAAACCAGCTTTACAACAAATGCTGAAGGAACTTCTCTAGGCAAGAAACACAAGAGAAGGAAAAGACCTACAATAACAAACCCAAAACAATTAAGAAAATGATAATAGGAACATCATATCGATAATTACCTTAAATGTAAATAGATTAAATGCTCCAACCAAAAGACACAGACTAGCTGAATGGATACAAAAACAAGACCGTATATATGCTGTCTACAAGAGACACACTTCAGACCTAGGGACACATACAGACTGAAAGTGAGGGGATGGAAAAAGATAGTCCATGCAAATGGAAATCAAAAGAAAGTTGGAGTAGCAATTCTCATATCAGAAAAAATAGACTTTAAAATAAAGACCATTACAACAGACAAAGAGGACACTACATAATGATCAAGGGATCAATCCAAGAAGAAGATATAACAATTGTAAATATTTATGCACCCAACATAGGAGCACCTCAATACATAAGGCAAATACTAACAGCCATAAAAGGGGAAATCGACAGTAACACAATCATAGTAGGGGAGTTTAACACCCCACTTTCACCAATGGACAGATCATCCAAAATGAAAACAAGTAAGGAAACACAAACTTTAAATGATACATTAAACAAGATGGACTTAATTGATATTTATAGGACATTCCATCCAAAAACAACAGAATACACATTTTTCTCAAATGCTCATGGAATATTCCCCAGGATAGTTCATATCTTGGGTCACAAATCAAGCCTTGGTAAATTTAAGAAAATTTAAATTGTATCAAGTATCTTTTCCAACCACAACGCTGTGAGACTAGATATCAATTACAGGAAAAAATCTGTAAAAAATAAAAACACATGGAAGCTAAACAATACACTACTTAATAACCAAGACACCACTGAAGAACTCAAAGAGGAAATCGAAAAATACCTAGGAACAAATGGCAATGGAGACACAACGACCCAAAACCTATGGGATGCAGCAAAAGCAGTTCTAAGAGGGAAGTTTATACCAATATGATCCTACCTTAAGAAACAGGAAACATCTCAAATAGACCACCTAACCTTGCACCTAAAGCAACTAGAGAAAAAAAGAACAAAAAAACCCCAAGGTTAGCAGAAGGAAAGAAATCATACAGATCAGACAAGAAATAAATGAAAAAGAAATGAAGGAAATGATAGCAAAGATCAATAACACTAAAAGCTGGTTCTTTGAGAAGATAAACAAAATTGATAAACCATTAGCCAGACTCATCAAGCAAAAAACAGAGAAGACTCAAATGAATAGAATTAGAAATGAAAAAGGAGAAGTAACAACTGACACTGAAGAAATACAAAGGATCATGAGAGATTACTACAAGCAACTCTATGCCAATAAGATGGACAACCTGGAAGAAATGGATAAATTCTTAGAAATGCACAACCTGCCAAGACTGAACCAGGAAGAAACAGAAAATATGAACAGACCAATCACAAACACTGAAATTGAAACTGTGATTAAAAATCTTCCAACAAACGAAAGCCCAGGAACTGATGGCTTTACAGGCGAATTCTATCAAACATTTAGAGAAGACTTAACACCTTTCCTTCTCAAACTCTTCCAAAATAAAGCAGAGGGAGGAACACTCCCAAACTCATTCTACGAGGCCTCCATCACCCTGATACAAAAACCGGACAAAGATGTCACAAAGAAAGAAAACTACAGGCCAATATCACTGATAAACATGAACATAGATGCAAAAATCCTCAACAAAATACTAGCAAACAGAATCCAACAGCACATTAAAAGGATCATACACCATGATCAAGTGGGGTTTATTCCAGGAATGCAAGGATTCTTCAATATACGCAAATCAGTCACCATTATATACCATATTAACAAATTGAAGGAGAAAAACCGTATGATCATCTCAATAGATGCAGAGAAAGCATTTGACAAAATTCAACACCCATTTATCATAGAAACCCTGCAGAAAGTAGGCATAGAAGGAACTTTCCTCAACATAATAAAGGCCATATATGACAAACCCACAGCCAGCATCATCCTCAATGGTGAAAAACTGAAAGCACTTCCACTAAGATCAGGAACAAGACAAGGTTGCCCACTCTCACCACTCTTATTCAACATAGTTTTGGAAGTTTTAGCCACAGCAATCAGAGAAGAAAAGGAAATAAAAGGAATCTAAATCGGAAAAGAAGAAGTAAAGCTGTCACTCTTTGCAGATGACATGATACTATACATAGAGAATCCTAAAGATGCTACCAGAAAACTAGTAGAGCTAATCAATGAATTTGGTAAAGTAGCAGGATACCAAATTAATGCACAGAAATCTCTGGCACTCCTATACACTAATGATGCAAAATCTGAAAGTGAAAGTAAGAAAACACTTCCATTTGCCCTTGCAACAAAAAGAATAAAATATCTAGGAATAAACCTATCTAAGGAGACAGAAGACCTGTATGCAGAAAGTTATAGGACACTGATGAAAGAAATTAAAGATACAAACAGATGGAGAGATATACCATGTTCTTGTATTGGAAGAATCCACTTTGTGAAAATGACTATACTACCCAAAGCAATCTACAGATTCAATGCAATCCCTATCAAACTACCAAGGGCATTTTTCACAGAAGTAGAATAAAAAATTTCACAATTTGCATGGAAACACAAAAGACCCCGAATAGCCAAAGCAATCTTGAGAACAAAATATGGAGCTGGAGGAATCAGGGTCCCTGACTTCAAACTATACTACAAAACTACAGTAATCAGGACAGTATGGTACTGGCATAAAACCAGAAATATAGATCAGTGGAACAGGATAGAAAGCCCAGAGATAAACCCATGCACATATGGTCACCTTATCTTTGATAAAAGAGTCAAGAATACACAGTGGAGAAAAGACAGCCTCTTCAATAAGTGGTGCTGGGAAAACTGGACAGGTACATGTAAAAGTATGAGATTAGATCACTCCCTAACACCATACACAAAAATAAGCTCAAAATGGATTAAAGACCTAAATGTAAGGCCAGAAACTATCAAACTCTTAGAGGAAAACATAGGCAGAACACTCTATGACATAAATCACAGCAAGATCCTTCTTGACCCATCTCCTAGAGTAATGGAGATAAAAACAAAAATAAACAAATGGGACCTAATGAAACTTCAAAGCTTTTGCACAGCAAAGGAAACCATAAACAAGACCAAAAGACAGCCCTCAGAATGGGAGAAAATATTTGCAAATGAATCAACTGACAAAGGATTAATCTCTAAAATTTACAGGCAGCTCATGCAGCTCAAATAAGAAAAAACAAACAACCCAATCCAAAAATGGGCAGAAGACCTAAACAGACATTTCTCCAAAGAAGATATACAGATTGCCAACAGACACATGAAAGAATGCTCAACATCATTAATCATTAGAGAAATGCAAACCAAAACTACAATGAGATATCATCTCACACTGTTCAGAATGGCCATCATCAAAAAATCGAGAAACTGTAAATGCTGGAGAGGGTGTAGAGAAAAGGGAACCCTCTTGCACTGTTGGTGGGAATGTAAATTGATACAGCCACTATTGAGAACAGTATGGAGGTTCCTTAAAAAACTAAAAATAGAACTGCCATACGACCCAGTAATCCCACTATTGGGCATATACCCTGAGAAAACCATAATTCAAAAAGAGTCATATACCAAAATGTTCATTGCAGCTCTATAACCAGGACATGGAAGCAACCGAAGTGTCCATTGACAGATGCATGGATAAAGAAGATGTGGCACATATATACAATGGAATATTACTCAGCCATAAAAAGAAACGAAATTGAGTTATTTGTAGTGAGGTGGATGGACCCAGAGTCTGTCATACAGAGTGAAGTAAGTCAGAAAGAGAAAGAGAAATACCATATGCTAACACATATATATGGAATCTTAGGGGGAAAAAAGGTCCTGAAGAATCTAGGGGCAAGACAGGAATAAAGACACAGACCTACTAGAGAATGGACTTGAGGATATGGGGAGGGGGAAGGGTAAGCTGTGACAAAGTGAGAGAGTGGCATGGACATATATACACTACCAAATGTAAAATAGATAGCTAGTGGGAAGCAGCCGCATAGCACAGGGAGATCAGCTCAGTGCTTTGTGACCACCTAGAGGGGTGGGATAGGGAGGGTGGGAGGGAGGGAGACGCAAGAGAGAAGAGATATGGGAACATAGTATATGTATAACTGATTCACTTTGTTATAAAGCAGAAACTAACACTCCATTGTAAAGCAAGTATACTCCAATAAAGATGTTAAAAAATAAAATAAATTACATTATTTAAGGGGAAAAAAAGAGAAGGGGAAAAGAGAAAAAAATGTTCTTTGTGATGAGAATTCTTAGGATTTACTATCTTATCAATTCTATACATCATACAGCAGTGTTAACTATAGTCATCATGTTGTACATTACAACCCTAGTACTTATTTATAACTCAAAATTTGTATCTTTTAACCACATTTATCTAAGTCCCCCTCCCCCCACCCTCCACCTCTGGTATCTGCATGTCTGATCTCTTTTTCTATAAATTTGTTCTTGTTTTAGTTTTTGTTTTTCTGATTCCACACGTAAGTGAAATCATACAGTATTTGTCTTCCTTTGTCTGACTTATTTCATTTAGCATAATGCCTTCAAGGTCCATCCATGTTGTCTCAAATGGTAGAATTTTCTCATTTTTTATGGATGAATAATACTCCATTATATATATACCACAGCTTCTTTATCCATTCATCCATCAGTGGACACTTAGGTTGTTTCCATGTCTTGGCTATTGTAAATAACACTTCTATGGACACAGAGATACAGAAATCTTTTTGATTTAGTGGGGTTTTTTTCTTTAGATATATTACCAGAAGTGGAATTATTGGATCACACAATAGTTCTATTTTTATTTTTTTGAGAATCCTCCATAGTGTTTTCCATAGTGGCTGAACCAATTTACAATCCTTCCAACATTGCATTAAGTGCTTATCAGATATATGGTTTGCAAATATTTTTTCCCATTCCATAGGTTGTCTTTTTAATTTGTTGATGATTTCTTTTGCTATACAGAAGCGTTTTAGTTTGATCTAGTCCCACTTTTTTATTTTGTTGCTTATGCTTTAGGTGTCATATCCAAAAAATCATTACCAAGGCCCATGTCAAGAAGATTTATTCTTATGTTTTCTTCTAGGAATTTCATGGTTTCATATTTTACCTTTAAGTCTTTAATCCATTTGGAGTTAATTTTTGTAAGTGGTGTAAGATAGGAGTCCAGTTTCATTCTTTTACATGTGAATACCCAATTATCTCAGCACCATTTATTGAAGAGACTGTCTTTTCTCCTTTGAGTATTCTTGGCTCTCTTGCCAAATATTAATTGACTGTATATGCTTGGTTTATTTCTGGGCTCTTGATTCTTTTCTGTGTGTTTTTATATACCAGGTCACTATTGAATACATAAATTATTTCCAACTTTTTCCTATTTCAAACAATACAACAAAGAACATCCATAACATATATCTTTGCATGCATGGGCAAATTTAGCTATAACATAAATTCTTAAAAGTAGAATTGTTGAGTCAAGGGGTAAATGAACTTTAAGTTTTGATATACATTGCCAAAAAATTCTCCAAACATACCCATCTCACCAACAACATATAAAAGGGCCTGTCTTATCTACTTTACTCCACGAATATTTTGTTTCCATTTATTCATGATCTTCAGCATAAAGAAAATGAAATAAATTATTGTTATTAAAAATAACAAAGAATAGTATTCCTTATTGCAGACAAAACCTGTGAAAAGGGTCTGAGACATTCTCAACTTGTTAATATGTTATCAACACATTTAGCTCTCTTAAGCAATACCAAGTAAGGAACTCAGACTGTGAAGTCAGACACTTCTGAGATCAAATTCTTATCTGCCACTTCTAGTTCTGATACCTTGGACACTTAAATACTTTCAGTATCCTCATCCATAGGAAAGGGATAAAAATATTACTTATCTCATAGTGTTTCTGAGGCGTTTAAAGGAAATATATTTTATAATATATATTTAGCACAGTATCTGAACATGAAAAGCACTCAACAAATATTAGCTGTTATTTTCTCAGGAAATTTCTAGTAGAGACAGTAAATTTTTAAGACCAGTAAATGGTGATTTTTATGTGTTTCTCTGTAAGTCAGAATTGCTGCTAGGAGACTCTGAAAAATTAAAGTGACCTCTGAAATTAAGAGAGCAAATGAATTCCCACAAAAAGAAGATTATCTTTTCTTGTTATGTGTCTGAATTGGAAAGTTATGATAGGCTTTGTAGAATACTGTCTTTGACTTCAAATACTAACATGAAATATATATTTGAAAAGAATTATGTGCTCTTGACTCTAAAGATGTTAAGATGTTGAACAACTGGCTGAAGAGCCATACTCAGAAAAAGGTCAATAAACATTAAACAACTATTATAGTCTTTATCTCTGTTAAGGTAATATGAAGAGCCAGCCAAGTAGCATTGTTGGGAGATAAAAAAGTCACTCCTGAAATACGTTAATAAAGATGCGGTAAGTAAACTTTCTATTACTGGACTTACCACCCTCCCTCCTCTGCAATACTTCCAATTCTTTTCAGCTGGTTTCAGTTCATAATTCTTGTTTCAGCACAAACATCTATTAGCATCTGTGCTTTATAAAGTCTACATGTGGGGAGTCTATTCTGAAATATAATTCCCAATCTTTCTTATAACACTTTTACCTTGAAGTTTAATAAATAAGAAATTTTACTTTTAAAATACATATAAATAAAAACTACATTTTTCCTTTAAGAAATCCCACTCCATACATAAAAGCAAATACTTTTTACTAAATATCATAAAAATACCACAAGAACTAGATTCAGGAAGTTTCTTTCTACTGGAGCCATTTTGTTCCTTTCCTATCAACTATGCTCTTTTTAATCTTCAAAAACTCTGTTATGAAATGCCTGCTTGAATACAGTACTGAGGTATAAACTTTACTACATTCAAAGTTCAACTCCACTTTCTAAAAGTGATTATATTGATTATAAACGTGCAAATTAAACAATGTATAAGCAAAACATCCACAGGAGAAAGGCGGACAACCAAAATGAAAATGAGCAAGTACTTTGAAATTTGAAAGATGAAATTTCCTCCAACTTTTATAATTAACATTATATTTATGATTCAATTAAGGTTTCTAGTTACGCCTTTGGCCACCTTTCTATGTGTGATTTAATATACCATACACATGTAACAGGCACTAGTACACATTAATTGATTCAATATATAATAACATACTCTGGTATAAAGGAGTTCCCAGGCTGAGATTGGGCACTAGGGGGTTGGTTTTATTTGTTTTTAATTGGGAAACAGCCATTTAGAATATGAAAACTCCTAAGAGGTAGGAGCTTAAATTTAACTTTGAAGCAGATTGATTTGGGGGGGAGGGAGGGCAGGGAAGAGGGGAGAATGACTTCAACTAGGTCCTAAACTTATGCAGATGTTTAAAATTAAGCAAAGACACTCCTTTAAAATGTCTGAGCCAGTTTGACGACAAGGAGCAAAAATGTTTTATATAATAAATAAAACCTTATTGTGGCAAAGGGAAAGGCTGGAAAGCTAGCCATTGTGTGGACATGGGCTTAGGAGCTACAAGGATATCAGCAGAACCTATGGACTCAGAATATAGATGCCTATGGTTGCCTTTGTAAGCATGTGTTTTATTTCCCTTGCATTATCTTCAAACTCTCAATTAAGTCTTATTAAAATTTATACTTTGGTTCCAGTCAACGCAGAGGAACAAAGACCAGATATCTTTCTCACCTGACACAACAAAAAAAATAGACAAAATATATGAAAACATGGTTGTAAAGGTAGTGAGCATTAGCCAGCAAAGGACAGTATTCCCTGAGAAATGGTAAACAAAACAGGATGAGCCCTTTCATAGCCCTAGCTTACTGCCTTGAGAGACTTTTCAGACCACAGATAGGAAGGAGAAGCTAAGAGACTGGCGAACATTCTGAGCTAAAGAGACAAAGCTGGCTTCCCTGGTGGCGCAGTGGTTGAGAGTCCGCCTGCCGATGCAGGCGACACGGGTTTGTGCCCCGGTCTGGGAGGAGGATCCTACATGCCGCGGAGCGGCTGGGCTCGTGAGCCATGGCCGCTGAGCCTGCGCGTCCGGAGCCTGTGCTCCGCAATGGGAGAGGCCACACAGTGAGGCCCGGTACCGCAAAAGAAAAAAAAAAAAGAGAGTCAAATCTGAATGTCCTGGGAGATTGTGGCAGCTAAAGGACACAGGACAGAGAATGAGAAAGAAGAGAGCTACAAAGAAAGAGAACTCAGAAGATCTGAGAGTCTCCCCCTTGAATATTCAGCTGGAGACTGATCAACCCATACATGGAAAGAAACTATC
>NW_006784004.1:910345-921532 GCF_000442215.2 Lipotes vexillifer | reverse complement strand
GGGAAAGAACCATCCCAAAGGATTTGAAGTAACGGTACTCAGCACTTACACAGAGCTGGGAATAGTGCTTGTTCCCACTACCAGAATGGAAAACTTCACGACTCATGGGACATTGAGTAGAGTACACAGAAGGGCCTTGTCTCAATAGTGTGAAAAAATTAGCCCTGGACTGAGCATTGTCCCAGTCCCCCCTGACAAAGAAATTCAAGAGAGCAGAATTTCCGCCTTAAAGGCCAATAGCAGTCATGCCTCAGAGAATCGCTATGGTCACGTAAAGGCAACACCAGGACAACATATTGAATTAACTAAAGTGGAAGGACATAGGCAACTTCCCACCAAGCCCTGTACCATTGAGAACAATCAGAATGAGTTGGGGAATATGTTGATGGAGCTAATTCCATAAAATTATAAATTTTATAAAATATAAAATGTAATGAGGTTAGTTTCTATAAAACTGATGAAAACATCTCCTAATGTCATAGTTGAGATATAGTAGAAGGTCTCGTAAGAGAGCTTCTCTTAACCATCTCTCTAGACGAATCAACTCTTTTTATTTCCTCTCTGCAACACATTAATGATCCCTCCTTCCTGCTCAATACCAAAGGATTATCTCAAGTGTACTGGAGCCTTTCTGTTCCCACTTATTAAGGCATGTGAGTTGTAATTATAACTGTACTTTTATTAAGTATATAAACTTATCCAATAACAGTACAAAAAAGGTCTGTCATTTCTTTGAAAAGTAATTTGAATGCTTAGAGACACTCAATAAAGGTGAGTTGCTAAAATTATTGTCAAATTGAATGTGGAAGAAAAAATGGTAAAAGTTGGGGTGCAGCAAGGGAGAAGATTATAAAATATCAAGGATTCTGCAGTTAGGTAGCTTCTCAAGTGTCATTAAGTTTTCTTCCATAAAGACACCAAAATAGGAAATCTAAGTCAATGTATTAATAGTATGGGTGTGATTTAGGCAAAAACGATTATATGAGACTTAGTCAACAGACCTATACTAAAAATGGGCCCTGGCCGAACATCAAGAGATTGGCTAATGTTCATGTTATATTCATTAAGATAAAATACTTAAGGTATAGGGGTGTGTGTGTGTAGAAAAACTAACGAACTTTTCACTTCCAATAATAAGAACTATATATTTGAAGCAAAAATTGTCTGTTGTGCCTTAAAACACTGGAAATAATCTTTAAATTTCAATCCTATTTAGGCAAATTTTAATTATATATTTATATGTAAAAATACATAACTCCATGCTTAAAAAACCTTTATTAATAACTTTTATGTGTAAAATATTTTATACAATATATCTATAAACTATCCTTCTAAATAAATTTCAATATAGAGCTTTTAAAATAGAGCTAGTGACTTCCCCGGTGGCACAGTGGTTAAGAATCCGCCTGCCAATGCAGGGGCCACAGGTTTGATCCCTGGTCCAGGAAGATTCCATATGCTGCAGAGCACCTAGTCCCATGTGCCACAACCACTGAGCCTGCGCTCTAAACCCCACGAGCCACAACTACTGAGCCCACATGCCACAACTACTGAAGCCCGTGTGCCTAGAGCCTGTGCTCCACAACAAAAGAAGCCACCCCAATGAGAGGCACGCATACCACAATGAAGAGTAGCCCCCGCTTGCCGCAACTAGAGAGAGCCTGTGCGCAGCAATGAAGACCCGAAGTAGCCAAAAATAAATAAATAAATAAAATTTATTTTTTAAAAAGTTTAAAATAGAGCTATATGATGACACTTCAAAATTTTGAAGATGATGAATTATTTTTTTAATTGCCAAATAACTGACAAAGTAATTTCATGTCATACTTTAAATTGACAATAATTTTAAGGCAATAAAATACATAAAATATATTTGAGTTTACATTTAAGATTGTACTTCCTACAGCATTATCTCCTAGTATTAGGAGTATCATATATTTAAAGCTATTTATTGTTAAAAAAAAAAGTGACAACAGAACATAGCAATCTATATTGTAAAACAAACAATAAAAAAGATAATAGTATGGATTTGCAACTTAATTAAATGTTCAAACTTTGAGCTGAAATAGCTGCCCACAACTGCTGTCTATTGAATTTTTCTCCAAATAACCTATTGACTAATATGCCACCAGTAAACATTTTCTATGATATTATTCTTGATGTCACCTTAATTCTTTTGAGAAGAAACTAAGATGCCAGACTAAAGTTAATTATCCATTATTTTTCCCTTTAGTTGCTAAATCTGAGCAAACTTATTAGCTCTACTGTATTATGCTGAATTACCAAAACCTTGTAAGTTTGATTTTTTGATATCTCCTGAAAGAATCTCATTTCAGTGATTTGAAATTGAAAATGGCAATACTATCAATTTTTTCTAAGAAGTGATACCTAACCCTTACAAAGAGCTCATTCACTCATATAACAAATACTTATTGAGCAATACAGTATGCAAAGCATAATGGAGTATACGATGATGACTAAAACATGGACTTTGCCAAGTATCCCCAAATAGGAAAACAAAGCACTTCAATAGGAAGATTCTTCTGTTTGTTTTTTTGTTTGTTTTTTTTTTGCGGTACGCGGGCCTCTCACTGTTGTGGCCTCTCCCGTTGCGGAGCACAGGCTCTGGACGCGCAGGCTCAGTGGCCATGGCTCACGGGCCCAGCCGCTCCGCAGCATGCGGGATCCTCCCGGACCAGGGCATGAACCCGTGTCCCTTGCATCGGCAGGCGAACTCTCAACCACTGCGCCACCAGGGAAGCCCTTCTGTTTGGTTTTAAATGTCAGCGTATTCAGGTATATTCCCTTGAAGTATAATAAAATAGAATTCCACAGCACCAGAAAAATATACATATACATCATAATAATCCTTCATATGCACAGATCCTAAAGTCTTTACTATTATTTTTTAAATCATTAAAAAGTTCTAGAGTCCAGAATCCAGTTCAAGCTGACAACATAGAAAGATCTTGAAACCCACCTCCTCCCATGAACACACCAAATCTGCAGCTATATATGGAACGAAAAACAACCTCTGAAAAAAATAAAAAACTAAAAACTGTCTGAGTGACTCCTACTCATCAGGTGAACAAGGGAAGGTCCACATCAAACTCGGTAGGAGACGCTGGGACACAGTCTCACCATGAACCCCATCCTGAGCACAGCAACCCACAGTGAGGAGGGAACTCAACACCCGGAGCTTCTTCCTGAAAAGTGAAGAATTTGAACTCCATACCAAGCAACACAACTTTTAAGACCGGCAACTGAGAAGCCCCCAACATATCTACCTTTGAAAACCAATGGGGTTCACATCAAGGAGACCCACAAACCTACAACAAACTGAGAAATGGCTGTTAGAGGATTTGTACGTGGACTCACCTGCCCCAGGGCCCAGCGCAGAAGTGCCTAGACTTTTGGTATATTAGGCTCATTTGCTAATCTTAAAGCATCTGCCTGAGGGGCAGGCATCTAATATTTCTAATTTAGCACACATCTAGGAGCCTGCTGGCTGGTAGGCACCATCTTCACTCTCTCCCTCTGCCTCACTCTAGTCAGCAGAGGCCATCTTTTATTTTTCGTTTCTTTTTTTCCTGCACGTGTCATCCATATGCTCTCCCTCTGCCTTATGCCAGCCAGCAGGCACAGTATTCACACTCTCCCTCTGCTGCCCCCCAGAGTGCCAGTATCTCCCAGAAGGGAGCTTTTACACACGTGTGATGTCCAGGTTTTTATATATGGTGCTCCGGTTTTTGTGGCTGTCACCCAGGGTTTGCCCTTTGATTACCTGGCTCTGGAGGCCAGGGGGGCTTGCAATCCTGGGTCTCAAAGGACTGTAACAATCAGAGAGACAGTTCTTAGCAGACTACCACCCCCAGGGCACAACATAGAGAGCAGACTGAAACACAGTTTCAGTCTTTCTGTGAAAGAGGCCTATCTGCTTGTCCAGGAGCTTCACCCTGAGGGGCAGCCTTCTAGTTTGGCACACACCTATGGGCCCACACCAGGCGCTCTCAAGGAATGGAGGCCAGCAGACACTATCTTTGTGTTCTCCCGCTGCCTTGCTCCAGCTCACAGGTATCTCCCAGAAAGGAACTTATCCCCATGTCTGGCAACTTGATTTTTTGTGGCTGCACCAAGGGACACCTTTACATTGCCTGGCTCTGGCGGCCAGTGAGACTTATGCTCATGGGTCCCACAGGACTGTAACCAATGAAGAAAGATTTATTAAATGGCTACAACCCCCAGGGTACAGCAAGAGGCAACAGACCCAGGAACTCTGTCTTTCTGTGAAAGTGACCTATTAGCTTATCAGCATAGCTGCAGCCTGAGGGACAGGCTTCTAATTAAACACACATCTAAGGACTGACTATAATCATTTCAAGAAACCGCAAAAGGCAGGTGCTATCTTTGCACTGTCTGCCAACTGTGCTCCAGAGCACTAGTACTTCCCAGAGGGGGGCTTTTACATGTATCTGGTGTCTCTGTTTTTGTGGCTGGTGACCAGGGAATGCCCCTTGATCTCCCGGCTCTGGTGGCCAGGGAGGCTTTTGTTCTTGGGTCCCAGAAGATTGTAACAATCAGAGAGAAAGTTCTTAACAGACTACAACCCCCAGGGCACTGCACAGACAATAGACTGAAACTGACCCCCAGTATTTTTGTGAACAAGGCCTGTCTGCTTCTCCTGGAGCTTCAGCCTAAGGGGCAGGCTTCAGGTTTGGCACATATCTAGAAGCCTACAAAGGTGCTCTTAGGTGACATAGGCCAGTGGGTGTCATCTTTGCACTCTCTCTCTGCCTTGCTACAGCTTGCTGGTATCTCTCAGAAAGGAGCTTATATACTATACTCAACCGGATCCCCAATTTTTGTGACTGCCAACCTGGGAATACCTCCAGATCACCTGACTCTGGTGGCCAGCACGGCTTCACTTGTAGTCCCGCAGGGCTGCATATATTTGCACACTTTAAAAGCTGCTGCCTGAGGGTCTGGCTTCCAATCAGCTTGAATCTAGGTGCTGGCTGAGATCCTACCCTTTGGGACCCTGACAGGTATTGGCATACTCTTAACTACTGGGAGCCACAAAAATAAAATAGGCTGCTTGTACAATCACCAAGGTTTGAGAGACAACCAAGAGCTAGGTCAGGGTTGAATGATAAGGTTCATCTCCTACACAAGGCCACTCCATCTAGTCTAAGAGAGGTGGCTGCTTCAACAAATGCATAGAAACCAACACAAAGAGTCAAGCAAAATGAAGAAACAGAGGAATGTGTTCCAAATGATAAAACAAGATAAAACTTCAGGAAAAAAAAAAAACTTAACGAAACATAAATAGGTAATTTACCTGATCAAGAATTCAAAGTAATGATCATAAAGATGCTCACTGAACTCAGTACAAGAATGGTTGAACACAGTGAAAACGTCAACAAAGAGAGAGAAAATATTAAAAGGTATCAAATAGGAGTCACAGAGTTGAAGAATACACTAACTAAACTGAAAAATACACTAGAGGGGTTCAGTAGCAGACTAGACAAAGCAAAAAAAAGGATCAATGATCTTGAGGACAAGGCAGTGGAACTCACCCAATCAGAGCAGAAAAAAAAAAAAAGGAAGAAAGAAAAAAGTAAAGATGGCTTAAGGGACTTAAGGGACAAAATCAAGCAGACTAACATTTGCATTATAAAGGTCCCAGCAGGAGAAAAGAATGAGAAAGGGCCAGAAAACCTAGTTGAAGAAATACGGCTGAAAAACTTCCCTAACTTGGGGAAGAAAACAAACATCCAGATCCAGGAATCCCAGAGGGTTTCAAATAAGATGAGACCAAAAAGATTCACACCAAGACCCATTAGAATTAAAATGTCAAAAGATAAAGACAAGGAGAGACTCTTAAAAGTAGCAAAAGAAAAACAACTTGTTACATACAAGGGAACCCCCATAAGACTATCAGCAGACACTGTGCAGACCAGAAGAGAGTTGCATGATATATTCAAAATACTAAAAAAAAAAAAAGTTCCAGTCAAGAATACTCTACCCAGCAAAGTTATCATTCAGAACTGGAGATAGTTTTCTAAGACAAAGGAATTCATCACCACTAAACCAGCCTTTTAAAAATGATAAAGGGACTTCTTTAAGGTGAAAAGAGACAAGTAACCAGAAACATCTGAATTTATAGATCTCATTAGTAAAGGTAGTAGATTAATCACTTATAAGGTTAGTATGAAGGTTAAAGAAAAAAAGTAGTAAAACTAACTATACCTACAATAATTTGTTAATGAATACACAAGATAAAAAGATGCAAATTATGACATCAAAAACATAAAACATGGTGGAGAGAATAAAAATTTAGAACTTTAAAATATGTTCAAACTTAAGTTCAACTAAGACTGTTATCAGTATAAGATGTTTTACATAAGCTTCACAGTAACCACAAAGCAAAAACCCTTAGTAAATACACAAAGACTGTAATAGGAGACAAAGAAGGTTGTTATATAATGATAAATGGATCAATCCAACAAGAGGATATAACATTTATAAATATTTATACGCCCAACATAGGAGCACCAAAATATATAAAACAAATATTAACAGATCCGAAGGGAGAAATCGGCAGCAATACAATAATAGTACTTCAATATCCCACTTTCAAAAAAGGATAGATCATCCAGACAGAAAATCAATAAGAAAACTTTGAACTTAAACTACACATTAAACCACATGAAGTTAACAATATTTACAGAGCATGCAATCCAAAAGCAACAGAATACACATTCTTCTCAAGCACACAGACATTTTTGAAGATTGATCATACATTAGGCCACAAAACAAGTCTTAATAAATTTAAGAAGCATCAAGCATCCTTTCTGACAACAATTATATGAAAATAGATACCAATTACAAGAGGAAAACTGAAAACTTCACAAACATGTAGAGATTAAACAACACGCTACTGAACAACCAATAGGTCAAAAGGAAATCAAAAAAATACCTTGAGAGAAATGAAAATGGAAATACAACATACCAAGACTTATGGGATGCAGTTCTAAGAGGAAAGTTCATAGCAATAAAGCCAGTAGTAAGAAATGAAAAAGACCTCACATAAATAACCTAACTTTACACCTCAAGAAACGAGAAAAAAATGAAGCCCAAAGTTAGCTGATAGAAAGAAATAGCAAAGATTAGAGTAGAAATAAAGAAAATAAAAACTGAAAAAAAAATAGAAAATATCAATTAAACTAAGAGCTGGTTTCCTGAAAAACCAACTAGTACTAGTACCTATTACTAGTAAAGAGATGGAATCAGTTAATTAAAAACCTCCCAATAAAGGTCCAGGACCAGATGATTTCACTGGTGAATTCTACCAAACATTTAGAGAAGAATGAAAAACAACCTTCCTCAAATTCCTCCAAAAACAGAAGAGGATGAAATACTCCCAGAGACCAGTGTTTTATTTCAAAAAGAACATATTTTTCCAGGCCAGAATTACCCTGATACCAAAACCAGGCAAGGACATTACAAGGAAATGAAATTACAGCCAATATCCATGATGAACTAGATATAAAAATATTCAGCAAAACATTAGCAAACTGAATTCAACAATGCATTAAAAGGATAATACACCATGACCAAGTGGGATTTATTCCAGGAATGCAAGGATTCCAATGTTGCAAGGATGCAACATTCACAAATTAATCGGTGTGATACACCACATTAACAAAATGAAGAATAAAAATTATATGGTCACCTCAAAAGATGCAGAAAGAGCATTTGACACAATTCATCATCCATTCATGATAAAAATAACTCTCAATAATGTGGGTACAGAGGAACATACCTTAACATAATAACCATGTATGACAAGCCCACAGCTAACTCATCATACTCAATGGTGAAAAGCTGAAAGCTTTTTATCTAAGATCAGGAATAAGACAAGGATCCCCTCTCTCATCACTTCTGCTCCACATAGTATTGGAAGTCCTAGCCAGAGCAATTTGGGAACAAAAAAGAAATAAAAGGTATCCAAATTGAAAAGGAAGAACGAAAACTGTCTCTATTTGCAGATGGCACAATATTATCTATAGAAAACCCTAAAGACTCCAAAAAACAAATGTTAAAACTAGTAAATGAATTTAGTAAAGTTGCAGGGTACAAAATTAATACACAATGGGACTTCCCTGGTGGTGCAGTGGTTAAGAATCTGCCTGCCAATGCAGGGGACATGGGTTCAAGCCCTGCTCTGGGAGGATCCCACATGCCGCAGAGCAACTAAGCCCGTGCACCACAACTACTGAGCCTGTGCTCTAGAGCCTGTGTGCCACAACTACGGAGCCCACGTGCCACAACTACTAAAGCCTGTGCGCCTAGAGCCCATGCTCTGCAACAAGAGAAGCCACTGCAATGAGAAGTCCATGCACTGCAACAAAGAGTAGCCCCCACTTGCCGCAACTAGAGAAAACCCATGTGCAGCAACGAAGACCCAATGCAGCCAAAAATGAATAATATAAATAAAAATAAATTTATTTTTAAAAATTAATACACAAATATCTGTTGCATTTCTACACACTAATAATAAACTATCAGAAAGATAAATTAAGAAAATCCCATTTACACTTGTTCAAAAAGAATAAAATACCTAGGAATAAATTTAACCAAGGAGGTAAAAGACCAGTGCACTGAAAACTATAAGACACTGATAAATAACATTGAAGGCTCAAATAAATGGGAATATATTTCATGCTCATGGATTGTAAGAATTAATATTGTTTAAATGGCCATATTACTGAAAACTATCTACAGAGTCAAAGAAATCCCTATAAAAATTCCAATGGCATTTTTCACAAAACTAGAACAAACAATCCTAAAATTTCTAGGGAACTACAGAATAACTCATAGAAAAAGCAATCTTGAGAAAGAACAAAGCTAGAGGCATCACACTTCCTGATATCAAACTATATTACAAAGTATAGTAATTAAAACAGTATGGTATTGGCATAAAAACAGACACACAGATCAATGGTACAGAATAAAGAACGCAGAGGTACATCCATGGTCAATTAATCTACAACAAAGGAGCCAAGAATATGCAATAGGGAAAGGACAGCCTCTTCAATAAATGGTGTTGGGAAAACTAGACAAATACATGCAAAAGAATGAAACTGGACCACTATCTTACACCATACACAAAAATCAACTCAAAATGGATTTAAAGTCAGAAAGAGAAAAACAAATACCGTATGCTAACACATATATATGGAATCTAAAAAAAAATTGTTCTGAAGAACCTAGGGGCAGGACAGGAATAAAGACACAGATATAGAGAATGGACTTGAAGACAAGGGGAGGGGGAAGGGTAAGCTGGGATGAAGTGAGAGAGTGGCATGGACATATATACACTACCAAATGTTAAACAGATAGCTAGTGGGAAGCAGCCGCATAGCACAGGGAGATCAGCTCGGTGCTTTGTGACCACCTAGAGGGGTGGGGTAGGGAGGGTGGGAGGGAGACATAAGAGGGAGGGGATATAGGGATATATGTATATGTATAGCTGATTCACTTTGTTATACAGCAGAAACTAACACAACACTGTAAAGCAATTATACTCCAATAAACATGTTAAAACAAAAAATGGACTTAAAAGCCTTAAACCTGAAACCATAAAACTCCCAGAAGAAACTGTAGGCAGTAAGTGCTTTGACTTTGGTCTTGGCAATGATTTTTTGGATTTGACACCAAAAGCAAAGGCATAAATAGCAAAAATAAACAAGTGGGACTACATCAAACTAAAAAGGTTTGTAGAGCAAAGGTATCCACCAACAAAATGAAAAGGCAACCTGGGGAATGGGAGAAAATATTTGCAAATCATATATCTGATCAGGTTTTAACATCCAAAATACATAAAGAACTCATATAGCTCACTAACAAAAAAAAAACTGATTTAAAAAGTAAGAAAACAATCCAATTTACAATCACATAAAAAAGAATAAAATACCTAGGAATAAATCTAAATAAGGCAGTAAAAGATGTGTACTCAGAAAACTATAAGATAGTGATGAAGGAAACTGAGGAAGATACAGACAGATGGAAAGAAATACTATGTTCATGGATTGGAAGAATTAATATTATTAAAATGCCCAGAGTACCCAAGGCAATCTACAGATTCAATGCAATCCCTATCAAAATACCAATGACATTTCACAGACCTAGAAAAAATAATTCTAAACTTTGTATGGACACAAAAAATACCCCAAATGGCCAAAATAATCTTAAGAAAGAACAAAGCTGGAGGTATCATACTTCCTGATTTCAAACTATAATACAATGCCATAGTAATCAAAACAGCATGGTACTGGCACAAAAGCAGACACACAGATCACTGGAACAGAATAGAGAGCCCACAAATGAACCCACACTTATACAGACAAAGGAAGCAAGACTATAGAATGGGGGAAAGACAGCCTCTTCAATAAATTGTGCTGGGAAAACTGAACAGCTATATGCAAAAGAATCAAACTGGACTACACTCTCACACCATGCACAAAAAATAAATTCAAATGTAAAACCTGAAACCATAAAACTTCTAGAAGAAAACATAGGCATTAAACTCTTTGACATTGGTCTTAGTAATATTTTTTTGAATATGTCTCCACAGGCAAAGGAAACAAAAGCAAAAATAAACAAATGGGGCAAATCAAACTAAAAAGCTTTTGCACAGTGAAGGAAACTATCAACAAAACAAAAAGGCCACCTATTGAATGGGAGAAGATATTTTCAGAAGATATATCCAATAAAGGGTTAATACCCAAAATACACAAAGAACTCATACAACTGAACATCAGAAAAAAAGGAAACAACCAGATTAAAAGACAGGCAGAGGATCTGGATAGAAATTTTTCCAAAGAAGACATACAGATGGCCAAGATGCACATGAAAAATGCTCAACATCACTAATCAACAGAGAAAAGCAAATCAAAACCACAATGAGAAATCACTTCAAACCTGCCACATGGCTATCATCAAAAAGACCACAAATAACAAATGTTGGCACAGATGTGAAGAAAAGAGAACTCTTGTACAATGTTGGTGGGAATGTAAATTGGAACAGCCACTGTGGAAAACAGTATGGAGGTTCCTCAAAAAACTAAAAGCAGAACTACCATATGACCCAGCAATTCCACTTAAATATATATATATATATAT
>NW_006784004.1:904918-910251 GCF_000442215.2 Lipotes vexillifer | reverse complement strand
TCCTCTTAAATATATATATATATATATATATATATATATATATATATATATATATAAACAAAAACACTGATTGGAAAAGACACATGTACCTCTATGTTCACAGCAGCATTATTTGCAATAGCCAAGATATAGAAACAGCCTAAGTGTACATCAACAGATGAATAGATAAAGAAGATGTGGTACACACACACACACACACACACACACACACACACACACACACACACAATGGAATACTACTCAGCCATAAACAATATAAAATTTTACCATTTGTAAAATCATGGATGGACCTGGAGGATATTATGCTTAGTGAAATAAGTCAGACAAAGACAAATACTGTATGTTACCACTTATATGTAGAATCTAAAAAATAAAAAAAAGAATGAATATGACAAAACAGAAACAGACTCACAGATATAGAGAAGAACAAACTAGTGGTTACCTGTGGAGAAAGGGGGAGTGGTAAGATAGGGGTAGGGTATTAAGAGGTACATACTACTATGCATAAAATAAGTAAGCTACAGGGATACATTGTACAACACAGAAAATACATCCAATATTTTATAATAACTTTAAATGGAGTATAATCTATAAAAATTTTGAATCACTATGTCGTACACCTGAAACTAATACAATACTGTAAATCAATTATACTTCAATAAAAGTATTTTCAAAAAGAAGAAAGGTATATGCACCCCTTGTTCATTGCAGCTTTACAATAGCCAAAATATGGAAGCAACCTAAGTGCCATAAGTAGATGAATAAAGAAGATGTGATATACACACACACACGAACACAAAATGGAATATTACTCAGCCAAAAAAGAATGAAATCTTGCCATTTGCAGCAACATGGATGGACCTAGAGGGTGTTTTTCTAAGTGAAATAAGTCAAACAGACTTATACAAATACTGTATGATTTCACTTATATGTGACAAATACTGTATGATTTCACTTATATGTGGAATCTAAAAAACAAAACAAATGAACAAACATAACAAAACAGAAACAGAGTAATAGTTACAGAGAACAAACAGGTGATTGCCAGGGGGCAAGGGGTGGGAGGGAGGAAAGAAATAGGTGAGGAACCTTAAGAGGTACAAACTTCTAGTTGCAATAGAAATGAGTCATAGGTTTGAAAATACAGTGTGAGGAATATAGTCAATAACTATGTAATATCTTTGTATGTACAGTGACAGATGGTAAATAGACTTAGTGTGGTGATTATTCTGAAATGTATAGAAATATCAAATCACTATGTTGTTTAACAGGAACTAACATAGTGCTGTAGGTCAATTATACTTCAAAAACAAAGAAAATCATAGTAAAAGGGATCCAATTTGTGGTTACCAGAGGTGAGGAGGGGGAAGTGGGGGAATTGGATGAAGGTGGTCAAGAGGTACAAACTTCCAGTTATAAGATAAATAAGTACCAGGGATGTGATGTACAACATGATAAATATAATTAACAACACTGATGTATGTTATATATGAAAGTCATTAAGAGAGTAAATCCTAAGAGTTCTCATCACAAGAGATTTTTTTTGTTTCTTTAATTTTGTCTCTATATGAGATGATGGATGTCCACTAAACTTATTGTGATAATCATTTCATGAGGTACGTAAGTCAAATCATTACGCTGTACACCTTAAACTTACACAGTGCTGTATGTCAATTATATCTCAATAAAACTGGAAGAAAATAATAAAACAGCATTTTAGAAAAATTAAATTTTTAAAAAAACAAGTTAAGTATTGTGCATGGTTGGTGGAAATATAAATTGGTGCAAACACTATGCAAAGTAGTACGGCAGTTCCTCAAAAAATTTAAATTAGAACTACATATGATCCAGCAATTTCACTTTTTGTATTTATCCGAAGGAAACAAAAACACTAACTTGAAAAGATCGACACCCTCATGTTCACTGAAGCGTTATTTACAAAGCTAAGACATGAAAACAACCTAAGTGCCCACTGATGGATGAAAGAATAAAGAAAATGTGGTATATATATATTAAATGGAATATTATTCGGCCACAAAAAAGGAAGGAAATTCTGCCACTTGCAACAACATGCACTGACCGTGAAGGCATTCACTAAGTGAAATAAGTCAGATAAAGACAAATAATGTTATGATATCACCTATATATTGAATCTAAAAAAAAATTGAACTCACAGATAGAGAGAACAGATTGGTGGTTGCCAGAGGTAGGGGGTGGGAGTAGGCAAAATGAGTGGAGGTGATCAAATGGTACAAACTTCCACTTATAAGTTAAATAACTTCTGGGGAAGTAATGTACAGCACAGTGACTAAAGTTAATAATACTGCATCATACATTTGAAAGTTGCTAAGAAAGAAAATCTTGAAAGTTCTCATCACAAGAAAAAAATTGTAACTATGTGAGGTTACGGATGTTAACTGAATTTATTATGGTAATCATTTCACAATATATATATCTATCAAATCATCAGTACACTTAAAACTAATACAATTTTATATGTCATCTTTATCTAAATAACTGGCAAAGTATTCCTTTTCTTGTAATTGCAGTGAAGAAATAAATCCTTAAAATTCAAGAAAAAGTTATATGAGGAAAAAATGAAAAATAAGAGTGACTACACTGAGGCACTATTTGGCCATTTTAAAATAAGATCACCAGTTCTGACTTATAACCAATCTTAACAAATCTCCATTCATATTTAAGTAAGTAAAAGTACAAGTCATCCTTCACTGTGCTAAAAAACTCAAGGTCCCACAGCTGTGATCAAAGAAATAAATGTCTAGCAAATTTATTCTTTCAAATATCATCTTATTCACAGCAGTGCTTTTGCACAGGAAAGGAAACCATAAACAAGAAGAAAATACAACCCTCAGAATGGGAGAAAATATTTGCAAATGAAGCAAATGACAAAGGATTAATCTCCAAAATATACAAGCAGCTCATGCAGCTCAATATCAAAAAACCAAACAACCCAATCCAAAAATGGGCAGAAGACCTTAATAGACATTTCTCCAAAGAAGATATACAGATTGCCAACAAACACATGAAAGAATGCTCAACATCACTAATCATCAGAGAAATGCAAATCAAAACTACAATGAGGTATCACCTCGCACCAGTCAGAATGGCCATCATCAAAAAATCTACAAACAATAATGCTGGAGAGGGTGTGGAGAAAAGGGAACCCTCTTGCACTTTTGGTAGGAATGTAAATTGATACAGCCACTATGGAGAACAGTATGGAGGTTCCTTAAAAAACTAAAAGTAGAACTACCATATGACCCAGCAATCCCACTACTGGGCATATACCCTGAGAAAACCATAATTCAAAAAGAGTCATGTACCAAAATGTTCATTGCAGCTCTATTTACAACAGCCAGGACATGGAAGCAACCTAAGTGTCCACAGACAGATGAATGGCTAAAGAAGATGTGGCACATATATACAATGCAATATTACTCAGCCATAAAAAGGAACGAAACTGAGTTATTTGTAGTGAGATGGATGGACCTAGAGACTGTCATTCAGAGTGAAGTAAGTCAGAAAGAGAAAAACAAATACCATATGCTAACACATATATATGGAATCAAAAAAAAAAAAATTGTTCTGAAGAACCTAGGGGCAGGACCGGAATAAAGACACAGATATAGAGAATGGACTTGAAGACAAGGGGAGGGGGAAGGGTAAGCTGGGATGAAGTGAGAGAGTGGCATGGACATATATACTCTACCAAACGTAAAACAGATAGCTAATGGGAAGCAGCCGCATAGCACAGGGAGATCAGCTAGGTGCTTTGCGACCACCTAAAGGCGGGGGATAGGGAGCGTGGGAGGGAGGGAGATGCAAGAGGGAAGAGATATGGGGACCTATGTATATGTATAACTGATTCACTTTGTTATAAAGCAGAAACTAACACACCATTGTAAAGCAATTATACTCCAATAAAGATGCTAGAAAAAAAAAAGAAAAAAGATGTGGCACATATATACAATGGAATATTACTCAGCCATAAAAAGAAACGAAATTGAGTTATTTGTAGTGAGGTGGATGGACCTAGAGTCTGTCATACAGAGTGAAGTAAGTCAGAAAGAGAAAAACAATACCGTATGCTAACACATACAGCACATACTAACACATATGCATATGGCTGATTCACTTTGTTATACAGCAGAAACTAACACAACATTGTAAAGCAATTATGCTCCAATAAAGACGGTAAAAAAAAAGTTGAATTTTTCCCAATTGCAATTAAAGTGTTCATTATGTAGAAATGACAGAAATGATTTTGGGCTCAGTTGTATAGTCTTAGTTCATATAAAACTCACAAGGAAGTCAAAGTGGTTAACTGTACACACTGAAAGTATAAAGTCAAACCAACAAGCATTAAAATATATTGGAAATTACATTTAAAATTCTGAAAAATTGTGACAGTAAATACATTTCATCCACAATAGAATCAAAAGAGTAAAATACTTAGTAATAAATTTAACAAAAGTAGTGCAAGACTTGTACATTGAAAACTACAAAACATTGCTGAAGGAATTTAAAGACCTCCCCCACCCAAAAAAAAGGAATGATATCCCATATTCATGGTTGAGAATACTTAATATCTAAGAAGACTTAGTATATCCCATGGAAATACTCCACAAGGTGACCTACAGATTCAGTGCAATCCCTAACATAACCTTTTCGGCTCTTTAGAAGAAACTGACAAGCTGATCCTAAAATTCATATGGAAATGCAAAGGACTCAGGATAGTCAAAAGAAACTTGAAAAAAAAAAAAGCTAAGTTTGAGGAATCACACTTCCTCATCACACTTCCTAAGTGTGATTTCAAAACTTAGAAGAAAGCTGTAGTAATCAATAGAACTGATATCCCAGGGCTTCCCTGTTGGCACAGTGGTTGAGAGTCTGCCTGCCAATGCAGGGGACGTGGGTTCGAGCCCTGGTCTGGGAAAATCCCGCATGCCGCAGAGCACCTGGGCCCGTGAGCCATAGCTACTGAGCCTGCGCGTCTGGAGCCTGTGCTCCGCAACAAGAGAGGCCGCCACAGTGAGAGGCCCACGCACCACGATGAGGAGTGGCCCCCATTCGCCGCAACTAGAGAAAGCCCTCTCACAGAAATGAAGACCCAACACAGCCAAATAAATAAATTTATAAAAAAAAAAAATGGGCCCTAATGAAACTTCAAAGCTTTTGCACAGCAAAGGAAACCATAAACAAGACCAAAAGACAACCCTCAGAATGGGAGAAAATATTTGCAAATGAAGCAACTGACAAAGATTAATCTCCCAAAATTTATAAGCAGCTCATGCAGCTCAATAACAAAAAAA
>NW_006784004.1:858916-904625 GCF_000442215.2 Lipotes vexillifer | reverse complement strand
AGTGCTACCATACGACCCAGCAATCCCACTACTCGGCATATCCCCTGTGAATACCATAATTCAGAAAGAGTCATGTACCAAAATGTTCATTGCAGCTCTATTTACAATAGCCCAGAGATGGAAACAACCTAAGGGTCCATCATTGGATGAATAGCTAAAGAAGATGTGGCACATATATACAATGGAATATTACTCAGCCATAAAAAGAAACGAAATTGAGCTATTTGTAATGTGGATAGACCTAGAGACTGTCATTCAGAGTGAAGTAAGTCAGAAAGAGAAAGACAAATACCATATGCTAACACATATATATGGAATTTAAGAAAAAAAAATGTCATGAAGAGCCTAGGGGTAAGACAGGAATAAAGACACAGACCTACTAGAGAATGGACTTGAGGATACGGGGAGGGGGAATGGTAAGCTGTGACAAAGTGAGAAGAGGCATGGACATAAATACACTACCAAACGTAAGGTAGATAGCTAGTGGGAAGCAGCCGCATAGCACAGGGAGATCAGCTAGGTGCTTTGTGACCACCTAAAGGCGGGGGATAGGGAGCGTGGGAGGGAGGGAGACGCAAGAGAGAAGAGATATGGGAACATATGTATATGTATAACTGATTCACTTTGTTATAAAGCAGAAACTAACACACCATTGTAAAGCAATTATACTCTAATAAATAAATAAATAAATAAATAAAATGTACAAGCATTTTAGTAAAGCCATTTATATAGGTTATTTTTTCACTGTTTAAAGATAGGTACTTTTTTTTCGTAGTCAAAAGCAAAGGACTAAAAAAAAAAAAAAAAAAGCAAAGGACTAAAAACTTACCTGTACCAGAGATAAAAGACAACGAATATATATATTTATATATATACACACATACATACACACACACACAATATACTATATATATAGGAAACTGTCACTATAATAACTGTTATGTACAGTGAATAATTATTATAAATGAAGCAGTAGAAAAGCAGTATTAGAAGTCAGAAAGAAAAAAACAAATACCGTATGTTAACGCACATATATGGAATCTAGAAAAACGGTACTGATGAACCTAGTGGCAGGACAGGAATAGAGAAGCAGACATAGAGAATGGACTTGTGGACACAGGGTGGGAAGGGGAGGGTGGGACGAAATGAGAGAGTAGCATTGACATATATACACTACCATGTGTAAAACAGATAGCTAGTGGGAAGGTGCTGTATTGCACAGGGAGCTCATCTCGGTGCTTTGTGACAACCTAGACAAGTGGGATGGGGAGAGTAGAAGGAAGGTCCAAGAGGGAGGGGATATAGGTATACATCTAGCTGATTCACTTTGTTGTACAGCAGAAAGTAACCCAACATTGTAAAGCAATTATAATCTAATAAAGATGAAAAAAATAAAAACAGGGGGAAAAAAAAAGATTTCCTAGGTAACCCTCTATCAAATAACATTCTCTCTGAGCCTCATGTTTTTTAAAAAATAAAAAAAAAATTTTTTAATAAATTACAACTAACTTCTCTCCCTGAAAAGAATATCAAGATCATTAAAAGAGTGGGAGTAAAGGATGATGAAAACTCTTGTTTACAATGCTGCAGCTAAACCCTGAGCAGAATGCACCTCCCTTAGAAATCCTTGGAAACCTTATAGAGCCCACTATGTAGCTAAACACAAATTTTGAGCTATAAAAATTAGTTCTCTTTTTTTTTTTTTTTTTTTTTTTTTCTTGCGTTATGCGGGCCTCTCACTGTTGTGGCCTCTCCCATTTGCGGAGCACAGGCTCCGGACGCGCAGGCTCAGTGGCCATGGCTCACGGGCCCAGCCGCTCCGCGGCATGTGGGATCCTCCCGAAACGGGGCACGAACCCGCGTCTCCTGCATCGGCAGGAGGACTCTCAAGCACTGTGCCACCAGGGAAGCCCAAAATTAGTTCTCTTTTGCACAAAATTTAACAGCAACAGAAATTGGTTTTCATTTTATTTTTCCCACCAATGATAAATTTAGTCTGAGAAACAGGATTTTTAATAAGAAACAGGTGAAATATTTTTGTAACTCTGTGAATTCTCAGTTCTTTTATCTAAGACAAGGTAGGAAAACTATGGAAAATGGGCCAAATCCAGCCTGCCCTGTTTAGGTACAACCCAGAAGCTAAGAATGATTTTTACATTTTTTAATGATTAGATAAAAACTCAAAAGAAGAATAATATTTTGACATGTGAAAATAATATGAAATTGAAATTTCATTGTACATAAATAACATTTTATTCGAATATAATCACGCTTTTTTATCTATTGCCTATGGCTACTTTCCCACTTCAAAGACAGAGTTGAGTAGTTGTGACACAAAGCCTAAAGTATTTACTATTGGGTCTTTTGGGTCTTTTACAGAAAATGTTTGCTAACTCCTCACCTAAGATAAGTGAACATTCTTAATCTCTTAAAAAACAAAACAAAACAAAACAAAACTCAAGCACTCCATCAAAAACAACAACAACAACAACAAAGTTCACACAACTAACAAGCATCTCCATTTTGATGTACATGAATGTGGCTCTAAAAAGCCAATACTTTTTCATAAAATCTTCAATTGGCTTTTATGCCTTAGGCTAAATGCAGGGACCTAGCCTGAAAATCCCAGACAACATAAAGTCTCGTTTATCCCTCAAAAGTATAAAATTTGACCCAGCATCCTTTGGCTACAGTATTTATACATCTAATAATTTTAGCATCTCAGGAATTCTCCATATGCCTCTGTAAAATGGTTTCCTGAAAAAAGTTTAGCCAGCTCCAAATAGTGCTCCCAGTGTGATGCCACAAGGAATTATGAATTTTCTTCTCAGCTCCAAAGTATAATAGTGAAGAACTGTATTACAGGGTCAACAGCCAACTCTCGTAGCTTGTTCACTAATTTTCGATGAAAGTCTGAGCAAGTCACATAATTTTTCAGTATCAATCTCTTTATTATACAAACACAAAGATTATGGAAACACAAGAAGGAAAACAAGTGAAAGCCTTTAGTCCCCAGAGAAAAGTATAACACTAGATAAACGTCCGCAGAGTTCTTAAAAGGCAACAGTGTTCTTACTGCCATATTAATATTTTATATCTTTTTATGTGAAGATTTATCATATCAGAATCAAAGCTATTCCCATGAACTTCCAGAACACTTTCTTAACTATGGAGCTTCAGCAAATTCTCCCATGTCAGTCCATCATGAACCCCTTGCTACCAGCCACACAATTTTAAAGGTTTAAATGTTCATAACCAGTGGATTATCAATAGTGACTCAATTCCAAATGCTTCCCTCCAGGGAAGGTTGAAACCAATATTTACTGAAGTAGGTAAATGCCATAGGCTGGAGAAGAAAAGAGAGGTCAAAATATTGGGCAAAAAAAGCAGCAATGAAAACTTTTAGAATGTAGGGGGGAAAGCGTGAAGAAAGTAAGGAGGAAAAACATTGTCAGTTTCTCCTTTTGGATTATCACTGTAGGTTGTGAATATTTGGTGAGGAAGATAAAATAGTAAATCTCATTGAGAGCTTCTAGCATCAAAAAGATAAGAAAAACAAGAAGTAAATACCATCTTGTAATGTATCAGCACAGAGAAAAGGGTAAGAATAAATATTTGAGAATACAATCTAACAACTCAGTGTTTAATTTGGTGTCATACAGCCATGCATATTTAAGTACAATCATTCCACATTTCATAGTCTTTTAGACCCAGACTCGCCATATCCATAAGCCAATCTAGAAGAGTAGTTGCAATTTTCATGCAGTACTCCTTTTTTTTTTTTTTTTTTTTTTTTTTTTTTGCGGTACGCGGGCCTCTCACTGTTGTGGCCTCTCCCGTTGTGGAGCACAGGCTCCGGACGCGCAGGCTCAGCGGCCATGGCTCACGGGCCCAGCCGCTCAGCGGCATGTGGGATCTTCCCGGACCGGGGCATGAACCCGTGTCCCCTGCATCGGCAGGTGGACTCTCAACCACAGCACCACCAGGGAAGCCCACTACTCCTTTTAAATAGAGTCTTCATTAAAACTTTTTTCTCTGGCCCTTTTTTAACCCTATTTTCTTTAGCACTCATTCCTTCACACTACCAGGAATTTCACTTGTTCTGTGATACCAAATTTTCACTGACTTGGGGATAACACTGTGCCTCATGGTATTGTCCTATAACCATGATTATAATTTGAGCATGATATTAATATGTTGTGTGGGTGAGTGGGTATGTGTATGATAAAAACAGTTTTACTGTAAAGAACATGCTCTTTTTAAATTTATTTTATTGAAGTATAGTTGATTTACAATGTTGTGTTAGTTTCTGCTGTACAACGAAGTGATTCAGTTATGTATATATATGTGTGTTCTTTTACACATTGTTTTCCATTATGGTTTATTACAGGATATTGAATATACTTCCCTGTGCTATACAGTAGGACCTTGTTGTTTATCTACTCTATATATAATAGTTTGCATCTGCTCACCCCAACTTCCCAATCCACCCTCACCCACCCTACCTCCCCCTTGGCAGCCACAAGTCTGTAAACAGCATGCTCTTCAACTAACTTCAGTAATTCCTTTCTCTCCACAATGACCCCACAGGCACTCAGACACACTAGCTCCTAAAATCCTTTGTAACTAAACCCCCTGGAATTATATGAAATTTAATTCATTTTTCCTAGGTTTATACATATTCACTGGTATAATATCACTGATATTTTGAAGTCAATCCAGCCTCTCTTACTACTTCTTTTGTTAGAAATGAGCTAATAAGCTCTGATTCTGGAGCAACACCTTGGGTGACCAGCTAAACGTGAACATTTTACAATTCTCTTAAAATATTACTGTTAATTAACTCAGAAAGTCTCTAGCCCAAAGTATCTCACATTGGTGTAGGAGAAATAATAATAGTCTCCATGTTAAACGACCTACTTTCGGGGCTTCCCTGGTGGCGCAGTGGTTGAGAGTCCGCCTGCCGATGCAGGGGATACGGGTTCGTGCCCCGATCCGGGAGGATCCCACATGCCGCGGAGCGGCTGGGCCCGTGAGCCATGGCTGCTGAGCCTGCGCGTCCGGAGCCTGTGCTCCGCAATGGGAGAGGCCGCGACAGAGAGAGGCCCATGAACCACCAAAAAAAAAAAAAAAAAAAAAAAAAAAGACCTACTTTCTACTTATTAGCAGTATTCAAGTTATGTCATTTGAAAATAAAGAAAAGAAAATTACCCTCTGGAAATTAAAATCTGTAGTCACCACAAACACATGGATTGGAGGAGAGATACACCCGAAAGAGAAAGAAATTTTCTTCTCACATCCAAAAACATTATAGTGATGAATTATATTGCTAGGGTCAAATGAGCAGTCATCTTAAGAAACAGAATGGATCCAAGCAACAGTGACTAACCTTGACTACAAACTGATTAAAAGCATTAGCATATCTAAAGAAAAACACCGCCAATCAGAAAGGGATGTGTCAACCATCGTAGAAAGAAAATCACAAGAATTGGTGATATCTACCCAAATACTTTCCAACAGAATAAGAGCTTTATATAATTAACTTTAAATACTATTACCCCATTGGTAAGATTATCTCTATAGAAATGATAGATTAACCTGACAATTTTTAACTTTATCCCATTAAACATTCAATTTATCCCACTTCCTTTGTTCTATTTCCATGCTCACTAACAATCGTCTGGTTATTATTTATGTTCCCAATATTGGTCTGTTTACAATGAGAAAACATACTGGTTGTATGGGTGTACTTTGTTCTGCATAATAACTTCATTTTTCATTACAAGTTAAAAAATGGTTCTGATTTTACATTTTAGCTTCATGATCTCAGTTAATGTGAGAATGGGCCTAAGGGACAAATCTGGTCTTGGCATATGTATCTGACAGGAATCATAGTTGCAAATAATAGAATCCACTCTAGCTAATTTAAAAGAAAAGCAATCTGTTCTGGATTATTAGGTTATTTACAGAATTTCCACAAGGCCTGAAAAAGCCAGGTTTGAATGTTACTCAGGCATGAGCAACACCCCCCAAGAAAAATCTTCCATACACCACAGTTCTATTTTAGGGGAAACCTCACCACCCTTCACTCAATACCTATGATACTGGCAAGGAAACTTGAGAACCTCTGTCAGGACTACACCAAAAGAACAAAATGCTTCTGCCACTAGCCTGCAAGAAGAGCCTATTTCTCCATGTGTGGACACCCTCATGTTGCATGCCTCCAAGACTCATTCACTAGTATGCATATTTTGGCAAAACCTGGGACACATTCCAAGCTGCAAGAGAGTCTGGGAAATGTAGTTTTTATTCTTCTAACCTCTTCAGTACTGGAGAGCACACCATAAAGGAGTTAGGTCAGGTTAACCAATCCCCAATGTCTATCAAAAACTTCTTAAAACACTCAAACTAAAGAATTGTGTGATACTTGACATATTTCTCTTTCCCAACTCTATGACTCATAAAATTAGGATATTAATATCTGTCCTATTTCCTCATAGAGATTGTAATAAAGATCATGCCATTGACAAAGATCATGCCACTGATATATGTCAAAGTGTTTTGAAAAGCAAGAAACTAGATAACTATAAGGATGACTACATGACTATTACAAAAATTACCGATTTCGAGGGCTAGCCTGGTGGCGCAGTGGTTGAGAGTCCACCTGCTGATGCCGGGGACACGGGTTCGTGCCCCAGTCTGGGAAGATGCCACATGCCGCGGAGCAGCAGGGCCCGTGAGCCATGGCCACTGAGCCTGTGCGTCCAGAGCCTGTGCTCCGCAACAGGAGAGGCCACAACAGTGAGGGGCCCGCGTACCGCAAAAAAAAAAAAAAATTACCAATTTTTGAGAGCTTTCCATGTATCATTCATGGAACTAAAAACTTTAGATTTAATATAACAATTAAAGCAGAAAAGGTAGGGGAAGATCCAAACCACTACACAACATTGCCTCCTCTCATTATTCGGTATGTGACTATTTAAAACAGTTAAATTCCCAGATACTCTAAATTATTCATCTATTTACTTAGATCAAATAACTCTTAAGCTCAATGCTTAAAATTAAACCAGAAATGTAAAAGTAAAGAACTGTTTATTTTTAATAGAAACCTGCCCAGAAAATGACTTTCAGAAGTTTCACACTTTTTAGTAATTAAATCTAGTCTGCTAAACTATATTCATAACAATACTCAACTGCTTAAGAATTTACTGCTGTTCCCTGATCTCTAAGGTATTAAAATGCAATGTTTTCTGTTTTAAGGTGAGTTCAACTCTGAATCAGCTGGCCCTAAATTATTTAGCTTCACTTAATTAATTCTCTGTTTCAGGTAAACTATTTACCATATTCCTGTTAACCCTATTAACTTACCTTAGCTCAGACCATTACCTCAACTGGGAGGTCCATCGAGTCCATCAGTTCTTTCAAGATGGCACCCTAAGCACTCTTATTTAACCATGTCTTTTTCCAGACCTCAATGAGATGGAAATTTAAAAGTACAAAAAGGAATAAAAACATAACAAGATTGTTAAGAACAGTCAAAAACAGCTGAGTACCTTTTGGAATACAGAGAGCTGACTGAAGGACTTGACAGATGAAAACAAGAAGAGAAACCTACAGTCTAGAATATGCCATGAGGAGTCCACAGAGAATACTGGAGTCATTCTGCCTGTTGGAATCCAAAGAGGCTGTAGCTTGGAGGTATGATATAGGGCAGAAATAAGCAGTGATCTGAAAACTGGGGTGATTAATTGAATTCTTGTATATGAAATGCGTGCTCCCTGCCCCTTTCTCTATTGATGTTTGCAAAACAACATGAATCTCAACAGTTACCCCCAAGTCATAAAAAGGGGGCTTTTTATCCAAAGAACAGACAGTTCATCTGGGGAGAACTGAAGCATCGGATGTGTTATTGAACTCCAGAGTAAAGCCCTATTTATTCTGACATGCAGAGAAAGAGGTTCACAGCTGTTTTGTGGCAAGAAAGAGGGAGATGTCAGAAAGAGAAAAATATGGGATAAGGAACATGATTTGCCTAACCCAGAAGTGTCTGCAGATGATAACCAAGTTGATACATTATTGAAAGAATGACATAGGGTTTCAGAAGAGATGTCTCTGTGGAAAAAAACAGAAAGGAGGATTCCATGAAACAACTATTAGGACTGAAAGAGAGACCAAACTTTTAAACTTTAAGATGTGGTAAAGAGATTCACCATAGAAATCTCCAAGAGAATCTCCATAGAAAACCATAAATACACATAATCAAAATAAGAATTAGACCAAATGGTAGCATTTAGTAAAGAAATCAAAACTATTGATAATTGTCTAGCAGTTAGGTAACTCAGAAACAAGCATCAAAACAGTTATGCAAAATGTTGCCATTTCTGTGTAATGAGTTTCATGCTTAACTGCCCAAGAAAGACAGACACCTAAGTAATAAAATATTACATGGGAAAAAACATTGGAGTTTGACGATTTCCATCCTTTAAGACTTACTAACTGTACAGTGGTCTTTAAGCAAATCCAATATAGCACATAGAAGATCTATGGTCAAGTTTATGAAAGCCTCTCTCAAATATTTAAAGCTATATTATGCCTGGAACTTATGCCTTGAGGTGGGTAAGGAAAATAACAGTGGCCACTAGCCAATGACTAATTGATTCTAGGACACAAAAGGTAGGTTGGCTCCCTTGCCTCAAGGGGAGACAACTCCAGTGGCATTCATCCTCCAGAGCTCCCAGTGGGATCAGGCAGAGACAGACTTTTTAGCTCAGCACTGTCCAATAGAAAACTAATGTGAGCCACATACATTAATACAATTTAAAATATTTTGGTAGCCACATATTTTTAAAGTATTAACATTAAGAAATATTTTTTAAAGTAAACAGGTAAATAGTAAAAAAATTTTTAATGTAAAAATAAATAGGTAAAATAAGTTTTTAAATTATCTATTATTTACATTATATTCAAATTATATCACTGTAACATGCAATAAAAATTAAAATTATTAATAAAATATTTTACATTTTTTTTTTTTTTTTCTTGCGTTATGCGGGCCTCTCACTGTTGTGGCCTCTCCCATCTGCGGAGCACAGGCTCCGGACGCGCAGGCTCAGCGGCCATGGCTCACGGGCCCAGCCGCTCCGCGGCATGTGGGATCCTCCCGAAACGGGGCACGAACCCGCGTCTCCTGCATCGGCAGGCGGACCCTCAAGCACTGCGCCACCAGGGAAGCCCCAATATTTTACATTTTTTCATTCTGTCTTTGAAATCCATTATGTATTTTTTTAACATCTTTATTGGAGTATAATTGCTTTACAATGGTGTGTTAGTTGCTTCTGTATAACAAAGTGAATCAGCTGTATGTATATATATATCCCCATATACCCTCCCTCTTGCGTCTCCCTACCACCCTCCCTATCCCACCCCTCTAGGGGGTCACAAAGCACCGAGCTGATCTCCCTGTGCTATGTGGCTGCTTCCCATTAGCTATCTATTTTACATTCGATAGCGTATATATGTCCGTGCCACTCTCTCACTTCGTCCCAGCTTACCCTTCCCCCTCCCCACGTCCTCAACTCCATTCTCTACGTCTGCATCTTTATTCCTGTCCTGCCCCTAGGTTCTTCAGAACCTTTTTTTTTTTTTTAGATTCCATATATATGTGTTAGCATACGGTATTTGTTTTTCTCTGACTTACTTCACTCTGTATGACAGTCTCGAGGTCCATCCACCTCACTACAAATAACTCAATTTCGTTTCTTTTTATGGCTGAGTAATATTCCATTGTATATATGTGCCACATCTTCTTTATCTATTCATCCATCGATAGACACTTAGGTTGCTTCCATGTCCTGGCTATTGTAAATAGAGCTGCAGTGAACCTTGTGGTACATGCACAAGTCTGTTCTTTATGTCTGCAAGTTTTGTTTCTGTTTCACAGATATGTTCATTTGTGTCATATTTTAGATTCCACATCTAAGTGATATCATATGGTATTTATCTTTCTTTTTCTGACTTACTTCACTTAGTATGATAATCTCTAGGTGCATCCATGTTGCTGCAAATGCCATTATTTCATTCTTTTTATGAATGAGTAATATTCCATTGTATGTATATACCACATCTTCTTTATCCATTCATCTGTTGATGGACATTTACGTTGTTTCCATGTCTTGGCTATTGTAAACAGTGCTGCTATGAACATTGAGATGCACGTATCTTTTTGAATTAAAGTTTCCTCCGGATATATGCCCAGGTGTGGGATTGCTGGATCACATGGCAACTCTATTTTTAGTTTTTTAAAGAACCTCCATACTGTTTTCCATAATGGCTGCACCAATCTACATTCCCACCAACAGTGTAAGAGGGTTCCCTTTTCTCCACACCCTCTCCAACATTTATTATTTGTAGACTTTTTAATGATGGCCATTCTGCCTGGTGTGAGGTGGTACCTCATTGTAGGGGTTTTTTTGGTTTTTCTTTTTTGCGGTATGCGGGCCTCTCACTGCTGTGGCCTTTCCCATTGTGGAGCACAGACTCCGGACACGCAGGCTCAGCGGCCATGGCTCACGGACCTAGCCGCTCCGCGGCATGTGGGATCTTCCCGGACCAGGGCACGAACCCGTGTCCCCTGCATCGGCAGGCAGACTCTCAATCACTGTGCCACCAGGGAAGCCCCTCATTGTAGTTTTGATTTGCAAGAAATAGCTGATCTTTAATCACTCGATCCAACAAATTTTTCTTTTCTTCAGAGGTTTTTAAATCCTAGATCAAAGTTAATGTAATAATTCTGGATTGTACTTTGTTTTGTATATCACTTCACATCACTGTGAAAATAAAAGCTTTAAAAGATTAAAAAAAAGAAATAGTTGATCTATATTTAGATTTCATTAAACTCACAGTTTAGAAAGTGGAATCAAGTATCCATTTTTAAAGTTTAAATTATAATTAAATAAAATTAAAAATTCAAATCCTCTGTCACACACACTATCCACACTTCAAGTGGTCAGGAGCCACATGTAGCTAGTGTCTGCCATACTGTACAGTGCAGCTTTAGCTCAGCTTTGCTCAGCTTCTTCCCTGCCCCACCCTGCTTCTTTCACCCTCTCATAGGCTGAACTCGAGATGACTCCTTCAGTAAATCACTAGCACAAGAACTCTCATCTCAGGTTCTGCTTCCAGGGAACCCAACCAATCTATATAGACTATAATCTATTCCTCTCTTGGAGATTTGTAATACAACTTAGCATTTTTAAAGCACTGACTGAGAGATCCTCCAGTAAAGAATCCTGCTTTAAAATTTTAATCTAAAGTTCTATAAATTTATGTAACTGATTTTTCTCACAGAAGAGCTCTTAATATCTCCAAGAACACTAGTTTCTCAAGGAGCAGTTTGAGGCTGTACTAGAACATCATTCTCAAGCAATTTCAAAGATACTTGGATAAATAAGACTACAGTATATTAAACGACCACAAAAATAAAGGGAAATACATATGTAAAACTACAGAACTGTCAACAAATATTTCTTTAGTATAGCATCATGAAATACAGTCCAAACTCTGCCAACTAGCTGGGTGACCCTAGGCAAGTCATTTTTTCTTTCTAGGCTTAAGTTTCTTCAACTGTATAATAGCAATAACAGTATTAGCTACTTAACACAGTTATAGTCAGGATTAATATCAGTGTCTACTATTGTGATCAACACTTTTTATGTGCTATCTCACCAGGATGCATAAATACTAATATTATTATAGTTGCTTTTGTTATCACTAATACTAGATAGGCACTATGGAGATGTAACTTCTCTACCTTCTATATATTAATGCCAGATAAATCTCCCTAAAGCACAGATATAGTCCTGTCACTGTCTGACTCAAAATTTCCTTTGATGCCTCTGTGTCCTTACTTTGCTTCAATGATCTCCAAAATCTATCCCAAATCTATCATCACAAGTTGATTTCCCACTTTGCTTTCCATGCATCCTATGCAATCACTGATAAGGCTTTAAGGAGTTCCAACACTGGATGACCATTTTAAAAAGGCTGAACCAAAAAGGAAATTGAGAGGAAGTAGCTAAAGAGTTAAAGAGGGAAAATCAGGACTGTTTGGTACTCCATTACTCAAGGAAACAGGGTGTTTAAGAAAGAAGCAAATAATCAGTTGCATCAAATGTGCTGAGAACTCAAGTCTGATGATGCTAGAGATATAAAAGTTTGCAAAAGACTTGTGAAAAAAAGATGATGAGTTCCATTTATACATGATAAGTATAAGGTAACACAAAAAAAGCCAAAAAGTAAATGGTTAGAGCAGTAGTGTTGACCACAGTATGTACCACTTCTCACTGGAGAAAAAGTGAACAGTGTTTCAACAAGTGTGTTGAGAATCACACATTCCCAAGAATGACCACTATTTGCAGGAGTGAATTGAGCATGATTATCAATGTGTTAACATAGAAAAATGATTTAAAAGCACTCAGAGTTTGACAGTGGAGTTTTATATGAAAACTGAAAGTTGTCACCAAAGCAGTTATAATTAAAGTCATGAGAATGAAAATGCTCCCCCCGAAAAAAAGGAGAGAAGAGAGGACAGAGAAGACAAAGACTAAGACTTAAGAAGAACTGTAGGAGACAAGAGGAAGAAGTCCACAAGGAAAAAGAAGGGGGTTGTGGAGAAGTATTAGGACAATTTAGTGTACAACGTCTTAAAAGAGAAAAGGATAAAATTTCGAGGTGAAAACATAAATGCCAAATGCAGCAGATGAGTTGAAGAGAATTAAAATTGTGCAAGTTACAGGGGCAGAGTCAAGACTGCGGTGTAGGAAGATGCAGAGTTCGCATCTCCCCACAACTAGGGCACCTGCCAGTGCTGGTGCGGGACCTCGACACCCAAGGAGACAGGAGGAACCTGCAAGCAAACTGGTAGGACATGAGGGAACTGAGGGGGGGAGGAGAAGTGGAGGCCAGACAGGACCGGTGCCTCTGAGGGGTGGCTGAGAGGGGGGAGGGGTTCCCATGCCTGGAGGGACCCTCGGGGGCTCGGATCAGGGGAGTGAGCCCAGCGTTTCCCCTGCCCAATCAGCTGGGGAAGTCTGCCTGACTCTCGGGTCAGGTCCTACGCCCTCAGAGGCCCACTCTGGGCCACGTTGGTCCTGGTGGAGTAGGAGGGAGGCCGGGGAAGAACAGGAGAGGCAGGCAGGAGGGGTCCTCCAGGACCAGAGGAGCAGAGAGCATTTGCCCCACCCACTCGGGCCCAGGAAGCCTGCTGGGGTGGGGTCCCCCGCAGGTCCCAGGTGGGGTCCCCTGCCCCCTGAGACCAAAGCTCCTGTGGTGGGAGCTCCAAGTCTAAACCACTGGACTAACAGAGAACCTCAGACCCCAGGGAATATTCACTGGAGTGCAGTCTCCCAGAGGTCCTCATCTCGGCACCAAGACCCAGCTCTACCGAACAGCCTACAAACACCAGTGTTGGAGGCCTCAGGCCAAACAACCAGTAAGCCAGGAACACTATCCCACCCAACAACAACAAAAAATGAGATGGCAAAAAATATGTCACAGATGAAGGAGCAAGGTAAAAACCTACAAGGCCAAATAAATGAAGATGAAATAGGCAATCTATCTGAAAAAGAATTCAGAGTAATGATAGTAAAGATGAACCAGAATCTCGGAAATAGAATGGAGGCATAGATTGAGAAAATACAAGAAATGCTTAACAAAGATCTAGAAGAACTAAAGAAACAGAGAGGAACAACACAATAACTGAAAAACACACTAGAAGGAATCAATAGCAGAATAACTGAGGCAAAAGAATGAATAAGTGAGCTGGAAGACAAAATGGTGGAAATAACTGCCGAGGAGCAGAATAAAGAAAACAGAATGAAAAGAATTGAAGACAATCTCAGAGACCTCTGAGACAACACTAACCTCACCAACATTCGAATTATAGGGGTCCCAGAAGAAGAAAAGAAAAAGACAGGGTCTGAGAAATATTTGAAGAGATTATAGTGGAAAACTTCCCTAACATGGGAAACGAAATAGTCACCCAAGTCCAGGAAGCGCAGAGATTTCCATACAGGATAAATCCTAGGAGAAACACATCAAGAACATATTAATCAAACTAACAAAAATTAAATTCAAAGAAAAAATATTAAAAACAGCAAAAGTAACATAAAAAGGAATCCCCATAAGGTTATCAGCTGATTTTTCAGCAGAAACTCTGCAGGCCAAAAAGGAGTGGTGGGATATACTTAAAGTGATGAAAGAGAAAAACCTACAACCAAGATTGTTCTACCCACCAAGGATCTCATTCAGATTTGACGCAGAAATCAAAACATTTTCAGACAAGCAAATGCTAAGAGAATTCAGCACCACCAAACCAGCTTTACAACAAATGCTAAAGAAACTTCTCTAGGCAAGAAACACAAGAGAAAAAAAGACCCCCAAAACAAACCCAAAACAATTAAGAAAATGGTAATAGGAACATACATATCAATAATAACCTTGCATGTAAATGGGTTAAATGACCCAACCAAAAGACACAGACTGGCTGAATGGATACAAAAACAAGACCCATATATATGCTGTCTATAAGAGACCCACTTCAGACTTAGGGACACATAGAGACTGAAAGTGAAGGGATGGAAAAAGATATTCCATGCAAATGGAAATCAAAAGAAATTGCTGGAGTAGCAATACTCATATTAGATAAAATACACTTTAAAATAAAGACTATTAAAAGAGACAAGGAAGGACACTGCATAATGATCAAGGGGTCAATCCAAGAAGAAAATATAACAATTATAAATGTTTATGTACCCAACGTAGGAGGACCTCAATACATAAGGCAAATGCTAACAACCATGAAAGGGGAATCGGCAGTAACACAATAATAGTAGGGAACTTTAACACCCCACTTACACAAATGGGAAGATCATCCAAACAGAAAATAAATAAGGAAAGACAAGCTTTAAATGACACAATAGACCATATAGATTTAATTTATATTTATAGAAGATTCTACCCCAAAGTGGCAGAATACACTTTCTTCTCAAATGCACATGGAACATTCTCCAGGAGAGATCACATCTTGGGTCACAGATCAGGCCTCGGAAAATTTAAGAAAATTGAAATCATATCAAGCATCTTTTCCGACAACAACTCTATGAGACTGGAAATCAATTACAGGAAGAAGACAGTAAAAAGCACAAATATATGGAGGCTAAACAGTGCAGTACTAAATAACCAAGTGATCATTGAAGAAATCAAAGAAAAAATTTTAAATACATAGAAACAAATGACATCAAAAACACAATGACCCAAAACCTACAGGATGTGGCAAAAGCAATTCTAAGAGGGAAGTTTAAAGCAATTCAATCTCACCTCAAGAAACAAGAAAAACCTCAAATAAACAATCTAACCCTATACCTAAAGCAACTAGAGAAAGAAGAACAAAGAAAACCCCAAGTCAGTAGAAGGAAAGAAATCGTAAAGATCAGAGCAGAAATACATGAAATAGAAATGAAGAAAACGACAGCAAAGATTGACAAAACTAAAATCTGGTTCTTTGAGAAGATAAACAAAGTTGATAAACCCTTAGCCAGACTCATCAGAAAAAAAGAGAGAGGATGCAAATCAATAAAATTAGAAATGGGAAAGGAGAAATCAAAACTGACACCACAGAAATACAAAGGATTATAAGAGACTATACAAACTACATGCCAATAAAATGGACAAACTGGAAGAAATGGACAAATTCTTGGAAAGGTACAATTCTCCATCACTGAACCAGGAAGAATTAGAAAATATAAACAGACCTATCACAAGTAATGAAATTGAAACTGTAATTAAAAATCTTCCAACAAATAAAAGTCCAGAACCAGATGGCTTCACAGGTGAATTCTATCAAACATTTAGAGAAAAGCAAACACCGATCCTTCTGAAACTCTTCCAAAAAATTGCAGAGGGAGGAACACTCGCAAATTCATTTTACAAAACAACCATCACCCTGATACCAAAACCAGAAAAAGATATCACAAAAAGAAGAAAATTATAGACCAATATCACTGATGAACATAGATACAAAATCCTCAACAAAATACTAGCAAACAGAATCCAACAACATATTAAAAGGATCATAACACCATGATCAAGTGGGATTTATCCCAGGGATGCAAGGATTCATCAACATACACAAATCAATCAATGTGATAAACCATATTGACAAATTAAGGACTAATAACCGTATGATCATCTCAATAGATGAAGAAAAAGCTTTTGACAAAACTCAACACCGATTTATGATAAAAACTCTCCAGAAAATGGGCATAGAGGGAAGCTACTTCAACATAATAAAGGCCATATATGACAAACCCACAGCAAACATCATATTCAATAGTGAAAAACTGAAAGCATTTCCACTAGGATCAGGAACAAGACAAGGATGTCCACTCTCGCCACCCTTATAAAACATTCCTTTGGAAGTCTTAGCCATGGCAATCAGAGAAGAAAAAGAAATAATAGGAATCCAAATTGGAAAAGAAGAAGTAAAACTGTCACTATTTGCAGATGACATGATACTATACATAGAGAATTCTAAAGATGCCACCAGAAAACTACTAGAGCTAATCAATGAATTTGGTAAGGTAGCAGGGTACAAAATTAATGCACAGAAATCTCTTACATTCCTATACACTAACAATGAAAAATCAGAGAGAGAAATTAAGGAAACAATCCCATTTACCACAGCAACAAACAGAAAAAAATACCTAGGAATAAACCTACCAAAGGAGACAAAAGACTTGTACTCCGAAAACTATAAAACCCTGAAGAAAGAAATCAAAGATGACATAAACAGATGGAGAAATATAACATGTTCTTGGATTGGAAGTATCAATACTGTGAAAATGACTATACAACCCAAAGCAATCTACAGATTCAATGCAATCCCTATCAAACAACGCATGGCATTCTTCACAGAATTAGAACAAAAAATTTTACAATTCCTATGGAAACAAAAGACCCCAAATAGCCAAAGTAATCTTGAGAAAGAATAACAGAGTTGGAGGAATCAGGCTCCCTGACTTCAAACTATACTATGAAGCTACAGTAATCAAGACAGTATGGTACTGGCACAAAAACAGAAACACAGATCAATGGCACAGAATAGAAAGCCCAGAGATAAACCCACGCACATACAGTCGCCTAATTTATGACAAAGGAGGCAAGAACATACAATGGAGAAAAGACAGCCTCTTCAATAAGTGATGCTCGGAAAACTGGACAGCTACATGTAAAAGGATGAAATTAGAACACTACCTAACACAAAAACACATAAAAATAAACTCAAAATGGATTAAAGACCTAAATGTAAGACCAGACACTATAAAACCCTTAGAGGAAAACAAAAGAAAAACAATCTTTGACATAAACCACAGCAAGTTCTTTTTCGACCCACCTCCTAGAGTAATGGAAATAAAAACAAAAATAAACAAATGGGACCTAAATAAACTTTAAAGCTTTTGCACAGCAAAAGAAACCATAAACAAGATGAAAAGACAACCCTCAGAATGGGAGAAAATATTTGCAAATGAAACACGGACAAAGGATTAATCTCCAAAATATACAAACAGCTCATGGAGCTCAATATCAAAAAAACAAACAACCCAATCCAAAAATGGGCAGAAGGCCTAAATAGACATTTCTCCAAAGAAGATACACAGATTGCCAACAAACACATGAAAGGATGCTCAACATCACTAATCATTAGAGAAATGCAAATCAAAACTACAATGAGGTATCACCTCACAACAGGCAGAATGGCCATTATCAAAAAATCTAGAAACAATAAATGCTGGAGAGGGTGTGGTGAAAAAGGAACCCTCCTGCACTGTTGGTGGGAATGTAAATTGATACAGCCACTATGGAGAACATTATGGAGGTTCCTTAAAAACCTACAAATACAACTACCATACAACCCAGCAATCCCACTACTGGGCATATACCCTGAGAAAACCATAGTTCAAAAAGAGTCATGTACCACAATGTTCACTGCAGCACTATTTACAATAGCCAGGTCATGGAAGCAACCTAAATGTCCATCAACCTATGAATGGATAAAGAAGCTGTGGCACATATATACAATGGAATATTACTCAGCCATAAAAAGAAACAAAATTGAGTTATTTGTAGTGATGTGGATGGACCTAGAGTGTCATACAGAGTGAAGTAAGTCAGAAAGAGAAAAACAAATACCGTATGCTAACACATATATATGGAATCTAAAAAAAAAAAAGGTACTGATGAACCTAGTGGCAGGGTGGGAATAAAGACGTAGACATAGAGAATGCACCTGAGGACACGGAGTGGGTGGGGGAAGCTGGGGCAAAGTGAGAGTGGCATCAACATATATACACTACCAAATGTAAAATAGATAACTAGTGGGAAGCAGCCACATAGCACAGGGAGATCAGCTCGGTGCTTTGCAACGACGTAAATGGGTGGGATAGGGAGGGTGGGAGGGAGGCTCAAGAGGGAGGGGATATGGGGATATATGTATGCATATGGATGATTCACTTTGTTGTACAACAGAAACTAGCACAGTATTGTGAAGCAATTATACTCCAATAAATATGTATTAAAATAAAGTAATTAATTAGAAAATTAAAAGTAAATAAATAAATTTGTGCAAGTTAATTGTATTAAACAACTAGGTCAAAGCAGAAAAATAGACAAGGTAAAATAGCATTAGGAGTTAAGAAGAAAGTACTATAGACTAAAAGGAAATGCAATTTTTATTAAATATTTGCCAGTCATCAGGCAGAGGTAAGCTAATATGAGTGAAGGAAGAACCAGTAAAAAGGAATATGAACGTACAGCCTAGAGGGAAAAAAAAGATAATTATAGAATAAAAGTCTCCCAGGAGAGGAGAAGGGATGAGCTAGGATCCAAGTAATGATTGGAAAGATTAGTTTTAAAGTGTAAAAAGGAACACCACTTCCTTTGAAACTGAAGAAAGAGATGAGAAGAAAAAGTCAAGGACAGAAATTCTAAGATACTTACTGCTGACCCTGAGAAATTGTTAACAGCTTAATGCACTCTTTAACACTTGAGTTTGAAACAAAACAATAATGTTCAGACCTGTTTTCCATGAGCATAAACTTTTTTTTTTTGACTGCACAGCATGCAGGATCTTAATTCCCCGGCCAGGGATCGAACCCATGCCCCCTGCAGTGGAAGCACAGAGTCTTAACCACTGGACAGCCAGGGAATTCCCAAGCATAAACTTTAGATTACTTGTCAGATTACACCTATTCTGTTACCTTTACACACACTTATGAAATAACTACAGCGCAGTACCATCCCTCTAGCAAAGTGCCACACTAGCAAAGCTATGGCTAATATATGAATCATGCCTTTGATTTCAGAATCTACTAGCTGGGGTTTCAGACCAAATTTTAGTTTCTAGGACTCATCACTTACAAATTGTTAACATGCGTTTAGTCTTTGCTTCTGTCTTTGACTTATACATCAAAGTAAACGGTATATAGGTTACAGAATTTCTCTTACTTTCAAAACTGACATGACTGGTATTTCTCAAAAAACCAGTCTGTCTGTATGTCATAGGTCCAGCATATCAAGTGATTGAAATTGAGATGGCTGCACATACACATTAAGTACTTCCCAACTGCCTACACAACACTTCAAGATGGGTGACTCTGAAGAGTTTGCTGAGGATATCAAATGAACCATAAGAAAAGCCTGCTGCTGGGATTAACAGATACAAACTACTATACATAAAACAGATAAGCAACAGGGGCTTCCCTGGTGGCGCAGTGGTTGGGGGTCCACCTGCCAATGCAGGGGACACGGGGTCGTGCCCTGGTCCGGGAGGATCTCACATGCCGCGGAGCGGCTGGGCCCGTGAGCCATGGCCGCTGAGCCTGCGCGTCCGGAGGCTGTGCTCCGCAACGGGAGAGGCCGGAACAGTGAGAGGCCCGCGTACCGCAAAAAAAACACAAAAAACAAAAAAACAGATAAGCAACAAAGATTTACCGTATAGCACAGAGAATTATATTCGATATCTTATAATAACCTATAATGGAATACAATCTGAAAACATATATAACTGAATCACTTTTGCTGTGTACCTGAAACCAACACAATATTGTAAATCAACTATACTTCAATTTTAAAAAAAGTCTGCTGCAGATTTTTCAAGTGAACGCTAAGGGATGCCATGTTGAGTGTTTTCCAGCAATTAGTAGTTTACAAGCAATGTAGCTAATTAGCTCATCAGTCTTCAATGGAAGTGTTTCCATAAACACTCTGCCAGCTACAAGACACCATGCATGCATGTTAAAATGTGTTTGAACAAGAGTTCATCATCCTCTTTCTAATGAAGAATGAACTGCAATTCCTAAAGCACACTGTACTTGGTTGAAAAGATTATAGTATTCGTGACTTTATGCTTATCTAAGAACACTCTTATAATAACAGTTAAATACACACAACATCAACATAGCAATAGATGGAAATAACAAGGCAGCAGCTGTTGCCATTGAAACGATATATAGGCTGTGAGTAAGTGGTGGTAAATACCAAACATTTTATCTAAGTCCTAACTGCAACATTGAGCAGAGTGGTTGGGGCTAACCTGTTACTTAGGGATGGTTAACTAAAAATGAACTATTTTCCTTTATTAAAAAATGTTCCATAAGGGGCTTCCCTGGTGGCGCAGTGGTTGAGAGTCCGCCTGCCGATGCAGGGGACACGGGTTCGTGCCCCGGTCCGGGAAGATCCCACATGCCTCGGAGCAGCTGGGCCCGCGAGCCATGGCCGCTGAGCCTGCGCGTCCAGAGCCTGTGCTCCGCAGCGGGAGAGGCCACAACAGTGAGAGGCCCGCGTACCGAAAAAAAAAAAAAAAAGTTCCATGGGGAATTCCCTGGTGGTCAAGTGGCTAGGACTCCGAGCTCTCACTGCCAGGGTTCAATCCCTGGTTGGGGAACTAAGATCCCCACAAGCCATGTGGTGTGGCCAATCAATTAATCAATCAGTAAAAGGACTAAAATTTTTTAAAAAGAGAGAAAAAGAAAGCGAAAACCAACCAAAACAAAAAAAAATGTTCCACAGATCTGAGTTTCAAAAGATAAGATCTTTCAATTCAGGTCACCCGAAATGTACGCCAATAAATGTCCTTAAATCTCTACTTCCCCTAGGAAACAATTTATTTCCCTCTACAAAATAAAAAATTTTTAAAAATGAATAAAGCATTAAATAATCAGGAAGGCAATAGGTAACATTTTAAAGGTTCAATATTGTAAATTCTATAATGGCATTTGTTGTTTGACTACTCAAGTATTCTGATAGGAAGACTAATTATACTTTCAAGATACCATTTTCCAGGAATAACCGTTTCTAGAAGTAATTGTTTTCTCTGACTAATATGGATGATAGTAAGTCTTCATTCCTAGTTCCTGCTGGGAAAAAAAAATGCAAACCTAGGGTTTTGCAAATCATGAAGATAAAGAACTATGGAAATGTAGAAAGAGGGATAACTTTTTTAAATACCCTGAATACATGTATTATGCACAAGAGGAATGTGTACATTTTCCTTGTTTACTTCTCACTGGTAAGGGAGATAGTCCCCTAGCTACAAGCCACATCATCTACCCTGATAGAAATACTCATAAGCCATGCAAAGTGGGGCAAGTTGTCAGCTGCTGATGGCCTAAGCTTTACAAACATGCCGTTAGTTGGGAGGCTCCTCCATTAGTAGACTAGAGAGCATAGCATTTCTTTTAGTATAAAATACCATAGCCCCATATTTGAGAAGAGCTATATTAATTAGAGGGCTCCTGATGGATTAAAAAGCTCCTCATTTATTGGCTCATGGTGGCCTTGGTGGAGGCCCACAATCAAAAATAGATGGGGAGGTTGAGGAAGATGGCAGAAGAGTAAGACGCAGAGATCACCTTCCTCCCCACAGATACATCAGAAATACATCTACACATGGAACTGCTCCTATAGAACACACACTGAATGCTGGCAGAGGACCTCAGACCTCCCATAAGGTAAGAAAATCCCCATGTACCCGGATAGGGCAAAAGAATAAACAGAGGCAAAAGAATAAACAGAGACAAAAGAATAGGGACGGGACCTGCACCAGTGGGAGGGAGCTGTGAAGGAGGAAAGGTTTCCACACACTGGGAAGGCCCTTCCCGGGCGGAGACTGCGGATGGCAGAGGGGGGAGAAGCTTCAGAGCCACGGAGGACAGCACAGCCACAGGGGTGCGGAGGGCAAAGCGGAGACATTCCCACACAGGAGATCGGTGCCGACCAGCACTCACCAGCCCGAAAGGCTTGTCTGCTCACCCGCCGGGACGGGCAGGGGTTGAGAGCTGAGGTTCGGGCTTCGGAGGTCGGATCCCAAGGCGAGGACTGGGTTTGGCCGCGTGTACACAGTGTGAAGGGGGCTAGTGCGCCACAGCTAGCCGGGAGGGAGTCCGGGAAAAAGTCTCGAGCTGCTGAAGGGGCAAGAGACTTTTTTTTCCCTCTTTGTTTCTTGGTGCGCGAGGAGAGGGGATTAAGAGCACTGCTTAAAGGAGCTCCAGAGACGGGCATGAGCCGCGGCGAAAAGCGCGGACCCCAGAGACCGGCATGAGACGCTAAGGCTGCTGCTGCAACCACCAAAAAGACTGTGTGCAAGCACAGGTCACTCTCCACACCTCCCCTCCCAGGAGCCTGTGCAGCCCGCCACTGCCATCATCCCGTGATCCAGGGACAACTTCCCCGGGAGAACGCACAGCGCGCATCAGGCTGGTGCAACGTCACGCCGGCCTCTGCCGCTGCAGGCTTGCCCCGCATCCGTACTCCTCCCTCCCCTCGGACTGAGTGAGCCAGAGCCCCCGAATCAGCAGCTCCTTTAACCCCGTCCTGTCTGAGCAAAGAACAGATGCCCTCAGACGACCTACACGCAGAGGCAGGGCCAAATCCAAAGCTAAACCCCGGGAGCTGTGTGAACAAACAAGAGAAAGGGAAATCTCTCCCAGCAGCCTCAGGAGCAGCAGATTAAATCTCCACAATCAACTTGATGTGCCTGCATCTCTGGAATACCTGAAAAGACAACGACTCATCCCAAATTGAGGAGGTGGACTTTGGGAGCAAGATATATTATTTTTTCCCCTTTTCCTCTTTTTATGAGTGTGTATGTGTACGCTTCTGTGTGAGATTTTGTCTGTATAGCTTTGCTTTCACCATTTGTCCTAGGGTTCTGTCCGTCCGTTTTATTTCTGGTTTTGTTTGTTTACTTTTTAAAAAATTTTTTCTTAATAATTATTTTTTATTTTAATAACTTTATTTTATTTTAGCTTTATTTTATTTTATTTTATCCTCTTTCTTTTTTTCTTTTTTTTCTTCCCTTTTATTCTGAGCCACATGGATAAAAGGCTCTTGGTGCTCCAGCCAGGCATCAGGGCTGTGCCTCTGAGGTGGGAGAGCCAACTTCAGGACATTGGTCCACAAAAGACCTCCCAGCTCCACGTAATATCAAACAGAGAAAATCTCCCAGAGATCTCCATCTCAACACCAAGACCCAGCTTCACTCAACGACCAGCAAGCTATAGTGCTGGACACCCTATGCCAAACAACTACCAGGACAGGAACACAACCCCACCCATTAGCAGAGAGGCTGCCTAAAATCAAAATAAGGCCACAGACACCCCAAAACACACCACCAGATGTGGACCTGCCCACCAGAAAAACAAGATCCAGCCTCATCCACCAGAACACAAGCACTAGTCCCCTCCACCAGGAAGCCTACCCAACCCACTGAACCAACCTTAGCCACTGGGTACAGACACCAAAAACAACAGGAACTATGAACCTGCAGCATTCAAAAAGGAGACCCCAAACACAGTAAGATAAGCAAAATGAGAAGACAGAAAAACACACAGCAGTTGAAGGAGCAAGGTAAAAACACATGAGACCTAACAAATGAAGAGGAAACAGGCAGTCTACCTGAAAAAGAATTCAGAATAATGATAGTAAAGATGATCCAAAATCTTGGAAATAGAATAGAGAAAATGCAAGAAACATTTAACAAGGACCTAGAAGAACTAAAGAGGAAACAAGCAACGATGAACAACACAATAAATGAAATTAAAAATACTCTAGATGGGATCAATAGCAGAATAACTGAGGCAGAAGAACAGATAAGTGACCTGGAAGATAAAATAGTGGAAATAAGTACTGCAGAGCAGAATAAAGAAAAAAGAATTAAAAGAACTGAGGACAGTCTCAGAGACCTCTGGACAACATTAAATGCATTAAAGGGACTGAGAAAATATTTGTAGAGATTATAGTTGAAAACTTCCCTAATATGGGAAAGGAAATAGTTAATCAAGTCCAGGAAGCACAGAGAGTCCCAACAGGATAAACCAAGGAGAAACATGCCAAGACACATATTAGTCAAGCTATCAAAAATTAAATACAAAGAAAACATATTAAAAGCAGCAAGGGAAAAACAATAAGTAAATAACAAGGGAATCCCCATAAGGTTAACAGCTGATCTTTCAGCAGAAACTCTGCAAGCCAGAAGGGAGTGGCAGGACATATTTAAAGTGATGAAGGAGAAAAACCTACAACCAAGCTTACTCTACCCAGCAAGGATCTCATTCAGATTTGATGGAGAAATTAAAAACCTTAGAGACAAACAAAAGCTGAGAGAGTTCAGCACTGCCAAACCAGCTTTAAAACAAATGCTAAAGGAACTTCTCTAGGCAAGAAACACAATAGAAAAAAAAGACCTACAATAACAAACCCAAAACAATTAAGAAAATGGTAATAGGAACATACATATTGATAATTACCTTAAATGTAAATGGATTAAATGCTCCAACCAAAAGACATAGACTGGCTGAATGGATAAAAAAACAAGACCCATATATATGCTGCCTGCAAGAGAACCACTTCAGACCTAGGGACACATACAGACTGAAAGTGAGGGGATGGAAAAAGATATTCCATGCAAATGGAAATCAAAAGAAAGCTGGAGTAGCAATTCTCATATCAGAAAAAATAGACTTTAAAAAAAAGACTATTACAAAAGACAAAGAAGGACACTACATAATGCTCAAGGGATTGATCCAAGAAGAAGATATAACAATTGTAAACATTTATGCACCCAACATAGGAACACCTCAATACATAAGACAAATGCTAACAGCCATAAAAGGGGAAATTGACAGTAACACAATCACAGTACGGGACTTTAACACCCCACTTTCACCAATGGACAGATCATCCAAAATGAAAATAAATAAGGAAACACAAGCTTTAAATGATACATTAAACAAGATAGACTTAATTGATATTTATAGGACATTCCATCCAAAAACAACAGAATACACATTTTTCTCAAGTGCTCATGGAACATTCTCCAGGATAGATCATATCTTGGGTCACAAATCAAGCCTTGGTAAATTTAAGAAAATTGAAATTATATCAAGTATCTTTTCCGACCACAACGCCATGAGACTAGATACCAATTACAGGAAAAGAACTGTAAAAAATACAAACACATGGAGGCTAAACAATACACTACTTAATAACGAAGTGATCACTGAAGAAATCAAAGAGGAAATTAAAAAATACCTAGAAACAAATGACAATGGAGATACAACGACCCAAAACCTATGGGATGCAGCAAAAGCAGTTCTAAGAGGGAAGTTTATAGCAATACAAGCCCACCTTAAGAAGCAGGAAACATCTCGAATAAACAACCTAACCTTGCACCTCAAGCAATTAGAGAAAGAAGAACAAAAAAACCCCAGAGTTAGCAGAAGGAAAGAAATCATAAAAATCAGATCAGAAATAAATGAAAAAGAAATGAAGGAAACAATAGCAAAGATCAATAAAACTAAAAGCTGGTTCTTTGAGAAGATAAACAAAATAGATAAACCATTAGCCAGACTCATCAAGAAAAAAAGGGAGAAGACTCAAATCAATAGAATCAGAAATGAAAAAGGAGAAGTAACAACTGACACTGCAGAAATACAAAAAATCATGAGGGATTACTACAAGCAACTCTATGCCAATAAAATGGACAATCTGGAAGAAATGGACAAATTCTTAGAAATGCACAAACTGCCAAGACTGAATCAGGAAGAAATAGAAAATATGAACAGACCAATCACAAACACTGAAATTGAAACTGTGATTAAAAATCTTCCAACAAACAAAAGCCCAGGACCAGATGGCTTCACAGGCGAATTCTATCAAACATTTAGAGAAGAGCTAACACCTATTCTTCTCAAACTCTTCCAAAATATAGCAGAGGGAGGAACACTCCCAAACTCATTCTACGAGGCCACCATCACCTTGATACCAAAACCAGACAAGGATGTCACAAAGAAAGAAAACTACAGGCCAATATCACTGATGAACATAGATGCAAAAATCCTCAACAAAATACTAGCAAACAGAATCCAACAGCACATTAAAAGGATCATACACCATGATCAAGTGGGGTTTATTCCAGGAATGCAAGGATTCTTCAATATACGCAAATCTATCAATGTGATTAACCATATTAACAAATTGAAGGAGAAAAACCATATGATCATCTCAATAGATGCAGAGAAAGCTTTTGACAAAATTCAACACCCATTTATGATAAAAACCCTGCAGAAAGTAGGTGTAGAGGGAACTTTCCTCAATATAATAAAGGCCGTATATGACAAGCCCACAGCCAACATCATCCTCAATGGCGAAAAACTGAAAGCATTTCCACTAAGGTCAGGAACAAGACAAGGTTGCCCACTCTCACCACTCTTATTCAACATAGTTTTGGAAGTTTTAGCCACAGCAATCAGAGAAGAAAAGGAAATAAAAGGAATCCAAATCGGAAAAGAAGAAGTAAAGCTGTCACTGTTTGCAGATGACATGATACTATACATAGAGAATCCTAAAGATGCTACCAGAAAACTACTAGAGCTAATCAATGAATTTGGTAAAGTAGCAGGATACAAAATTAATGCACAGAAATCTCTGGCATTCCTATATACTAACGATGAAAAATCTGAAAGTGAAATCAAGAAAACACTCCCATTTACCATTGCAACAAAAAGAATAAAATATCTAGGAATAAACCTACCTAAGGAGACAAAAGACCTGTATGCAGAAAATTATAAGACACTGATGAAAGAAATTAAAGATGATACAAACAGATGGAGAGATATACCATGTTCTTGGATTGGAAGAATCAACATTGTGAAAATGACTCTACTCCCCAAAGCAATCTATAGATTCAATGCAATCCCTATCAAACTACCACTGGCATTTTTCACAGAACTAGAACAAAAAATTTCACAATTTGTATGGAAACACAAAAGACCCCGAATAGCCAAAGCAATCTTGAGAACAAAAAATGGAGCTGGAGGAATCAGGCTGCCTGACTTCAGACTATACTACAAAGCTACAGTAATCAAGACAGTATGGTACTGGCACAAAAACAGAAAGATAGATCAATGGAATAGGATAGAAAGCCCAGAGATAAACCCATGCACATATGGTCACCTTATCTTTGATAAAGGTGGAGCACAGGTCACTGCCCCCACCCCTCTTCCGGGGAGCCTGTGCAGCCCGCCACTGCCAGGTTCCCGGGATCCAGGGACAATTTCTCAGGGAGAACACACGGCGGGCCTCAGGCTGGGGCAACGTCACGCCGACTTCTGCCGCCGCAGGACCGCTCCGCACTCCGTGCCCCTCCCTGCCCCCGGCCTGAGAGCGCCAGAGCCCCCGAGTCAGCGGCTCCTTTAACGCCGTCCTGTCTGAGCAAAAAGCAGACGCCCTCCAGCGACCTACACGCAGAGGCAGGGCCAAGTCGAAAGCTGAGCCCCTGTGAGCTGTGAGAACAAAGAAGAAAAAGGGAAATCTCTCCCAGCAGCCTCAGAAACAGCGGATTAAAGCTACACAATCAATTTGATGTACCCTGCCTCTGTGGAATACATGAATAGACAGCGAATCATCCCAAATTGAGGAGGCGGACTTCTAGAGCAAGATCTATGATTTTTTCCCCTTTTCCTCTTTTTGTGAATGTGTATGTGTATGCTTCTGTGTGAGATCTTGTCTGTATAGGTTTGCTTCCACCATTTGTCCCAGCGTTCTATCCGACCATTTTTTTTTTTAATTTTTTTCTTAATAATTAATTTTAATTTAAAGAACTCTGTTATACTTTACCTTCTTTCTATCTTTCCTTCCTTCCTTCCCTTTTTGAGACAACGAATCGTCCCAAATTGAGGAGGTGGACTTGGAGAGCAAGTTTTATGATTTTTTCCACTTTACCTCTTTTTGTGAGGGTATATGTGTATGCTTCTATGTAAGATTTTGTCTCTATAACTTTGCTTCCACCATTTGTCCTAAGGTTCTATCCTTCCCTTTTTTTTTTCCTCTAAATAATTATTTTTTTAATTCAATAACTTTATTATACTTTATTTTATTTTACTGTATCTTCTTTCTTTCTGTATTTTTTCCTTCCTTCCCTCATTCCTTCCTTCCTTCCCTCCTCCCTCCCTCCCTCCTTTCTTTCCTTCTTGCCTTCTTCCTTTCTTTTCTTCTTTCTTTCTTTCTTCCTTCCCTCCTTCCTTCCTTCCCTCCTCTCTTTCTTTCTTTCTTTCTTTCTTTCCTATTTCCTCCTACTTATACTAATTCTCTCTACTTTCTCTCCCTTTTATTCTGAGCCGAGTGGATGAAAGGCTCTTGCTGCTCCAGCCAGGAGTCAGGACTCTGCCTCTGAGGTGGGAGAGCCAACTTCAGAACACTCGTCAAGAAGAGACCTCCCAGCCCCACATAATATCAAACGGCGAAAATCTCCCAGAGATCTCCATCTCAACACCAGCACCCAGCTTCGCTCAACGACCAGCAAGCTACAGTGCTGGACAACCTATGCCAACCATATAGCAAAACAGGAACACAACCCCACCCACTAGCAGAGAGGCTGCCTAAAATCATAATAAGTCCACAGACACCCCAAAACACACCACCAGACGTGGACCTGCCCACTAGAGAGACAAGATCTAGCCTCATACACCACAACACAGCCACTAGTCCCCTCCACCAGGAAGCCTACACAACGCACTGAACCAACCTTAGCCACTGGAGACAGACATCAAAAACAACGGGAGCTACGAACTTGCAGCCTGCAAAAAGGTGAACCCAATCACAGTAAGATAAGCAAAATGAGAAGACAGAAAAACACACAGCAGATGAAGGAGCAGGATAAAAACCCACCAGACCTAACAAATGAAGAGGAAATAGGCAGTCTACCTGAAAAAGAGTTCAGAATAATGATAGTAAAGATGATCCAAAATCTTGGAAATAGAATGGACAAAATGCAAGAAGCAGTTAACAAGGACCTAGAAGAAATAAAGATGAAACAGACAATGATGAACAACACAATAAATGAAATGAAAAATACTCTAGATGGGATCAATAGCAGAATAAATGAGGCAGAAGAACGGATAAGTGACCTGGAAGATAAAATAGTGGAAATAACTACTGCAGAGCAGAATAAAGAAAAAAGAATGAAAAGAACTGAGGACAGTCTCAGAGACCTCTGGGACAACATTAAACGCACCAACATTCGAATTATAGGGGTTCCAGAAGAAGAAGAGAAAAAGAAAGGGACTGAGAAAATATTTGAAGAGATTATAGTTGAAAACTTCCCTAATATGGGAAAGGAAATCGTTAATCAAGTCCAGGAAGCACAGAGAGTCCCATACAGGATAAATTCAAGGAGAAATACGCCAAGACACATATTAATCAAACTGTCAAAAACTAAATACAAAGAAAGCATATTAAAAGCAGCAAGGGAAAAACAACAAATAACACACAAGGGAATCCCCATAAGGTTAACAGCTGATCTCTCAGCAGAAACTCTACAAGCCAGAAGGGAGTGGCAGGACATACTGAAAGTGATGAAGGAGAAAAACCTGCAACCAAGATTACTCTACCCAGCAAGGATCTCATTCAGATTTGATGGAGAAATTAAAACCTTTACAGACAAGCAAAAGCTGAGAGAGTTCAGCACCACCAAACCAGCTTTACAACAAATGCTAAAGGAACTGCTCTAGACAAAAACACAAGAGAAGGAAAAGTCCTATAATAACGAACCCAAAACAATTTAGAAAATGGGAATAGGAACATACATATCGATAATTACCTTAAATGTAAATGGACTAAATGCTCCCACCAAAAGACACAGATTGGCTGAATGGATACAAAAACAAGACCCATATATATGCTGTCTACAAGAGACCCACTTCAGACCTAGAGACACATACAGACTGAAAGTAAGGGGATGGAAAAAGATATTCCATGCAAATGGAAACCAAAAGAAAGCTGGAGTAGCAATTCTCATATCAGACAAAATAGACTTTAAAATAAGGACTATCAGAAGAGACAAAGAAGGACACTACATAATGATTAAGGGATCGATCCAAGAAGAAGATATAACAATTGTAAATATTTATGCACCCAACATAGGAGCACCTCAATACATAAGGCAAAAACTAGCAGCCATAAAAGGGGAAATCGACAGTAACACATTCATAGTAGGGGACTTCAACACCCCACTTTCACCAATGGACAGATCATCCAAAATGAAAATAAATAAGGAAACACAAGCTTTAAATGATACATTAAACAGGATGGACTTAATTGATATTTATAGGACAAAAAACAAAAACAAAAACAAAAACAACAGAATACACATTTTTCTCAAGTGCTCATGGAACATTCTCCAGGATAGATCATATCTTGGGTCACAAATCAAGCCTTGGTAAATTTAACAAAATTGAAATTGTATCAAGTATCTTTTCGGAGCACAATGATATGAGGCTAGATATCAAATACAGGAAAAAATCTGTAAAAACTAGAGGCTAAACAATACACTACTTAATAACCAACAGATCACTGAAGAAATCAAAGAGAAAATCAAAAAATACCTACAAAACAAATGACAATGGAGATATGGCGACCAAAACCTATGGGATGAAGCAAAAGCAGTTCTAAGAGGGAAGTTTATAGCAATACAATCCTACCTTAAGAAACAGGAAACATCTCAATTAAACAACCTAACATTTCACCTAAAGCAATTAGAGAAAGAAGAACAAAAAACCCCCAGAGTTAGCAGAAGGAAAGAAATCATAAAAATCAGATCAGAAATAAATGAAAAAGAAATGAAGGAAACAATAGCAAAGATCAATAAAACTAAAAGCTGGTTCTTTGAGAAGATAAACAAAATTGATAAACCATTAGCCAGACTCATCAAGAAAATAAGGGAGAAGACTCAAATCAATAGAATCAGAAATGAAAAAGGAGAAGTAACAACTGACACTGCAGAAATACAAAAAATCATGAGGGATTACTACAAGCAACTCTATGCCAATAAAATGGACAATCTGGAAGAAATGGACAAATTCTTAGAAATGCACAAACTGCCAAGACTGAATCAGGAAGAAATAGAAAATATGAACAGACCAATCACAAACACTGAAATTGAAACTGTGATTAAAAATCTTCCAACAAACAAAAGCCCAGGACCAGATGGCTTCACAGGCGAATTCTATCAAACATTTAGAGAAGAGCTAACACCTATCCTTCTCAAACTCTTCCAAAATAAAGCAGAGGGAGGAACACTCCCAAACTCATTCTACGAGGCCACCATCACCCTAATATCAAAACCAGACAAAGATGTCACAAGGAAAGAAAACTACAGGCCAATATCACTGATGAACATAGATGCAAAAATCCTCAACAAAATACTAGCAAACAGAATCCAATAGCACATTAAAGGGATCCTACACCATGATCAAGTGGGGTTTATTCCAGGAATGCAACATTCTTCAATACATGTGTATCAATCAATGTGATACACCATATTAACAAATTGAAGGAGAAAAACCACATGATCATCTCAATAGATGCAGAGAAAGCTTTCAACAAAATTCAACACCCATTTATGATAAAAACCCTGCGAAAAGTAGGCATAGAAGGAACTTTCCTCAACATAATAAAGACCATATATGACAAACCCACAGCCAACATCGTCCTCAATGGTGAAAAACTGAAAACATTTCCACTAAGATCAGGAACAAAACAAGGTTGCCCACTCTCACCACTCTTATTCAACATAGTTTTGGAAGTTTTAGTCACAGCAATCAGAGAAGAACAATAAATAAAAGGAATCCAGATCGGAAAAGAAGAAGTAAAGCTGTCACTGTTTGCAGATGACATGATACTATACATAGAGAATCCTAAAGATGCTACCAGAAAACTACTAGAGCTAATCAATGAATTGGTAAAGTAGCAGGATGCAAAATTAATGCACAGAAATCTCTGGCATTCCTATACACTAATGATGAAAAATCTGAAAGAGAAATTAAGAAAACACTCCCATTTACCACTGCAACAAAAAGAATAAAATATCTAGGAATAAACCTACCTAAGGAGACAAAAGACCTGTATGCAGAAAATAATAAGACACTGCTGAAAGAAAGTAAAGATGATACAAATAGATGGAGAGATATACCATGCTCTTGGATTGGAAGAATAATTATTGTGAAAATGACTGTACTACCCAAAGCAATCTACAGATTCAATGCAATCCCTATCAAACTACCACTGGCATTTTTCACAGAACTAGAAAAAAATTTTTCACAATTTGTATGGAAACACAAAAGACCCCGAATAGCCAAAGCAATCTTGAGAACAAAAAACAGAGCTGGAGGAATCAGGCTCCCTGACTTCAGACTATACTACAAAGCTACAGTAATCAAGACAGTATGGTACAGGCACAAAAACAGAAATATAGATCAATGGAACAGGACACAAAGCCCAGAGATAAACCCATACACATATGGACACCTTATCTTTGATAAAGGAGGCTAGAATATACAGTGGAGAAAAGACTGCCTCTTCAATAAGTGGTGCTGGGAAAACTGGACAGCTACATGTAAAAGTATGAAATTAGAACACTCCCTACACCATAAACAAAAATAAACTCAAAATGGATTAAAAACCTAAATGTAAGGCCAGACACTATCAAACTCTCAGAGGAAAACATAGGCAGAACACTCTATGACATAATTCACAGCAACATCCTTTTTGACCCACCTCCTAGAGAAATGGAAATGAAAACAAAAATAAACAAATGGGACCTAATGAAACTTAAAAGCTTTTGCACAGCAAAGGGAACCATAAACAGGACCAAAAGACAACCCTCAGAATGGGAGAAAATATTTGCAAATGAAGCAACTGACAAAGGATTAATCTCCAAAATTTACAGGCAGCTCATGCAGCTCAATAACAAAAAAACAAACAACCCAATCCAAAAATGGGCAGAAGACCTAAATAGACATTTCTCCAAAGAAGATATACAGACTGCCAACAAACACATGAAAGAATGCTCAACATCATTAATCATTAGAGAAATGCAAATCAAAACTACAATGAGTTATCATCTCACACCAGTCAGAATGGCCATCATCAAAAAATCTAGAAACAATAAATGCTGGAGAGGGTGTGGAGAAAAGGGAACACTCTAGCACTGTTGGTGGGAATGTAAATTGATACAGCCACTATGGAGAACAGTATGGAGGTTCCTTAAAAAACTAAAAATAGAACTACCATACGACCCAGCAATCCCACTACTGGGCATGTACCCTGAGAAAACCATAATTCAAAAAGAGTCATGTACCAAAATGTTCACTGCAGCTGTATTTACAATAGCCAGGATATGGAAGCAACCTAAGTGTCCATCAACAGATGAATGGATAAAGAAGATGTGGCACATATATACAATGGAATATTACTCAGCCATAAAAAGAAACGAAATTGAGATATTTGTAGTGAGGTGGATGGACCTAGAGTCTGTCATACAGAGTGAAGTAAGTCAAAAAGAGAAAAATGAATACTGTATGCTAACACATATATGTGGAATCTAAGGGAAAAAATTCATGAAGAACCTAGGGGTAAGATGGGAATAAAGACACAGACCTACTAGAGAATGGACTTGAGGATATGGGGAGGGGGAAGGGTAAGCTGTGACAAAGTGAGAGAGTGGCACGGACATATATACACTACCAAACGTAAAATAGATAGCTAGTGGGAAGCAGCCGCATAGCACAGGGAGATCAGCTCAGTGGTTTGTTACCACCTAGAGGTGTGGGATAGGGAGGGTAGGAGGGAGGGAGACACAAGAGGGAAGAGATATGGGAACATATGTATATGTATAACTGATTCACTTTAGTTAGCAGAAACTAACACACCATTGTAAAGCAATTATACTCCAATAAAGATGTTTTATAAAAAAATAGATGGGGAAATATTTTACCAGTGGCAGGATTCCAACAAATTTGCAAGTCCGCTCCCATCTGATATACATAAATACAAAGGGCACAATATATGTTTCCAACGGCTGGCCTGGTAGGCATAAACTGCCAAGACTACTGATGTTAGACTACACGTTCCAGCTCCAGAAAATTTAAACCAAAGTATCAATATATGGGGATTTGATAGGTGCTATGCTCCACCTGTGTAGGCACCTTGGTTTGTATGGCAATATACAAAACAGCTGAATTGTAACCTTTCTCTGAACACTCTTGAAATCTCAAATTAATTATCCCTTTATACATTAAGGGCCCCATACTTTTATAACTAAAAATGTGTAATTTTTAGTAAGAATCTAAAAATGTGTAATTACTAAGATAAAGCAGTCAATGTTTACATGAGAAAACTAAATATTATTTTTAAATGTTCTAAGGAAAAAGACTCTGATTTAAGTGACAAATCTTTAAGACTTTTGCTAAATCCAGATGATTAGTTATCTTTTTTCCAAACAGCAAAACTAATAATATCTTTGTTTATTAATTATCTCTAGAATTTATTATGAAAGACAGTTCATGATGTTAACAAAACTTCAAAGTGTAGTTATCCCAGCTGCCACAATAGACCATATATCACTATACTTATCTTTCTATGTATTAGAAAAAGTAGCATCTTTAGAATTAGAGACCTGAGAACAGCACATATTCCTCAATGTTTATGAATAGAAACTATGCATAATCTCTGTTAAAACAATTCTTTGTTCTTTGCAATTTTGTGTATTAACAGCAAATGCCATATACTGTGTCACATCACTTTTGTAAAATCTGTTTCTAACATAAGCCAAATAAAGTACCATAATCTTACCATTATAAGGATCCCAAAGAAACAGGCCATGTGTGTTTGCATGTCTCAAATGTTTCCCTCTTTTTAAAATTACTATCCAAAGTTTCATTTCAGAGGTAATACCTCAAGAAGTGCCAATCTTAAAATGACAACTGCATTTCTACACACTCACAACACCAGAAATATAATTGATTTGTGTCCAGAAACATACCCATATGTAAATGGAACTTTGGCATTTGACTAAAGTGACATACCAAAACTGTTTTTCAAAATAGTTGTACCCATTTACATTCCCATAAGCAATGTATAAAAGACACTATTGCTTCAAAGTCTTTGTAACACGTTAGACTTTTAAATTTTTGCCAATTGAATTGTATAAAATGGTATCTCATTTGCATGTCCCTGATCATTAATGAGGTTGAACATCTCTGTATATTTGTTGGTGCTTATTCTTCTGTAAAAACCTTTGCATGCCCATTTTTCTTTTGCTTTTCTTATTGATTTATGAGAGTTATTCATGTGTTCTTGCTATTAATCCCTTGTTGTGTTTATGCCAATATCTTTTCTAAGAGTGTCTTTTCATTTTCTTTAAAAATTTTTTGATGTAAGGAAGTTCTTAATTTTGGTATAATAAAATGTCAGTCTTTTCTTTATAGTTTTTTGTTTCATGTTTAATAAATCCTGTTGAACATCCAAAACCTTAAAAATATTCACCCTTATTTTTCACTGAGTTGTTAATTTTTAGATCCTAAATCCACCTGAAGTTGACTTTTTTGTATAGGATTATAAGAAACCAAACGGCAGAGAGACTGAACAAGAGAGAAGCCAAAAAAATGGCAGCTGAGACTGATATGTTAAGCAAAGAGTTTTTCCCTCCTTCAGGAAGTCAGAGAGATAAAATTGGAGTTCTGAGACTGCCTAAGATGAAATGTCCTGTTAAATATCTTATGCTTTCAATTGAGACCTCTGAGATGCTACATCCAAGAGTAAGGGCTAGCTAGAAATAGAATAATCTTTAAAAATTAATTCTAAAATTTTCATCCACAATGCCCAGCATTTGATCAAAAACTATCCAAGACACCAGGAGACAAAATCAGTTACTTTAAAAACCAAAAGGAAAAAACAGACAATAGAAACAAACCTACAGGAGAGCCACTTATTGGACATGTCAGATACAGAAATTAACTGTAATGGAGATGTTCAAGAAAAGTAATGGCAAGACAAAATTTCATCAGGGAACTAGAATTTGGAAAGAAATTAAAGAAAACTATTTCTATTTTCACAGATATAAAAACTATTTTTAAAAAACAAATGAAAATTAAAGAAATAAAAATGCACAACAAAGTGAAAAATTCACTGGATGGACTTAAAATTGACTAGAGAAGTAAGGAAAAAAGTATCATGAATTTGAAGATAGATTTAAAATTAAAATGTTTTAAAGTACCATTTACAATATCATTTAAAAAATGAATTACATGTTTTTGAATCAGAAGACTCATTACTATTAAAATGTCAGTTCAGCACAAATTGATCTATAGATCCAATTTAATCCCAATCAAAATCCCAGCAGGCTTTTTTGTAGAAATTGAGAAGTTGATTCCAAAATTTTATGGAAATGCAAGGGACCTAAAATAGCCAAATCAAAATAATTTTTATTTCAATACTTACTATGATATACAGTAATCAAGACAATGTGTTATTGCTATAAGGATATGTGAACCGATGGAACAGAAGAGAGTTCCAAAGGAGACACACAGATATGGTCAACTGATTTTCAGCAAAGGTGCAAAAGTGATTCAATTGAGAAAGAGTAGGGTTGTGAGTGTTTTTTTTCAATAAATGGTACTGGAACCAAGAAACTTCCATATGCATCTATATGATATTGGATTCATTTTATTTCCATATGAAAAAAAAGTGAATCATGACCCCTAATTCACACCATTCATAAAAATTTATTTCCAGATGGATTGTAAAGGTAAAACAATAAAGCCTCTAGATAACAATACAAAAGGATATCTTCCTCACTTCGTAATACGCAAAATTTTTTACAAAACAGATAAATCTCTACCCATAAAGGAATAAAATGATTAACTTGAATTTATCAAAATTACTTCTGAATATCAAAAATGCTTAAATTAATGAAAGGGAGAAGATTTTTAATATCTACAACTAAAAAAAGACTCATAACAAGAACAAATAAAAACTACAATGGGTCTCCCAAGGCAATAGAAATAAAAGCAAAAATAAACAAATGGGACCTAATCAAACTTATAAGCTTTTGCACAGCAAAGGAAACCATCAACAAAACGAAAAGACAACCTACAGACTGGGAGAAAATATTTGCAAACAATGCAATCAACAAGGGATTAATTTCCAAAATATACAAACAGCTCACACAACTCAACAAAAAAACAAACAACCCAATCAAAAAATGGGCAGAAGACCTAAATAGACATTCTCCATAGAAACATATGGATGGCCAAAAGGCACATGAAAAGATGCTCAGCATCGCTAATTATTAAAGAAATGCAAATCAGAACTACAATGAGGTATCACTTCACACAGGTCAGAATGGCCATCATTTAAAAGTCTACAAATAACAAATGCTGAAGTTTCCCTGGTGGCACAGTGGTTAAGAATCCGTCTGCCAATGCAGGAGACAAGGGTTCGATCCCTGGTCCGGGAAGATCCCACATGCCACAGAGCAACTAAGCCCATGTGCCACAACTACTGAGCCTGCACTCTAGAGCCCATGAGCCACAACTACTGAACCTGTGTGCTACAACTACTGAAGCCCATGCACCTAGAGCCCATGCTCCACAACAAGAGAAGCCACCTCAATGAGAAGCCTGCACACCACAATGAAGAGTAGCCCCCACTCGCCGCAACTAGAGAAAGCCCGTGTGAAGCAATGAAGACCCAACGCAGCCAAAAATAAATGTAAATAAATAAATTTATTTTTAAAAATAAATAACAAATGCTGGAGAGGGTGTGGAGAAAAGGGAACCCTCCTACACTGTTGGTGGGAATGGAAATTGGTGCAGCCACTCTGGAAAACAGTATGGAGATTTCTTAAAAATACTAAAAATAGAGTTGCCAGGTGATCCAACAATCCCACTCCTGGGCATACATCTGGAAAAAACTCTAATTCAAAAAGATATATGCACCCCTGGTACTTCTCTGGTGGTCCAGTGGCTAAGACTCAGCTCTCCCAATGTAGGGGGACTCGGTTCGATCCCTAGTCAGGGAACTAGATCCTGCATGCCACAACTAAAAGATCCCGCATGCCACAATGAAGACCCGGCACAGCCAAATAAATAAATAAATAAATGTTTTTTAAAAAAAGATACATGCACCCCAATGTTCATAGTAGCACTATTTACAACAGGCAAGACATGAAAGCAACCTAACTGTTCATCAACAGGTGAATGAATAAAGAAGAGGTAGTATGTATATACAATGGAATACTGCTCAGACATAAAAAAGAATGAAATAATGCCATTTGCAGCAATATAGATGGACCTCGAGATTATCATACTAAGTGACGTGTCAGAAAGAGAAAGACAAATAGCATATGATATCACTTATATAGGGAATGTAAAATATGATACAAATGAACTTATTTACAAAACAGAAACAGACTCACAGATACAGAAAACAAACTTATGGTTACCAAAGGGGAAAGAGGGTGGGGGAGGGATAAATTAGGAGTTTGGGATTAGCAGATACAAACTACTATATCTAAAATAGATAAACAACAAGGTCCTACTATATAGCACAGGGAACTATATTTAGTATGTTGTAATAAACCATAATGGAAAAGAATATGAAAAGAATATATATGTATAACTGAATCACTGTGCTGTACACCAGAAACTAACACAACACTGCAAATCAACTATACTTCAATTAAAAAATAAAATAAAGAAAAAAAACTACAATGGGATACCACCACGCACACTTTAAATTAAAACACTGACACTTGTTAACACCAGGTGAGCAAGAATATAGAACCACTGGAATTCTTATACCTTTTACTGATGAGAGTGTCAACTGGAAAATCCACTCTGGAAAATTGCTTGGTACCATCTATTAAAGCTGAGTGTATACCTCATGACCCGGCAATTTCTTTCCTAGGTATAAACCCAACAGGAATGTCTACATTCATGCACCAAAAGTAATGCATACATAATAGCAATGTATATTAAAGCCAAAAACTGGAAACAACTCAAATATCCATCAATAGTAGAGTGGATAAATAATTATGACCTATTCATCAATGAAAACAAATATGGTAAGACACATTGAGCAAAAGAAGCCAGGCTCAAGAGACTACATACTGTATGATCCCACTTACACAAAGTTCAAAAAGAGGGGAAAAAAACTAACTTATGTAATAACCAGGATAATGGTACTTGTGAGGTGAGGGAGTAGTAAGTGGCACAGGGGTTGCTTCTAGGGTTCTAGTAACGTTCTATTTCTTGATCTAGGTGGAGGTTACATTAGTGTATTCACAATGAAAATGTATTGAGTTGTTCATGATAATATATGCACTTTTTGTATATATGTCATTCTCAATAAACCACTAAAAAACCACACATATTGTATAAGCAATTGTGTGACTTAGAAGCAATGTCTACTGTAGGGGAGCAGAGGCTACACAAAGGTAGTAAATATGCTATAGGCAAAATATATAATCTAGACATCATAAACAATTCTTAGCTAATTCCTAGGTAATTGTAATGTGAATATGCTAAAACTATTTAAATAAATACCAGATTTAATACTTAACCATTGTATAAGACCATGAGTGACCATATATAATGACTACGTGGACGTTTTCTGGATCTTGACAGTTTCACCTTTCCTTTCACCATTCCCCCCCCAATACTATCCATACCTATCTTCCACAAGCATATTCTTTAGGTAACCAAATACCCATTTTATTTATCACTTTGACTCTCTAAAGGCAGTAAAACAGAATAAAAGAGAATCCTATAATAAGGCTATATAAATTACACTATGTTTTTATTAGAAAAAAATTTCTAAATTACTCTCAAAATTCTTCTTCTTGAAAATAAGTCAATATATATATATAGATAAAAATATCCTCTACTTCCAATATTTTTCACTTTTTCAAATGCATTAAACTTATCATTTGCTCTTTACTAGTCCTTCACATTATACCACTAGACAAAGCCCTTAAAAAAAAAGAAAAAAAAAAGAATGAAAGCAGGAAAATTTTTAAATATGTTTCTAGTATCATACAGAATTGCTTGGATCGGAACTCATTCTCCTGATATTTCAACTCCACCACTGAGCTAAAATTCCTTCCAAGTTTTAGAGAACAGTGCTCTTACTGTCACCATCTCTGCTATCCATAGGATAAGCACTGGCATTCCCCAAATTCCAGAACCACTTGCCATTTCACTGCTTTCTTCCTACACTCTAGTGGCAGTAGTTCAGTTGGGCAGCTTGTCAAAAAGATTCAGAGTATAAAGCACTTGGTGATCTTTAACCAAATGTATTTGTTGTGTATACAGCATATGCCATATATATGTATTTCACACATTATAACAGAACATAGTGAAGGACACACTGCATAATCCTAGAATCCAAAGACTTCTCATTGAGAACTTTTCCTTAAAATAATTTACTTTTATTGAGCTAAAAGTGTTGATTACTTTTTTTAAAACAAGCAAATACCATTTCTTGACAATTATTACAATTATTGTTCCCTTCTAAGAGAGACCAGCGGCTTACAAATTTATTGCCACGTGACTTGTGGAAACTATATTGTCAAATAGATCACAATTTCTGAGAGAAGCAGTACCAAATAGGGTTCATATTACTTCCAAAGACTTAGCAAAGGAACCATGAGAGATAATTTTTCATAAAAGCAAAGATAAAACTATTATAAATGTTTATAATATAAAATGATAAAATGATGCTTAGATTCTTTTTTTACTTAATAAACATTTATCAGTTGACTGTTATATGTCAGGCATTGCTAATCAAATAGACTTGGTGTTTGCCACCTTGAAGAAACTGAGTCTAGGGACTTCCCTGGCGGTCCAGTGGTTAAGACTCTGTGCTTCCACTGCAGGGGCCATGGGTTCAATCCCTATTCGGGGAACAAAGATCCCACATGCCACGTGGTGTGGCCAAAAAAAAATGCAAGAAATTAAGTCTACATTTATTGAACAAATAATCAATGTCTGGTGTGTGGGGTGGTAAGTGCTATGAAAGAGAGATGCCTAGTCTGTCAGGACATAGAAGAAGGGCATCTATATCAGCATCAAGGTGTCAGTAAACACTTCCTGTGAAAGATGACCTGGGCTGAGTTTTGCTACGTAAGAATTGTCTGAGTGAAAAGGGCAATCCAGGTGAAGGGAATCGCTGGTAACAGGCACAGAAGCATAAAGCAACATGTACCATTCAAGATGCTATGAGTCCTTACTTGGAAGAAAGTTTGAGAGGGGAACAGAATCAGGAAATGAGAAGGGAGAGAATAGTAGAAGCCAAATCATGGAATGTTGTGGTTTAAAAGTTTGAACTTTATCCATAAAGACAGTCCCCTAATCCTTCAAAGGTTACTAAAATGATTTTAATCAGGGAAGTAAAATGAGTATATTTTCATTTTTAAAAAACATGTTTGGCTTTGGTATAGGACAAGGCTAAGGCAGTAATCCAGAATTCAGAAGGCAACATTAGGAATGGAGATGAGAGAACAGATCTGAGAAACAAAAGGAGATAGAATTTGTTGAACTTGGAGGCTAATTGGAAAAGAGGGTAGAATAAAAACGAAGAGCCTAACTGACTTGGTAACTATGTGGATGATGATACCAAAGCAGAGAAGACAGGAGAAAGAGTGGGTCTGAGGTGGTAGGGAGCAGGGAGGAATGATGAATTTATTTCAAAATATCTTAGGCATTATGTTTTCTATATATTGTCCAAAGAATCCCTTTAATATATAAATCATATATAACTATAGCAAAAAACTCCCCTGTATTTGACTTAAAGTTTATTGTGGCTAGTATATTCATTTTAATTAGTTAATTAGCAAAAATTTCCTGATTTTCTTAAAGTTATGTTTGGGATGGGGAGAGGAAAATTTTGAACACCCCGCAGTCTCTTTTACAAAGCTGAACAGGAAAATTTGCTTCCTTATCCTCTCAAAATAGTTCCTAGCAGCAAGCTGATGTATAAAATCATTCCATTACCTAAAGAATATTGTGCAGTTCTTTATAAAAGAGCCTTCAAATGAGATATTCATTATAATAAAACTGTTCAAGATATCAAAAGGTGAAATATACACTTTTATTATGTAATATTTTTGTGTGTGTGGTTTTTTTTTTTTTGGAGTATAGTTGATTTACAATGTTGTGTTAGTTTCAGGTGAACAGCAAAGTGATTCAGTTATACATATGCATATATTCATTCTTTTTTAGATTCTTTTCTTATATAGGTTATCACAGAATATTGAGTAGAGTTCCCTATGCTATATAGTAGGTCTTTGTTGGTTATCTATCTTATACATAGTAGTGTGTGTATGTTCATCCCAAGCTCCTGATTTATCCCTCCCCACTGCATTTCCCCTTATTATGTAATGTTAACATAGCAGCAACATGAGTTATATATAGTTTATGCAAAACAATTTTTATGTTTAGGAAATCTAAACCTTCAGAATAATGAAAAATAAAAAATGTACCTCTGAGGTGGCCAGGTCTGAAACTTCCATCTCCAACTGTTTACAAGGAACTTTATAATTTGTTTATGTATGGGAAAATATGTCTTCAGCCTCATTAGTCACTTCTCATTTTATGACAAAAATTGTACATTTCTCTTTGTTTATTATGGATAAACTATGGCATGAGGGGAACTGAACACCTAAAGGAAGAACCAGGAGGGGGGTCTGAGTCTTGGAGCTCCCTAAAGAGCCACTCTGCCTCCAACAGCTAGCTCCTCAGAGCTCTACAAAAGACTAACTAAACTCAAGTCAACTAGAACACAACACTCAAATCTAATTCGGTAACTAACATCAGGAGTGGTTTGCTCCTGAGCAGAGGACCAGAGTACTCACTTTCTTTGCGAACTTCCTCAAGTGCCCCAGTAAGCTCTTCCTTTAAAACTGTGGCTTCTTGAGCAATCTTCTCTCCCTTGTCTAATAAATTCCAAGTTGCTTCCTCCACAGAAGCTAGAAGGACTCTGGCTCTTTTTGAACGTCCTTTTTTCCTGTTGGAAGGATTCTGGGGACAATTTACAAGTGTAGTAACCTAAAATTGGAAAAATACAAGTCACTCATTAGACAAATTGCCAGAGGAACACAGCCCTGGGATATCATAGCCCAGAACAAAAGGAAGTATTTCGTAATAACATATTCCCAACACTACTGGTACATTCCCAAAAGTCAGGTCAAGGCACCAAGAGCAGTATTACCAGCCACAGAGTTCCTAACTAAAGACAGGAAGGAAGGGAGCGGGGAGAGGAGTGAGGAGGGGAGGGAGGAAGGAGGGATAGAGATTGAATCTCACCAAGTTTTACTATTGGACCGATGCAAAATACACAATACCCAATATATATTATTTGATATATATATAGCAAATGATTATTTATATCACTTTGTAGCCAGCAATCTATATTAAGAGGGAGGCAAAAATAATTATAATTAAGTCAATAAGTATTAATATATGTAGGTTAAGAATAGAGATTACTTGAGGTGGATAGACCTAGAGTCTGTCATACAGAGTGAAGTAAGTCAGAAAGAGAGAGAGAAATACCGTATGCTAACACATATATGTAGAATTTAAGAAAAAACAATGTCATGAAGAGCCTAGGGGTAAGACAGGAATAAAGACACAGACCTACTAGAGAATGGACTTGAGGATATGGGGAGGGGGAAGGGTAAGCTGTGACAAAGCAAGAGAGAGGCATGGACATATATACACTACCAAACGTAATGTAGATAGCTAGTGGGAAGCAGCCGCATAGCACAGGGAGATCAGCTCGGTGCTTTGTAACCGCCTGGAGGGGTGGGTTAGGGAGGGTGGGAGGGAGGGAGCCGCAAGAAGGAAGAGATACGGGAACATATGTATATGTATAACTGATTCACTTTGTTATAAAGCAGAAACTAACATACCATTGTAAAGCAATTATACTCCAATAAAGATGTTAAAAAAAAAGAATAGAGATTACTAATGTTGGGGCGGGGGGGTGCAGAACCACTCTGAAACGTGTAAAACAGTGGTTACTTCAGAAGGACAAAACCCAAATCCTTACTATGATCTATATTCTGGCCCTTTGTAAACTCTGTTACCTGTCTCCCACACTCCCCCCAAATCAGTTGGCCTCTCAAGCAGTCAGGTCTTCCTCAAAGTGCCCTATCAAGAGGCCTTCCCTAACCACCCCAATCCCCACCCTCTCCCACTCTGTCCCCTCACTACACGTTATAATTCTTCAGAACATTTATAGAGCCTGACATTTTTTATTTGTTCATATATGTTTATTGCATCCTTCTAATACTAAAATGTAAACTCCATGAAAACAGGAAATGTGGTTTGTTCTCCCTCACTCAGAACAATCACAAAGTAGTTGTTCAATAAATATTTCTTACATTAATGGCTTAATGAATGGGGTAGTTGAACAGAGGGACGTTTTGATGTCTATATTTTGAATTGCCTGAATATGTTAATAATGAGCATGTATTACTTCTGTAAATTTGTTTAAAATAAGAATAAACTCATGGGACTTCCCTGGTGGTACAGTCATTAAGAATCCGCCTGCCAATGCAGGGGACATGGGTTCAAGTCCTGGTCTGGGAAGATCCCACATGCCACGGAGCACCTAAGCCTGTGCGCCACAACTACTGAGCCTGCACTCTAGAGCCCACAGGCCAAAACTACTGAGTCTGCGTGCCACAATTACTGAAGCCCACATGCATAAAGCCCGTGCTCCACAACAAGAGAAGCCACTGCAATGAGAAGTCCGTGCACCACAACGAAGAGTAGCCCCCACTTGCCATGACTAGGGAAAGCCCACTCACAGCAATGAAGACCCAACATAGCCAAAAATAAATAAATAAATAAAATTTTATTTTAAAATAATAATAATAATAAACTCATGACAAGAGCATTGTTTGGAGATAGAAATTAAGCACTTATATTTGGAAACAAAACCTTATACAAAATTACATTGTGAAAAATATCCATTTCTTAATTAAACCTTGAATTCCAAGAAAAAAAATTTGTTTAACATTTTCATAAGCAAACCTGGAAGATCCCCATTGCAGAGGAAGAAAGAAAAAAAAACCTTTTATCCAGTATTTAAAATAGAAGACCTGAAACTCTTATTGAAAGCTTGGCTGGTGCATGTCATCAAATAGCCGAGGCTTTTAACAAATATGCACCACATCTTTGACAACAGACTATACATAATCCTTCCTGCTCTGCAGTCCCTGGAGCTTGTTTATTTTTTTTTTTTTTTTTTTTTT
>NW_006784004.1:857665-858802 GCF_000442215.2 Lipotes vexillifer | reverse complement strand
CCCGCGTCTCCTGCATCGGCAGGCGGACTCTCAAGCACTGCGCCACCAGGGAAGCCCGAGCTTATTTATTTTTAATGGAGCATTAAGTATTTGTTTATTTGGTTATCTAGACCCAGTTCTTAGCCAGGAACTGAGAAAGAACTTACAAGCTATGGGGGAAATATGTGGATGAAAATTGTTTTTGTCTGCTCTGCTATTCCCTTCCCCTGTCCAAAAGACCCTCTTCTTTATTCAAATTTGCTTTATTCCCGTATTCACAGCCCAGACTGGAGTTCCTTGTAGCAAGCCTTTATTTCCTTTCTTGGAAAATGAGAATAACCATATTATCCTATAAGATTATATGAAGTTTAAATAATATAAGTTTTTTTTAAGATGCATAACATGACACAAATTTTGGATGCCATTTAATGTGTGTTTTCTAGTCCATTCCCCATGGAATCCTTGTCAAAGATGTTCTCTCTGGGTCTACCCATATCTTGCTCTTAGGGTCCCCTGTGCTAATTGTGATGAAGTCAATTAACAAAGCACATTCTATGTGCTTTACAAGCAGTCAAGTAGGGCCATGTGTCTTTATCATGTATTATGTAAAGATGATAATAAGTCTGATTTATTACATGGGTTTTCACATATTCCAAAAGACAAATATCTCGCTATTATCAATCTAATTTATATACCAAGAGTTAAAAGATACTTGCCCAGATAAAGACAAATTATAGCACCTTGTTTAAAACCTTTGTCTAAAACGAACAATAAGTATCATTGTCTAAAATGTTCCTTCAGAATTTATTTTAAGTGCCACAATTCATGACGCTTCCCACTGAACATTCCTCTATTGTTCTTTAGATCCTCCAAGCACCAAATGTTTTCCATAGAATAGCCTGAGCTTTGAAATTAAAATGAGCATTCCAGAAATGCTTCGTTCCTTATAATAAATGCCAGAGAAGTAAGAAATATGAAAAGAACATTGTATAAGAACATTGTGCTTGCATCAAAAAAAAATGCAATTGCAACTTGTTCAAGTTCAACCTGTCTTCTTTTTAAATACCCCAACATACAATAGTTATTTAATATTGATTAAACTAAATTTGTGATGCTTTCAATGATTCATTTTATTTCAGAAAGTAAATATGGCTTGGC
>NW_006784004.1:836755-857655 GCF_000442215.2 Lipotes vexillifer | reverse complement strand
GTAGGGAAAAAAAAGAAAGCTAAAACTTTTTTTTACCCCAAATCACCTATGGGGATCTAACCGACTCCCATAGGTGACTGTGACTCCTGAAAGTAGATGATTCTCACCAAGGGTTGGAGGGTGCATATGTTATTTGAAAAAGTCTCCCATCTCTTCAAGGAATACCAGCAACAGTAAAATTAGCCCTGAAGTTATTTTGTAAATTAATTCATATTTCTTTTTTCAATACAAAATCAGTTATATTTTTACAAAGAACACAAAAATTTTAGTTGGAATTTACAGCAAAGATTATTCTAATGTAGGCTCCAAGCCCACATCTTGCTAGCCTTTCTTTTATCACTGTGCACAACTGATCCCTTTCCCTCTTTATCAGACCTTAGGGGGTCCCTCTAATATGGATAATCTTTGACTTCAGGTGTGCATCTCTTAAAGAACTTGGGTTTATTCACTTTTCTTCAGTCTATAAATCTGTATTAGGCTTCATCATAGATACAGAATGAGCTCCCCACTGAAGTAGTCCTAAATTAGAAACTTTGAGTAATATAAAAAGAAGAAATTCCCTACTTTATTCATTCTGCACATGTATAATTCCATAAAACCAGGTGTATTTTAAGGGTATGTAATATTTATATATTGAAATTTAGAGTAACAAAAAATAAAAGGGTTTTCTAATCTTTCCTAATTCAAGTGTACTTCCCTAGTTGCTCCAAACATACCGAAAATTAAGTTGTCCAAAAGACCCTTCTTCAAGTCATTGATAATTTCAACTGTTCCTTAGTTCCTACAAAAGCAACTTTCACTGTGTTAACAAAAGTACTGGGAAAGACTGAAGTGTTGAGAACCCAAAAAATACATATCCTTCGATTAACATTCAGCACTCCCCCAAAACCAAATACAATTTTCTTTTACTTCCTTTTAAGCCAATAAACATTTATTGAGCACATATTATGTTCAAAACAATATCCTAGCCATTTAGAAAATAAAGATAAAGAAGCTTCGGTATGGTGATATGAAGGGTACACAACTAGCTGCAATATAAAATGCAGAATAACTGCTTAAACTTATAAGTATAAAGAAAGTGCTGAAGAGATGATAAACATTCACAAGGATTAAGTAGGGCTTCCAAAAAGAGCCATTAAAGACAGATGGTTTTCTGGCATGAGAGATAGAGGGGAAGGCAAGCCAGGTGAAGGGGACCATGTACAAAGGGGAAGAGATGGAAATTATTTTTGTCTGAGAGTAGCAGACAGTCAAGTTTGGCAGACTATGGCATAAAAACAGGAAATTGGGTCACAAATCAGTCTAGGAAGTAGGTGGTAGCTTAAATACAAAAAGTGCTGAAAGTCAAGGAAAGAGTTAATATTCAATTTAATAGGCAATAGACACTTCACACAACATACCCAAAGTGGAAACCTTCTTCCACCAACCTGCCTTTCTTCCATCTGTTTACCTCAGGCACTGACACCTCTAGCCTAAGGCAGAAACCCAGAGGTCATCTGGGCTACTCCCTCTCTCTCATCCTCCTCTCCAGGTTCTTTATATTGTCTCTTTAAAAGCTTTGTTGCTGGGGGACCTTCAAGATGGTGGAGGAATAAGAGGTGGAGATCACCTTCCTCCCCAAAAATACATCCACATGTGGAACAACTCCTACAGAACACCTACTGAATGCTGGCAGAAGACCTCAGACTTCCCAAAAGGCAGGGAACAGATGCCCTCAGGCACCCTACATGCAGAGGCTGGGCCAAATCCAAAGCTGAACCCCAGGAGCTGTGCGAACTAAGAAGAGAAAGGGAAATTTCTCCCACCAGCCTCAGAAGCAGCAGATTAAATCTCCACAATCAACTTGATGTAGCTTGCATGTCTGGAATACCTGAATAGGCAAGGAATCATCCCAAAAATTGAGACAGTGGACTTTGGGAGCAACTGTACACTTGGGGTTTGCTTTCTGCATCTACTTTGTTTTTGGTTTTATCTTTATCTATGTTTAGTATTTAGAGCTTGTTATCAATGGTAGATTTGTTTATTGATTTAGTTGCCCTTTTCCTTTTTCTCATTTTGTGAGTATCTACGGGTATGCTTCTTTCTGTGATTTTGTCTGTATAGCTTTGCTTTTACCATTTGTCCTGGGTTCTGTCCGTTTTTTGTTTTTTTTGTTTTCAGTATAGTTTTTAGCGCTTGTTACCATTGGTGGATTTTTTCATAGGTTTGGTTGCTCTCTTCTTTCTTTCTTTTTTTTATTACTCTTTTTCTATTTTTAATAATTTTCTTATTTTAATAACTTTATTTTATATTATTATTTTTTTCTTTCTTTCTTTCTTTTCTCCCTTTTCTTCTGAGCCATGTGGTTGACAGGGTCTTGGTGCTCCAGCCTGCTGTCAGGCCTGAGCCTCTGAGGTGGGAAAGCCAAGTTCAGGACATTGGTCCAGCAGAGACCTCCCAGCCCCATGTAATATCAAACAGCGAAAGCTCTCCCAGAGATCTCCATCTCAATGCTAAGACCCAGCAACACTCAACGACCAGCAAGCTACAGTGCTGGACACCCTATGCGAAACAACTAGCAAAAGAGGAACAGAACCCCACCCATTAGCAGAGAGGCTGCCTAAAATCATACTAAGGTCACAGACACCCCAAAACACACCACCAGATGCGGCACTGCCCAAAAGAAAGACAAGATCCCGCTTCATCCACCAGAACACAAGCACGAGTCCCCTCCACCAGGAAGCATACACAACCCACCAAACAAACCTTACCCACTGGGGGCAGACACCAAAAACAATGGGAACTATGAACATGCAGCCTGCGAAAAGGAGACCCCAAACACAGTAAGTTAAACAAAATGAGAAGACATAGAAATACACAGTAGAAGAAGGAGCAAGGTAAAAACCCACCAGACCAAACAATTGAAGAGGAAATAGGCAGTCTACCTAAATAAGAATTCAGAGTAACAATACTAAACAGGATACAAAATCTAGGATATCAAATGGAGAAAATACAAGAAAAGTTTAACAAGGACCAAAAAGAACTAAACAGCAAACAAACAATGATGAACAACACAATAAATAAAACTAAAAATTCTCTAGAAACAATCAATAGCAGACTAACTGTGGCTGAAGAATGGATAAGTGACCTGGAAGATAAAATAGTGGAAATAACTACTGCAGAGAAGAATAAAGAGAAAAGAATGAAAAGAATTGAGGATAGTCTCGGAGACCTCTGGGACATTAAACACACCAACATTCAAATTATAGAGGTCCCAGAAAAAGAACAGAAAAAAAAAAGGGGGACTAAGAAAATATTTGAAGAGATTATAGTTGAAAACTTCCCTAATATGGGAAAGGATATAGTCAATCAAGTCCAGGAAGCACAGAGAGTCCCATACAGGATAAATCCAAGGAGAAACATGCTAAGACACATAATAATCAAACTACCAAAAATTAAATTTAAAAAAATATATTAAAAGCAGCAAAGGAAAAACAACAAATAACATACAAGGGAATCCCCATAAGGTTCACAGCTGATCTTTCAGCAGAAACTCTGCAAGCCAGAAGGGAGTGGCAGGACATATTTAAAGTGATGAAGGAGAAAAACCTACAACCAAGATTACTCTACCCAGCAAGGATCTCATGCAGATTTGATGGAGCAATTAAAACCTTTACAGACAAGCAAAAGCTAAGAGAATTCAGCACCACCAAACCAGCTTTACAACAAATGCTAAAGGAACTTCTCTAGGCAGGAAACACAAGAGAAAAAAAAGACCTACAATAACAAACCCAAAACAGTTAAGAAAATGGTATTGAAAAATACATATCGATAATTACCTTAAATGTAAATGGATTAAATGCTCCCACCAAAAGACATAGACTGGCTGAATGGATACAAAAACAACACCCATATATATGCTGTCTACAAGAGACCCACTTCAGACCTAGGGACACATACAGACTGAAAGTGAGGGGATGGAAAAAGATAGTCCATGCAAATGGAAATCAAAAGAAAGCTGGAGTAGCAATTCTCATATCAGAAAAAATAGACTTTAAAATAAAGACTATTACAACAGACAAAGAGGACACTACATAATGATCAAGGGATCAATCCAAGAAGAAGATATAACAATTGTAAACATTTATGCACCCAACATAGGAGCACCTCAATACATAAGGCAAATGCTAACAGCCATAAAAGGAGAAATCGACAGTAACAAAATCACAGTAGGGGACTTTAACACCCCACTTTCACCAATGGACAGATCATCCAAAATGAAAATAAATAAGGAAACACAGCTTTAAATGATACATTAAACAAGATGGATTTAATTGATATTAATAGGGTATTCCATCCAAAAACAACAGAATACACATTCTTCTCAAGTGCTCATGAAACATTCTCCAGGGTAGATCAGACCTTGGGTCACAAATCAAGCCTGATTCTGCCTGCAGAATCAGTTAATAAATGAGAGATCTAATTCCACAGCTAAGCTAGAAGTGGATATCTGTGGGATCAATCTGAATCTGTGGATGAAAAGGTTGAAAAAAAAAGTATTCACAGAAGTGAAGTGGATCAGAGGTGATCAGAGAACCCAGAACAACAGGGCAACAACATTGGAGTAAGTAAAAAAAAAAAAAAAAGAGTCTGATAGAATAAAAGGCCTAGGAAGCAAGCTAAGAAGAGGTGAAGCATGTTCTGAGACTGACATCTGCCCACAGCTAATTTCAAAGCTACCACGTTCTGGTGGTGGGGGCATCCCTTGTATGTTCACCATACACACTCCCATGGGACTTGTGCTATTTTAATCAAATAGCTACCAGATTTTCTTATCTTTATTTTAATTTAAGAAGTGGCTTCCTTTTTCTCAACTATTTGTTTCTCAAGGAATACTATAGCTTAACAACTTTCCCATGGGAGCAGTTTTCTAGCAGTAAAGGAATGCAGAAATTGAATAATTCACTTTATTAGAATCAACTATACTGAATCACCTTAAACTGTAAAACATTAGAGAGGCAGAATTAAGTTTATTTCTTCATCCTACTGTAAAAATAACATCTTTATACTTATTAAGCCTTGGACATATAAGTAGTTAAAAGACATTTACTTTACTAACTTTCAAGGTTACTTGTTAAGATTATAGTCAAAACTCCAATATTTGATTTTAATCTACAGGAACACTATATATGTGCAGACTTGTCTTTGAGATTTTCTTGGAAGCTTCAAGATTAATTCTGACATAAATTCTATTGATAGAAAAAACAGCAAGGATGAAAAAAAGAAGCTTGGAGATAAAACCAAAGAAATATAAGTAAATGGCATCATGCTCATTCAAAATGACCTATAAAAATGACAGAAATCAACCACAAACAAATGAAACTTGAATTATTTTCTGAAAGAAACAACGGAAATTATATTCTAGGAGGCTAAGAAGCCAAAGCAGGTCCTCTCCCTGCTACCTGGAAGTCAATCAGATCTCTCTGTAGAAATGAACCCTTTGGGCATCAAGGCATCTATTTTTTTTTCCCTTGGCTAAAAGAGAGGAGAAAGAAATTATGCTGAGAGTGCAGTATGGCAGAGAGTTTCTGCATAGGAGTCAGGGAGAAAAGAAGAACATGGTGCTGAGAGGAGTAAGGATTAACAGTTTCCATCCAGACACTTGGACAAGGAGAGAAAGGAGATTAGGGGAAAAGCCGAAAGGGGTTGTTCTCATAAGCAACTTTATGTGATTCTAGGTACATGATTCATTGGGACCCATAAGATAGAGTGAAGCACAGTTAGGAAGAGAGGTATTCTACCCTCTTATGAAGGAGCCCAGTTCTGCTACCTTGAGGATTCAAAGCTTTAGAGGCATCGGGACCTTGGCATGTCCATTTCTAGTCTTAAAATGGGTATCATTGGCAGTTACCTTCCACACATCAATAAGATGCAACCAGCCAAAATGGAAAAACATGGTGGATAGACTGCTTTGGGGGCATTGGTGAGCCAAACCTCAGAGACTCCAAAAATTGGAGATGAAGAGAAGAGCAGCCGAGAAGCTTTGAAGGAAAATCTCCATTCTAGCATAAGTAAGTGAGGGCAATTATAAGAACCCTGGTTTGCTGCTACTAACAGAACTTCTTTTGAACTTTCAGCCACTGAGGAGATTGGAGGCCAGGGAATCTGATGACATAAGGAAGAAAAGCATCGGGCCTACACAGCCCATGCTCAAGGTAACTGGAAACTGTGAGGCCCCACAGAGGCTAGAGTATTATTCTGAGACTAGTTTGTGGTTTGGAAATTGGAAAGATCCAATTAAAACCATGGTAACTAGGTGATCTTACTGTCCCTCAACAGCAGGATTTTGTGGATCTAAACTTGAAAACTGCTCCAATAGAACTTTCCTCCATGTTTCTATTTCTTTCTGTGTGTCTTTCAGCTTTGCACATGATATAACTGTTTAACGGTAGGTAACTGCATAACTCTCCCCAAAGTCAATTCCCCAAAGAGAGGATGGCAATTGGACCAATTCACCATCATCCCCCAGAGGCAGAGCTCTCATGGCAGACTGCCTCACAGGCTTCTTGTCAACCTATAATTGTCAATAAGACAGTTGCCCATCCTGATAAAGTCAGCTGTGATCAGGGTGGAAAGGTGACTAGTCATTAGACGCAGAGTTAACAAACAAGGAACCCTTAAAAAGGAGACAATGGAAAGATAATAGTTTTTAGGGCTGTTCACAAATATTCCCATTCTCCCGGGCACAGGGCAAGATCACACATCTAGCATCCCCACTGACCATATAACTTTCTCTGACAAAAGCAATGTGAGTGGAACTGACATATGTCATATCCAGGTGGACATTTTAGGAGACCTTGCAAGATTCATAATGTTCTCTTTACCTGTTGTAACCATAGTGGAAATAAATATTGAGATGGACTCTACATTAGCCTGGGTCCCTGAGTGCCTGTATTAAAGCAGAGACCCCCAGCCAACTCACATTAAAAATGTAGCTTGGGGCTTCCCTGGTGGTTCAGTGGTTGAGAGTCCGCCTGCCGATGCAGGGGACACGGGTTCGTGCCCCGGTCCGAGAAGATGCCACATGCCGCGGAGAGGCTGGGCCTGTGAGCCATGGCCACTGAGCCTGTGCGTCCAGAGCCTGTGCTCCACAACGGGAGACACCACAACAGTAAGAGGCCTGCGTACCGCCAAAAAAATGTAGATTGACAATCCCACTATTGGGCATATACCCTGAGAAAACCATAATTCAAAAAGAGACAAGCACCACGATGTTCATTGCAGCACTATTTACAACAGCCGGGACATGGAAGCAACCTAAGAGTCCATCGACAGATGAATGGATAAAGAAGATGTGGTACATATATACAATGGAATATTAGCCATAAAAAGAAATGAAACTGAATTATTTGTAGTGAGGTGGATGGACCTAGAGTCTGTCATACAGAGTGAAGTAAGTCAGAAAGGAAAAAACAAATACTGTATGCTAACACATATATATGGAATCTAAAAAACAACAAATAATGGTTTTTGACAAACCTAGGGGCAGGACAGGAATAAAGATGCAGACGTAGAGAATGGACTTGAGGACATGGGGAGGGGGAAGGGTAAGCTGGGACGAACTGAGAAAGTAGCATTGACATATATACACTACCAAATGTAAAATAGATAGCTAGTGGGAAGCAGCCACATTGCACAGGAAGCTCAGCTTGGTGCTTTGTGACCACGTAGAGGGGTGGGATAGGGAGGGTGGGAGGGAGATGCAAGAGGGAGGGGATATGGGGATATATGTATACATATAGCTGATTTAATTTGTTATACAGCAGAAACTAACACACCATTGTAAAGCAATTATACTCCAATAAAGATGCTAAAAAATAAAATAAAATAAAGGGGAGGCATCCCTTAAGAAATGGGGGAAAAAAATGTAGCTTGAGCAGGAAACGAACTTTTGTTAAGCCTCAGAGATTTGGGAGTTGTCTTATCACAGCATAGCCTAGCTTATGCTGACTGATAAAAAGTTGAGCAGATACTCTTCAACTTGACCCAATGAGTATTATAGAGTATATAAAAACCATTCCTGGGCTTCCCTGGTGGCGCAGTGGTTGAGAGTCCGCCTGCCGATGCAGGGGACACGGGTTCGTGCCCCGGTCTGGGAGGATCCCACATGCCGCGGAGCGGCTGGGCCCGTGAGCCATGGCCGCTGGGCCTGCGCGTCCGGAGCCCGTGCTCCGCAACGGGAGAGGCCACAACGGTGAGAGGCCCGCGTATCGCAAAAAAAAAAAAAAAAAAACCATTCCTAAGGGACATAGATGTGAAACACTATCGAAGTGGAAACCTTGAAAAGGCTAAGAGGTCCTATAAGAGTTAGAGGTGGGAGCCAGAGGAATAATGTTTATTACTATTGATCTAACTCTATATTCATCACTTGAAAACATGGGATATATTTACTTCAGAAAATATATTTGAACCTTTGCCCCTAAAAAGATCTTCTGTCTCATAGGAGATAACATTATAAGGAGCTTATTATTGTTCTTATCTTAAAGTAGTTTAAATTAATTCTTCTACTCACATTCGACATGAATCTGACACATAGCAAATTATATTTTGTGGCAAATAAGATTATAGACAGTTCCATTATGTAATGACTGTAGCATGATTTAGCAGTTTATATCTCCTTCAGAGAGTATACAACATAGAGATGTAAATTCTTTACATTGCAATTCTGCATAAATAGACTTTCTGCACTGCATTGCCAAACTTGGATCTTGAAAGTGATAAAATACAGATGCCTACAGTTGCAATCATAAAAATGTAATTGCTGAGAAAAAAATTATTTCTGATCCATTGGAGGAATTTATTACAGAAGGTTGGAACTGTGTAAGTTATCACACACAGAAAATGAAAGTGAATGACTGAAATATATCCCAGGCTGAACATCCCTGCAAAATGACCTAGTGATTTACCTGTCCCCAAGAGAAAAAAAAATAGATTAAAGATAAATCAAGTTTGGTGGGGAAGACTCTGGTAACTATAAAAAGAGCAGAATAAAGATTTATGAATAAATGAATTTAGAAGTCAGAGTGACATAATAGTATCTATGACCAATTACTCAAAAAATTAAAACATAATTTTGACTTTGAGTTATATACAGAGATGGTAAGTAATTTCTGTGGAACCTTGAAAGCAAAGGAATATAACATGAAGATAAATAATGATGAAAGGTGAAAATTTTTTAATGGGGTTACTAAACTGATAATATTATCTGGTGACATTATGAACTTAAAGATCATTAACTTCTTTTGGAATGTTTTCCACTATAATCGAAGACTATATGACATACTTAAAATAAACATGTAACTATTTCAAATTAAACACTCTCTGAAAAAAAGGAATATGATGAGATATTTAGTATGATGCTATTCTAGGGAAAAAAATTTTAATATAATTTAATGGAATTTTTTACTTGTATTAATAGGTAATACATGATCAAAGTGACAGATACAAGAAGGTTACATCAAATCCAAAAAGGTTAGTTATTTTAAATTAATAACTTTGAAATGTACTGGTTTTTTTGGGTTTGTTTTTTTTGTTTTTTGCGGTACGCGGGCCTCCCAAGGTTATGGCCTCTCCCGTTGCGGAGCCCAGGCTCCGGACGCGCAGGCTCAGCGGCCATGGCTCACAGGCCCAGCCGCTCCACGGCATGTGGGATCTTCCTGGACCGGGGCACGAACCCGTGTCCCCTGCATCGGCAGGCGGACTCTCAACCACTGCACCACCAGGGAAGCCCTGTACTGTTTTTTTATAAGGAGAAACCCATTATAATGAAAATCAAGAGTGTATGCAAATAATTTTGATGTACAAAAAGTCTCCTTTATGAGATAGTTCCTGAACATAGTAAATATTCTATAAATTATTTACATTTTAAATTTCATTTTACTTGAGTATTACTAAGATCTAGAAACTTTTCTTCTGAGATATTGGTGAAGTAGTATACCAAACTTCCTTGAAGATAAAATTAGCAATTACACTTTCATGTAACTAAGAACTATCTGGCATACAATAAGTACTAATTTCTCTTCCCCTGACTCATTTACTTGCAGATATGAAGAGTCTGAATCCAGGCATCACATTAAAAGCCCTCTAAAATTACCATAATCACACTTTTCAAAAGAGTTAAATTTCTTCTAATCAAGGTTATCTTCACCCTTCAGGTAATTTTCACCCTTCTAATTTTCTAGGTGGATTCAATAAATGTTTATAGATTAAATAGTTTTTAAACATGCCAGAAAAATACACATATATTGTGAACAGCATACTCTTTAATGTGAATTTACCGAGAACACTCTCTATTGACTGCTGTATCAAGGTACTTGAATAAAGCAAAACATCTATTGATTTCATTTAGAATATAAAAAGTAGTTTCTCCATAATGATACTTTCTCTGTTCCTAAGAAATATGTCAGCAGCCTTTGTGATTAACAAGTCTTAAGTCCAGCTCTAATGTTCCATAGTTATAGTACAAATAAGGGTTATGCAGTGGCATTAATGTACTTGCCTTTACCAGCCATCTCCAAAATGAAGGTCATTTCCCCACCCCACCCCCAGTAACTGCACTGGAACAAAATCTGAAATAAATTATGAGAACTCGTTTAATACCTTCTCCAAACTCTTCCAAAAAATTGCAGAGGAAGGAAAACCCCAAAGTCATTCTATGAGGCCACCATCACCCTGATACCAAAACCAGACAAAGATACTACAAAAAAAGAAAATTACAGACCAATATTATTGATGAATATAGGTGCAAAAATCCTCAACAAAATACTAGCAAACAGAATACAACAACATATTAAAAGGATCATACACCATGATCAAGTGGGATTTATCCCAGAGATGCAAGGATTCTTCAATATATGCAAATCAATCAGTGTGATACACCATATTAACAAATTGAAGAAGAAAAACCATCTGATCATCTCAATAGATGCAGAAAAAGCTTTTGACAAAATTCAACACCGATTTATGATAAAAACTCTCCAGAAAGTGGGCACAGAGGGAACCTACTTCAACATAATAAAGGCCGTATATGACAAACCGACAGCAAACATCATTCTCAATGGTGAAAAACTGAAAGCATTTCCTCTAAGATCAGGAACAAGGCAAGGATGTCCACTCTCACCACTGTTATTCAACATAGTTTTGGAAGTCCTAGCCACAGCAATCAGAGAAGAAAAAGAAATAAAAGGAATACAAATCGGAAAAGAAGAAGTAAAACTGTCACTGTTTGCAGATGACATGATACTATACATAGAGAATACCAAAGATGCCACCAGAAAACTACTAGAGCTAATCAACGAATTTGGTAAAGTTGCAGTATACAAAATTAATGCACAGAAATCTCTTGTATTCCTATACACTGAAGATGAAAACTCCGAAAGAGAAATTAAGGAAACACTGCCATTTACCATTGCAACAAAAAGAATAAAATACCTGGAAAAAACCTACCTAAGGAGACAAAAGACCTGGATGCAGAAAATTATAATACACTGATGAAAGAAATTAAAGATGATACAAATAGATGGAGAGATATTCCACGTTCTTGGATTGGAAGAATCAATATTGGGAAAATGACTATACTACCCAAAGCAATCTACAGATTCAATGAAATCCCTATCAAATTACCAATGGCACTTTTTACGGAACTAGAACACAAAATCTTAAAATTTGTATGGAGACAGAAAAGACCCTGAATAGCCAAAGCAGTCTGGAGAGAAAAAAACATCACTGGAGGAATCAGACTCCCTGACTTCAGACTATACTACAAAGCTACAGTAATCAAGAAAATATGGTACTGGCACAAAAACAGAAATATAGATCAATGGAACAGGATACAAAGCCCAGAGATAAACCCACGCACATATGGTCAACTAATCTATGACAAAGGAGGCAAGGATATACAATGGAGAAAAGATAGTCTCTTCAATAAGTGGTGCTGGGAAAACTGGACAGGTACATGTAAAAGAATGAAATTAGAACACTCCCTAACACCATACACAAAAATAAACTCAAAATGGATTAGAGACCTAAATGTAAGACTGGACACTATAAAACTCTTAGAGGAAAACGTAGGCAGAACACTCTGACATAAATCACAGCAAGATCTTTTTTGATCCACCTCCTAGAATAATAGAAATAAAAACAAACAAATGGGACCTAATGAAACTTCAAAGCTTTTGCACAGCAAAGGAAACCATAAACAAGACAAAAAGAAAACCCTCAGAATGGGAGAAAATATTTGCAAATGAAGCAAATGACAAAGGATTAATCTCCAAAATATACAAGCAGCGCATGCAGCTCAATATCAAAAAACCAAACAACCCAGTCCAAAAATGGGCAGAAGACCTATATAGACATTTCCCCAAAGAAGACATACAGACTGCCAACAAACACATGAAAGAATGCTCAACATCATTAATCATTAGAGAAATGCAAATCAAAACTACAATGAGATATCATCTCACACCAGTCAGAATGGGCATCATCAGAAAATCTACAAACAACAAATGCTGGAGAGGGTGTGGAGAAAAGGGGACCCTCTTGCACTGTTGGTGAGAATGTAAATTGATACAGCCACTATGGAGAATGGTATGGAGGTTCCTTAATGAACTAAAAATAGAATTACCATATGATCCAGCAATCCCACTACTGGGCATATACCCTGAGTAAACCAGAATTCAAAAAGAGTCATGTACCACAATGTTCATTGCAGCACTATTTACAATAGCCAGGACATGGAAGCAACCTAAATGCCCATCGACAGATGAATGGATAAAGAAGATGTGGTACATATATACGATGGAATATTACTCAGCCATAAAAAGGAACGAAATTGGGTCATTTGTAGAGACTGTCATACAGAGTGAAGTAAGTCAGAAAGACAAAAACAAATACCGTATATTAACGCATATATGTGGAACCTAGAAAATGGTACAGATGAACCTGTTTGCAGAGCAGAAATTGAGACACGGAAGTAGAAAAAAAATGCATGGACACCAAGGGGGGATAGCGGCAAGGGGTGTGGGGTTGTGGTGTGATGAATTGGGAGATTGGTAGTGACATGTATACACTGATGTGTATAAAATGGATGAGTAATGAGTAATAAGAAAAAAATTTTCATTAAAACAAACAAACAAACAAAAACCTTCTCCAAAAAACTTGGTAATATATATGAAAAAGCATAAGAATTCTCTTATCTTTGCCACTTACTTTTACATTTAGTAAAATTCTAAGGAAACAATTTGAACAGATGACACAAACTTATGTACAAAGATGTTCAGAAGAGCATTATTTATAATGGTAAAAAACTGAAACAACCTAAATGTCCAAAAATGAGAGGCTACTTTAAAAAACTATGGTGCAGCCATATAAAGGATAATTAAACAGCAGTTTTGTTAAATCATGCTTACAAAGAATGAGGAAATTATTAAAATATCATTTTAAATAGAAGAATGAGATAAAAGCTACATATACAGTACCATCTCCACCTTGTATATATATATATATATATATATGCTTTATATATTTAAGATGTATCTACATTCTTTAATATTATAAAGTACTAAGAAGATAACAAAAATCACCCATAACTTTACTGTACTGGAAGTACATGCATCACAATATTAATGTTTACCGCTTACTGTTAAAATTGTATTTTTTTATTTTCTGGTTTTTCGTTGGGTTTTTGTTTTGTTTTGCTTTTCCTATTTTTTTAGTGGACTCTATTAGAAAAACAATGAACATGTCTGTTTGTTTCTTTTTAACATGAGACCATTCTGTGGGTGGCTAAGATAGGGGCTTCAGTGGAGTCTCAGAATCATCTAATATCAATTTCATACCAGATATTAGTGCCTTTTAGACGCCAAAGTTCATGACTAAGCTATCATCAGTGAGGCACTTGTTTTGAATTGTCTTTCCAGTAGGAGATATCGACTGTGCTAAGTAAAAAAGTGTACAAAGCCTATTCTCAGAGCTACTCCCCTCCGCACCATCCACCTCACAAAGAAGACAAGCAGATTTTTAAATTATCAGAGGTAAGGTCACTGTTGATTCTCACTTAGGAAACCCTTGAGTACTTCAAGACCTTAAAAAAAGGGACAATTTGTCTTAGGATGTATGATGTAAGGTGGCCTAAAGGGGGGTTTCCTCACAAATTTTGGGTTAAAAAAAAGAAATTTAAATCTATATTATAGTATAAGTTTCTTCAAGCTCTGCTTTAAGAAAACCCAATGAATAAAATCTGGGCTTACATAATAAGTAAGTCAGAGAATCATTATGCATATTATCAAGGAATTATTTACTTTATGAAAGACTTTATCACAGAATGCCTTAAATATCTGCCTTTCTCATACATTTTGGTATTTCAAAAATAATTTCCTATTTGACAAATGAGCCCCCATGTGCTTTGGGGCAAGTCACTGAAATTCTCTAGGCTGTTTCCTCATCTATGTAACAAGGATGGTTTTAACCATGCTGCCTGCCTCACTGAGTTTTCATGACTATCAAACAAGATAATTTACATAAAGTTACTTTGAAAATTTCATACGCATATTATTACTTCTGTTGCTTTTAAAAGAGAATCTGGGAGGAACTTTCAGAATTTTATCATTACTATTACTAAATACATACTTTTGTACACTTTAAAAACATTTTGAAGGACAATTTTAGATAACATATTCATTCTATGAATGAATAGAAAAATTCATTTTCTAGGAAAAATTCATTATCTATTTTTCCTATGTTTTTTAGTTCTTTTTCAGTTACTACATGTTGTAATTTCCATGGTATTAATACCTGGATTATGAGAGGCTCCAGCAGCTTCTCTACGGTGAATGTCTGGACCTGCAGATCCTGAGGATTAACATTCAGTGTGATTGGTGTTTCAGCTGACATGACTGCCTGGGCACAAAAACAAAAAGACACTTATTAATAAAGAAAAATACTTTCTAAAGGAAAGCACTAATGAAAATCATAGGGTACGTGAGATTAGTATTCAAGCACCTCCTCCTGCTATCAGTTGTAGCCCTCAGAGGACCAGGGTGCCAAGTCTACCAACAGAGAAACAAGATATTCCCCAACTGTTCTCTGAGGTCATGCTTCTGGGCTTAGGTCCTCTGGCAAATTAATCTATGCTAGTATGTTCATGACTGAAATAATAACCAGCCAAGGTGACTTTGCATTTGATCAGGAGTCTTAAGTGAAAAAGAATGGCTGAGTTGGTGAGACATATCTTACAGCAAGCAAGTGTTTTGACTTCCATGAAGTCATAGCACTGAGACAGCCAGAGCCCATATTTTGCCTATTGTTAATGACAACTCAGATGAGGAATCAGGTAGGAATTTGGAAGACAGGTGCTACGTCTCTACAGGTGCTATGTCTCTATTTGTCTCGGGAATTGTTTGAGGGTTTTGATTTGGAGAAGAAAGTTTGGAGCAATTTACTTTCCTGTACAGAAAAAAAACTAATATAAATTGGCATCATTATTATAAAATGACAAATCTGAGAAGGCATTGATATTTGAGCAAGACAAAATAAGAAAAAAATTGCAAGCCATTCTTTAAGACATGAACATTAATCTTAAAAGTCGATGCAGGGAGATTTTTGCATAAGAATACATATATATATATCAAATGACCATATGTGGAATTTCATAACATATCCAAAGTAACACATCCACCATGAAGACTATTACCCAAATCACTAAGCCCACAGATTTGTATTAACTTGTTCACAGTCAATAATCACCCAGCAAGTATTTACTGAAGGTTCATGGAGATAAACAGTAAGAAAGACATCTATCCTATATATAACTTAGCCTATTAAAAATAAACTTAAGAGTCTACAGGAATGTGTGTTACTATCAATGCACAAATCTTTCCATTTACCTGTTACCTATTTTCTTTCAAAGTTTCCTATACTTGCAGGCTAAGAGAACATAAGAATCTGCCCCTAGAAAATATCTTGATATTCCCTACGATACTCATGGAAACTAAAACAAAAAAAGAATTAGAATGTATTACTTTTACTTTAGTTTTTCTATTTATTATTTTAGATATAAGGGCAGACAGTTGTTTTGTTTTTAGTTGACTGGTTGATTCTATGAATGGACTATGGATGGATAGATGAATGAGTGAAAGAATGAATGAATGAGGACACATTTTCATGGTGTCTCTTTTATCCAGAATCAGTCCTTTTAAGACTCCTCTCACTCTCAGTGATTCTAGGAAAGAAGATTGTTCTTTTTCCTATACCTATGCCTCCAACCTCTAAGGGAAATCAGAATCTCAGGGTAGGGCCCATGTTTCCTCCCAGCTTCTTCCCCTGAGAGTCTACCCCCATTCTCCTCCTATCCTTTCTCAACTCACACTGGTCTAGTTCCATAAAATCAGCATATCTTTGCTCTTCAACCTCTCCCACTCACTGGACCCTTTCCTTGGATCCATAAATGTGTTACTGTATATAACCAAAGATAATCATGATGTCTTTACATGTTACATGTAACATGAAAAGATCAGTTCTTCACTAAGGCCTTTCCACACCATATATCTGATACCTGTGCAGAGAGAGATGCACAAACAAAACCACCCTATAACAAAAAAATCTTCCTTATTGGCTCTTATCTTAATGTAATCTAATTCTTAGATTAGTAATAACAATTTTTTTAAATAGAGGCAAATACTATAGAACCTAGAAGTCTTACTGCTCTCCAAATATTGGGCTGGCCAAAAGGTTTGTTCGGTTTTTTCCATAACATGGCTCTAGTAGCACTTAGTTGTCTTTAACTTCATTCAAAACAATTTTGTTAGATTGTATGTGACAGCTGTCGTATCAGTGTGCATTTAAAAAAAGACATCAAAATTTGTGAATTTTTTGTGTAGCCATTTTAATACTGAAGATGGAAGAAAAAAGGCAACATTTTCAGCATGTTATGCTTTATTATTTCAAGAAAAGTAAAAATAACAACCGAAATGCAAAAAAAAAGATTTGTGCAGTGTATGGAGAAGGTGCTGTGAATGATCAAACATGTCAAAAGTGGTTTGTGAGGTTTCGTGCTGGAGATTTCTTGCTGTACGATGCTTTGTGGCCGGGCAGACCAGTGGAAGTTGACAGTGATAAAATAGAGACATTAACTGAGAACAATCAATGTTATACCACGTGGGAGATAGCCAACATACTCAAAATATCTAAATCAAGCACTAAAAATCATTTGCACCAGCTTGGTTATGTTCATTGCTTTGATGTTTGGGTTCCACATAAGTTAAGCAAAAAAAACCTTCTTGACCATTTTTCCTCATGCAATTCTCTACTTAAACGTAATGAAAATGTTCCATTTTTGAAACAAATTGTGACTAGTAATGAAAAAGTGGATACTGTACAATAATGTGGAATGGAAGAGATCGTGGGGCAAGCGAAATGAACCACCACCAACCACACCAAAGGCCGGTCTTCATCCAAAGAAGGTGATGTTGTATATATGGTGGGATTGGAAGGTAGTCTTCTATTATGAGCTCCTTCTGGAAAACCAAACAATTAATTCCAACAAGTACTGCTCCCAGTAGACCAATAGAAAACAGCACATGATGAAAAGCGTCCAGAATTAGTCAACAGAAAGCTCATAATCTTCCATCAGGATAACGCAAGACTGCATGTTTCTTTGACAACAAGGCAAAAACTGTTACAGCTTGGCTGGGAAGTTCTGATTCATCTGCCATATTCACCAGACATTGCACCTTCAGATTTCCATTTATTTCGGTCTTTACAAAATTCTCTTAATGGAAAAAATTTCAATTCCCTGGAAGACTATAAAAGGCACCTGGAACAGTTCTTTGCTCAACAAGATTAAAAGTTTTGGGAAGACGGAAATATGAAGTTGCCTAAAAAATGGCAGAAGGTAGTAGAACAAAAGGGTGAATATGTTGTTCAATAAAGTTCTTGGTGAAAATGAAAAACGTGTTTTTATTTTTACTTAAAAACCAAAGGCACTTTTTGGCCAACCCAATATATGTCACATGGCTACACTCCATGATTCTCTTACTGCAAATATGGATATGTGAAGTATTCTTGAGAATAATAGGAATCTGCCAAAGACTGTTCCCAGTGACTTACCATAGAAATTTGTACATAGTCAAAATAGTGAATTTCAAATAGGCTTATAATCAAATATACTCATAATATTTATAATTCTTTCATGTGTCTTCAGCAAAGTTTGATATTAAAAACAAAGATAACTATGCTGAAAGTTTCAAAGGAAACAATTATGACAAATCTAATAATTTAAAGCATTTAAATACAACTATATACTGCAAAATTGACTATACTATTAAAAACACTAATACATACTAATCACTTTGTGTATAGTATCAAAACATTTTCTAGTCAACTCAGGAAACTGATTTGGAGATCAAGGTAATAATAGGCAGAAAACTGTAGAATTTTGCAAATGAAGTGAAAGCAAGGTCAAAGTCCGACAAATTGTTAGACCTCTTGTAGCAATAACACAATGTGAATCCAAAACAAAAATTCTACTAGGGTGTGGATATTATACCCCAAGGCGTTTGCATTTTATAATCGACAAAATTTCAAGAGTTAGAAAGTACCTCCCAAACAATTCAAGGACACCTCCTACAGCGCCCTTCATTTCAACAATGTACTGGGCTTGGATGAATAGAAATGAGATGCTTACTATACCATTAGATGCCAGTGATTACTTTTATAAAGTTCTTCCTTATGTTGAGTTGAAATCTGCTACTTTTCAACTTCTATCCAATAGAGACAGTTTCATAAAGTAGGAAAGGTACAGGTTTGGAGACAGGCAGACTAGATTAAAATCCCAGTTTTCAGAATCAAAGGGAGGAAAACAAATCTCTTGACAGCAGTAACAGAGGTCTCCGGGGATAGTCCTTAAGGCAGAACAAAGTACCCATGGGGATCCTTCCCGTCTCCCCAAGTTGTCTTTGTCCATAATGCCTGAATTTTCTTTACTCCACTTTATTCCTTGCTTTAAATTGAGCTTATAGCAATTTTAAATTCATTTAGTTAACAAGCATTTCATTTTTAAATGCAGTTAACTCTGAGAGGTCATGGGGGACACACATTCAATCATGCTTTGGAAGAGTACATGAGACCAAAGTGATGTGTCCTCCCAGAGCCCATATGTACCCTTTCTGACACACTCAGGATATCCAGTACCCCCAACTCTCTGCTCAATCAGCCCAAGCCTACTTCCAGCGCCTATTCCAGCCTCTTCCTGCAATCCATCCTTCCAAGAGTGAATTACAACATGCCCATCCTTATACCTGAGAGGTAGCCAAGAGGCAGCTGTTTGCTGATGAGTATGTATGGAGCTTGGACATGCAAACTGGGCTGTCCACTTGCATGTACCCAAGGCCTCTCAAGTGCAAGACAGAGCCACAAGTGGAAAGAAAAGGAAGCTGACCATCAGGGTCAGGGGTGAGCTCCCCATCCACCACCTCATTCTAACAAGAAATTTCAAAGAGTACAAGAATTCTAAATACAGATCTATACCTTCCAGGTCATTTTGAAGGTATATTTCTCAAGGTAGAAAGATAGGAGAATAGAACCTACTTTAGTAGCTTGTTAGCTTGACTTGTAGCTTTTACATATATAAGTATGGTATGCAGGCCTCCATTTTATACTTTCAACCTGCTCACTACAAATGTTAAGGATCAGCCTGCCCAAACTTTCTAGAACTCCATATCACCAAGTTCTTTTTGGTCAGATTTGCTCTTTCATTGTTTCCTCAACCTTCTAAGACATGCAGTTGACACAGAGGTAGGGTAAAAAGTCATCAGTTCTTCCACTTTTAGGAGAAGACTTCCAAGCTTCTATAACAAAATTACTTCTCTTTTTCTCTCTTTTTTCCCCTCATTCAAATGCTCTCTGTTATTATTTTTTCCTTAAGTTTATAGGTTTCCATGCAAGAGCATATGTATATTTCTTTACTGTTTTTATTAAAATTATTTTTGTGATCATTCAACATTACATTCATGAGAAAATAAATAAGTATATAAACAATTTAAATACTCAAAAACACAACAAAATTCATATTGATGACCTGGGTGGTGGCAGCAGAAGTGTACAGAAGTGGTCAGATTGTAGATATATTGTGAGCCAATAGGAATTCCTGACATATTGAACACAGGATAAAAAGAACGCAAGATATCTTTAAGTTTTTTGTCTGAAGCAACTGGAAGGATGGAGTTGCCAGTAACTGAGGTACAGATTGCTGCAGAGAAGGAACAGGAAGATGAAGAGCCCAGTTTGGGACACGATAAATTTGAGATGCATGTTAGACATCCAAGCAAAGATGTTAAGTAGGCAGCTGGATATATGAGAGCAGAGTTTGGGAGAGAAGTCTGGGATGAAAATACAAATTTCAGAGTTGTCAGCATAAAGGTGGATGGAATGAGACAACCAAGGAGGAAGTAGACAGGAAGAGACAGGTCAGAGTCAAAGGACTATTGTGAGTGAACGGAAATATAGGCAGTGGTACTCAGAGGTTTATAGAATTAAGATTAGCCTTTGGGGGACTTCCCTGGTGGTCCAGTGGCTAAGACTCTGCACTCCCAATGCAGCAACCCTGGTCAGGGAACTAGACCCTACATGCCACAATAAGAGTTCTCATGACACAATAAGAGTTCACATGCCACAACTAAAGATCCCATGTGCCGCAACTAAAGATCCCGTGTGCCGCAATTAAGACCCAGCATAGCCTAATTAATTAATTAATTAATTTTTTTAAAATTTGCCTTTGATTGAACTAGTAAAATATGGCTCTTCTGGTAAACCAACTAGAAAAAGGGTAAACATAGCCCAGTAGATATCAGCAGGAAGGCCCCCAGTTT
>NW_006784004.1:817308-835715 GCF_000442215.2 Lipotes vexillifer | reverse complement strand
CAGGAAGGCCCCCAGTTTGTCCAGCAGAGGGAGGGCTAGATTTCAGCTCCACTCAGCCCCTCAGCAGGGCAATATGCCCCAGCCAGTGTGAGACAAACTGCTGCCCCCCTACTCCCATTGTCTGCTTTATAAAGGATTCCTAAATTCTCCTACATTTCATCACCATTGGATCTCAGTAATTAAGAGCACTGGCTTTGAAGTTGGACTGCCTGGGTGAGAATCTAGGCTCTGTTCCTTGCTCATTGGTGACTTTAGACAAGCTAGTAAACCTCCCTAAACATCAAGTTTATCATCTGTAAAATGAGAATAATAAGAGTACCCTCTTCAAAAGGATCTTGAAGATTAAAATTAAAAATCCATATAAAAGTCATAACTTAGCCCATGCTTCAGACACCTACTAAGGGCTGAACAAATATTAGTTGATATTATTATCCCCTTTTCAACAGGAAAGCAGAATCTACTTGTCTACATTTAGGTTAAACATATCGCTTTCATCTATAGAGCTTGTATTTATTATTCAAGAATGCAAGAATGCTTTCACTCTTAGTTCCCATAACTAAAGGGCTTAAAACAAAGCTTCCCTCTGGTGACTCATTTCATTGGATCTCTTGACTTCAAAATCTAAGGCATATTTCCTACACGTGCATTAATTAGAAATGCAACATGCCTAAATACCTTTAAAAAAAATTCCTAATGCATAACAGCCTCATAAAGGATCTTGAGCCCTTTGAAAGCAATTCCAGAGTGATACATAAAAGGTATGCACTAAAGTTAGGGCTACAATTGTTAAATTGTACTGCACGACATGTCCAGATCCCCAAGACTCTGAACTTTTTATTTCCTTAACTTCCAAGAATTCTGGGTTTCAACACGATAAAAAAAGTTACATTTCATAATAAAAAGTAAATATCTTTAGCATGTGAAATTCAAACTTTCAAAAGCTTCTTGGAAGCATTTGAAGTTCTTTTTAATAACTTTTGGATAGTCATCTTACTGATGTTTTTTGAAAAATAATCAAATTGAGCTCCTCCCCCCAAAATTATGAGTTTTATAGATTCTTTATGAGAAGACTCAAATTAAATTAAAACGTTTGCTTCCTCTGTTCATAGTAACCAAAATAAAACTTGTTTCCCCACACACAACCTAAATGACAGCTGCAAAAAAAGTCAGAAAACAAACAAAAAATCCAAAAGACTGACTTAACTAATATGAAATAAAACAAAGGAAAACATCAGATTCTACTTATATTTAGGTCTTATATCCTTCTTGTAGTGAATGGCTGGTCAAGTCTAACGGCCCTCCAAAATAAAGCAAAAGGTTGTAATTCAATTTCTGATTTAACTGAAAAGTAACATTGTATATAAGAATTTTATAAGATGACCTTATTACCCCTCTTCTGATAACACAACTTTTATGCTATTTTATGAAATGCCAGTTCACACTAAAAGCTCACCCTGCCTTTCACAATGGCACACATTTTCAAAATTGCAGGTATGAAGAAAGGACAAAAATGCCCCATGGTTATTCTGTGTAGCAATGCCTTTCAATTTAAGGACATTTTGTACCATATAAAATTATACCAGAACTGAGATCCTATCTCATATAAGCCCAGCATAAATGTTACCTACCTGTTATTTAAAAAGCCAAAGAACTAAATTAGTCCAATTGAAGTCTAAGAAGAAGATAATCTAGTGTGTGAAAGCTCAGAGAAGCTTCCATTGAATCACCCACAACAAGAATAACCTTCAGCTATAAGCATCAAGTTTAAGCAACCAGGGCAGAAGTAACATGCCCTTCATATACACCTTGAAAGTGACAGTAGCTTTTGTTGCTGCAAGTCCAGTGGGCCTATGGGTCAGTTCCACTCCAGAATATTATAAGACAGCTCAAATATATGTGAATTCTCCTAAGGTCTGGTATTTTTGAAAAGCAGAGAACAAAACAGAAAATAGTAAAAGAAGTAGAATTCTTGTCAAACTCAATTTGAAGCAAAAAGATTCCCATTTCTTCCTTGTTCTCTGATTACCTAGAAATAAATAAGAGCCTGCTTATCATAATAGAGAAAATAAAACCAAAGTCTTTGAAAACACTACATTCATTTTTCTACAAATCTATTAATATACTGGGGGAAACCGATAGTATGTAACTGTTTTGAGAACTTCAGCTGCTTCTCTGACTCCTGGTTTTCCATTCTTCCATATTCTCTGAAGAGAAGTTTTAAATCTGCCAGAATCTTCAATCTAACCATCCAAGTTCACTATTTTACCACTAGTTTTTAAAATTTTCTCCAGGAACTCTAGCTATACACCTATTAACCCTATTTAACCATTTCTCATCCCACATGCTAAGTATTCTTTCTATAGTAAACAAAAGACTTTCTCCTCTGGCTTCAAAATACCGCTTTCTACCCTTCTGCCATTCTTTCCCAGTATCTTTTACTAGCTCTTCCTTATCTACTAACTCCTGTTAACTAGGGGTCTAAACCCCAGGATCCATCCCTTACATGCTAGTCTCTGCTCCACACTATATTGTTCTTTCAGAACAATCTCATCCTAGAGTTCCAGTTCAACTTACAGCCTCTGATTCAACAGTCCAGACCTCTCACCTGAGCTTCAGAGCCCCCAGATCCACTTCCCACTGGGCCATCTCACAGGCACCTCAAAACAACTCCATGATCTCTTCCTCAAAACCTTTTACCACCATCTTCAGTTCTGATCTAGATTAATGACACCACCACACAGTGAGCACCCACACCCAACCCCTGACTTGAATGTCATCCCAGAATATTTTCTTTCACTCTGCCTCTCTCTTCATATCAGATTAGTGGAAAAGTCACACAGTTTCTACTTCCTTAACTCTTCTTATATTGGCCATTTCATCTCCATTCACCTTGGTACCTCCTCAGTTCAACCCTGGTTAGACTTACTTAAACTTTGCAATGATACCCTAACTGGGCTCCCTTCTAGTTTTTCACAACCTCCAATTCACCCTCCAAACTATTCCCAGAGTGATGTCTCTAATATAAAATAAGATAATGTTACACCAACCCCCTGCTTAAAACCCTCAATGCTTCTTCATCTGGACACAGTAAAGTTCAGGCTCCACTGAATGACTAGAGGCAATTTGCCCTCTCTCTCCAGCTTCTTCTTTGTCTTTGACACACCTCCTCCCTGTACTCCATTCATGCTAAAGAATTTGAAGTTCTCTAAATGGACCGTACTCTTTCATTCCCCTAAACTTTTATTCACTCTGTTCCCTCTGCCTGGAGTACTCCTCCCCAAAAGCCACTCAACAAATACTTCCTCATCTTTTCAACCTCAACTCAAACAACCTTCTTTACATCTTAATAAACACACATACACACACACACACAAGCACATACACACTCATGGTAGAAGTAAGCAATGCTTTACTCTGTACACTATACAGAACTCTAAAAGAATCACCATCATCATCCTACCATCTCCTAGGATTTATTATAATATATGGTAGAATAAATGCATGTTTATGTCACTTCCTTCCATCAAAACTAATGGAATACAGAAAAAATCAAAATTTCCTCCATCTTCAAGGAAACCTGGCATTACCCCAAATTACGAATAAAGAAATAAAATGAAATCTTGACTAAATTTTTTTTTTTTTTTTTGCGGTACGCGGGCGTCTCACTGATGTGGCCTCTCCCATTGCGGAGCACAGGCTCCGGACGCGCAGGCTCAGCGGCCATGGCTCACGGGCCCAGCCGCTCCGCGGCATGTGGGATCTTCCCGGACCAGGGCACGAACCCGTGTCCCCTGCATCGGCAGGTGGACTCTCAACCACTGCGCCACCAGGGAAGCCCCTTGACTAAATTTTTTAAAAAGGGAAGTGAAAGTCTATACACACCTCAACAGGAAATAATTTTCTGTAAAAGTGCCACGACTCTGAAATTCCTGTCCAAGCGTCCTTTGATTAGAGAATTAAGATGTAGGGCATGGATAGGTACAGTAATCAAAGGGGATATCCCTATTTGAAAGACCCAGTTTGAGACTGTAGAATCACAAAAGTGAGAAGTCAGGATTAGCACGATGACATGCCATTTCTGTCTGTGACTAATAAGCCCACGTAGCCAGGGAAACTGCTAGAGGTCAAGTAGAGTCAAGGAAAGAAGGGATGTTAAATCATCAACTCACAGTGCTAATAGTCTGTGACTTAAAGGACTTTACCATGAAGCACACTGAGTTTTGGAGCACCAAACAATGAAAGGAAAATGTTCCTAGGAGCAAAAACATAACAACTTTGGTAAGAACGTAAAAATTGCCAACAACCTCAACTCACTCCCACCCAAGCCTGATACTCCCTACACTGTTCAGTAAATGTCTGGTGGTACACAAATATCAGTGATGGGAACACTACATAAAAGATGCCAAAAAAAAAAAGAGAGAGAGAGAAAAAGGAGAGGAACCAAAAAATGTATATGAATAAGGATTAATGAAGGAAACAGAGGAGTTATTCTACCTTTACATAAGAAAGCTGTGACTGCAAAAAGGCTTGCATTCTTGCTTATACTTTCTTTTTTTTTAATACATCTTTATTGAAGTATAATTGCTTCACAATACTGTGTTAGTTTCTGTTGTACAACAAAGTGAATCAGCCATATGCATACATCTATCCCCATATCCCCTCCCTCCCACCCTCCCTATCCCACCCCTATAGGTCGTCGCAAAGCACGGAGCTGATCTCCCTGCTGCTGCTTCCCACTAGCTATCTATTTTACATTTGGTAGTGTATATATGTAGATGCTACTCTCACTTCACCCCATCTTCCCCCTCCCCCCGCCATGTCCTCAAGTCCATTCTCTATGTCTGCGTCTTTATTCCTGCCCTGCCACTAGGTTCATCAGTACCATTTTTTATTTTAGATTCCATATATATGCGTTAGCATACGGTATTCGTTTTTCTCTTTCTGACTTACTTCACTCTGTATGACAGACTCTAGGTCCATCAACCTCACTACAAATAACTCAATTTCATTTCTTTTTATGGCTGAGTAAAACAACAAGAACAACAACCAGAAAAAAAAAAAAAAAACCTGAAAGATAAACCGAAAACAAATTAAAATTGTCCTCAGGACGAGGGAAAGAACAGAGCAGAGGAGACAGAGATGAATGCTAGAATTCTCTGAATATACCTAGTTTTAGAGTTTTGACGTTGGAGCCACGTAAATGTTTTACGTAAGTAAAAAGCAATTAACTCATAACTCAATCCTGAAAAATCAGAAGTAAACAAAAAAAATAAACCTTAACTATATTTCACATTAGCTTCATAAACAGTCAGAAATAATTTCAAGGAACTTCAAAACACAGTATTTTTTAAATAAGCTTTAAGGATATATTGTACAACACAGGGAATAAAAGCAATATTTTATAACTATAAATGGAGTATAACCTTTAAAAACTGTGAATTACAAAAATTATGAACCACCTGAAACTTATATAATATTGTACACAACTATACTTCAATAAAAAATAAATTTTAAAAAGTTTTTTTTTAAGTTAAAAAACAAACAAACAAACAGTATTTTTACTCTAATCCTAGAGGGATATCCTCCAGGACAAAAAGAATGTCAAAGTAATTTTAAACTACACTTAGTACTCTTATTATATATGTGTGATATATATATTCTTATTATATATGTATACATACATGTGTATACACACACATTAGGCTAAAGCAAATAAATAATATCTTCATGGTATTAGGAAATAAGATTTCCAGCATAAGAGAAAAAGGAGATACAGATGGCCAACAGGCACATGAAAGATGCTCAACATCACTAATCACCAGAGAAATGCAAATTAAAACTACAGTGAGATATCACCCAACACCTGTCAGAATGGCTACCATCAAAAAGAACATAAATAACAAATGCTGGCGAGGATGTAGAGAAAGGGAACCTTTGTACACTGTTGATGGGAATGTAAACTGGTGAAGCCACTGTGGGAAACAGTATGGAGTTTCCTCAAAAAAATAAAACTACCGTATGATCCAGCAATTCCACTCCTGGGTATATATCCAAAGAAAAAGAAAACACTAATCCGAAAGGATACATGTACCCCAAAGTTCATAGCAGAATTATTTACAATTGGAAGGTATGGAAGCAACCTAGATGTCGATCAAAAGATGAATGGATAAAGAAGATGTGGTATATAAATACAATGGAATACTACTCAGCCATAAGAAAAGAATGAAATTTTGCCATTTGCAACAACATGGATGGACTTAGAGGGTACTATGCTTAGTGAAATAAGTCAGACAGAGAAGGACAAATATTGTATGTTATCATTTACATGTGGAATCAAAAAATTAAAACAAATTAGTGACTATAACAAAAAAGAAAGAGACCCACAGATACAGAGAACAAACTAGTGGTTACCAGTGGGAACAGGGGAAGGGCAAGATAGGGATGGGAAATTAAGAGCTACAAACTACTAGGTATAAAATAAATGGGCTACAAGATATATTGTACAGCACAGGGAATATAGCCAATATTTCATAATAACTACAAATGGAATATAATCTATAAAAAATCTGAGGGACTTCCCTGGTGGTCCAGTGGCTAACACTCCATGCTCCCAATACAGGGGGCCTGGGTTTGATCCCTGGTCAGGGAACTAGATCCCAGGTGCCACAACTAAGAGTTTGCACTCCGCAACTAAAGATCCTGCATGTTGCAACTAAAGACCCTGCATGCCACAATGAAGATCCTGTGTGTGGCAACGAAGACTTGGCACAGCCAAATAAATAAATAAATAAATATTTTTTTAAAACATTTTGAATCACTATGTTGTACACCTGAAACTAATATAATATTGTAAATCAACTATACTTTGATATAAATAAATAAATAAGAAAAAAGATACAAATATAAAATCAAAAATTTTAAATTAAGCCCTATAATCTTATTTTGAGTTGGAAATATTAGTATGATCTGATTATATAGTTTTCCCTTCCTAAAATAAATCTATTTCCTAGCTATGTTCACAAAAAAAAAAAAAATTGGGCAACAATGGCAACCTGGTGCACAGATTATGTTCCCTAAATACTATTTTCCACTAAAAAGACTTAGGCTCCTCGGTGGAAAGGCTGATTGAAGATCTAGTGCAGGAAATGTACAAAATGAGCCTAGAACATCTTCTTGTGCTAGAAATCAAGGCTCACTTGGGTTTTGTCAAAATGCTTAGTAAACAATTTAAAGCGGTCCTCAATGGCCAAAAATAGGAAAATTTGAGCATCAAAAGAATAAAAAATTACAATATTCTGAAATATATCCCACATATAAAAATTCAAAAAAAACAAACAAACAAACTCATTGGTCACCTTCCAAAGTTGCTAGAACACCATCCTCTTTTTCTGAAAATTGATAAACAATGGGAAATAAGTATTTTCCTGATTTTCTGGTATGAACTATATTTTTGACTAATGAAATAATAAGGGAAGAGCTCTTTATAGCATGATCCCAACTGATAAAACTAATAAAGAATTATAGAATGATAAAGTCACCATTTACAACCCCTTAAAAAAATAATAGGCTATACAATAATTACCACTATGAAGGCTAAAATCATTAAGTGACTGATTAATAGGGAACTATGAGAATCAGGCTTACAGAGCATGAATGCAGCGATCAATTTTAACATTACCAAAAGTGATATAACCCAGGTTCGTGTATTAGACATAATATTAAATGGACAATTGATTTTCAATAAAGGTGTCAAGGTAACTCAATGGAAAAAAGGTAGTCTTTTCAACAAATGGTGCTGAAATCATTGAACAGCCACTCATAAAACAGGAACCTTGACCCCTTCCTCACACCATATACAAATATTTACTTGAAATGGATCATAGATAAGATCTAAAGCTATTAAATTTCTCAGTGAAAACACAGGAGAAAAGTTTTGTTACCTTGGGTTAGGCAAAGGTTTCTCAGATACATCCAAAGCATGATCCATAAAAGAAAAAAAAAAAAATCAATAAACTACTCCAACAAAATTTAACATTTCTGCTCTTTGAAAGACAATGTTAAGAAAATGAAATGGCAGGGACTTCCCTGGTGGTCCAGTGGTTAAGAATCAACCTTCCAATGCAGAGGATGTGGGTTCGATCCCTGGTTGGGGAACTAAGATCCCACATGCCGCGGGTCAACTGAGCCCGCATGCCACAACTACAGAGGAGCCCATGCACTGCAAGGAAGAGGCTGCACTCTGCAACAAAAGATCCCACATGCCACAACGAAGATCCCTCAACTAAGACCCCATGCAGCCAAATAAATTTTTTTTTTTAACATCTTTATTGGGGTATAATTGCTTTACAATGGTGTGTTAGTTTCTGCTTTATAACAGAGTGAATCAGTTATACATATACATATGTTCCCATATCTCTTCCCTCTTTGTCTCCCTCCCTCCCATCCTCCCTATCCCACCCCTCCAGACAGCCACAAAGAACCAAGCCGCTTTCCCTGTGCCATGTGGCTGCTTCCCACTGGCTATCTACCTTACGTTTGTTTAGTATATATATGTCCATGTCTCTCTCTCGCCCTATCACACCTCACCCTTCCCCCTCCCCATATCCTCAAGTCTGTTCTCCAGTAGGGCTGTGTCTTTATTCCTGTTTTACCCCTAGGTTCTTCATAACATTTTTTTTTTCTTAAATTCCATATATATGTGTTAGCATACGGTATTTGTCCTTCTCTTTCTGACTTACTTCACTCTGTATGACAGACTCTAGATCTATCCACCTCATTACAAATAGCTCAATTTCATTTCTTTTTATGGCTGAGTAATATTCCATTGTATATATGTGCCACATCTTCTTTATCCATTCATCCGACGATGGGCACTTAGGTTGTTTCCATCTCCGGGCTATTGTAAATAGAGCTGCAATGAACATTTTGGTACATGACTCTTTCTGAATTCTGGTTTCCTCAGGGTATATACCTAGTAGTGGGATTGCTGGGTCATATGGTAGTTCTATTTGTAGTTTTTTAAGGAACCTCCATACTGTTCTCCATAGTGGCTGAACCAATTCACATTCCCACCAGCAGTGCAAGAGTGTTCCCTTTTCTCCTAAATAAATATTTTTAAAAAAAGAAAAGAAAAGAAAATGAAATGGCAAACCACAGCTGAAGGATGGGATGAAGCATTTTTAAAACATTAAAACATGAAGCATTTGAAAAAGGACTTGTATCCAGAAAATATAAATAATACTTAAAAACCATAATCTTTTTTTAAAAATTCAGTTTTTTAAATGGGCAAAATATTTGAAAAGACACTTCACCAAGAAGATGACATATAAGTGCATGAAAAATGCACATCATAAGTCACTAGAGAAATGCAAATTAAGGTCACAATATATACTGCTACACACCTACTGTAATGGTTAAAATTAAAAAGACTGCCGATACTAGAGCTAGCAAAGACGAGAAGCAACTGGATATCTCACACATTTGCTAGTGAAAATGAAAACTGGTACAGCCACTTTACAAAACAGCTCGGAAATTTCTTATAAAGTTAAACATGCACCCACCCTATGACCTAGCAATTCCACTCCTTAGACATTTACCCAAGAGAAATGTAAGTATATGTCCACCTAGAGACCTATATGCAAATGTTTATGGGGGCCTTATTCACAAGAGTCAGAAACTGAAAACAACTCAAATTTCCATCAACAGGTAAATAAACAATTTATGATACCATCACACTGTCACATGTTATGCAAGAAAAAAATGAACAATAGATACAGGCATCAACATGAATATCTCACAAAAGCATTATGCTAACTGATAAGAGTCAGACAAAATTATACATTGCATGATGCCACTTATATGACATTCTTGAAAGGGCAAAAATATAGGGACAGGAAACAGATCAGGAGTTGTCAGTGACTGAGGGTTAAGGGAGAAGATAACTGCAGATGGCACAAGGAAACTTTGGATTGACTCAAATAGAAATGTTCTATTTGTTTATGGTGGTGATTATATGATTGTGTATGTCAGAACTCATCACACTGTAAACTTATAAAGAGTGAATTTAATGCATATAAATTTTTCCTTAATAAATCTGACTTTCAAAAACTCTTTTCTGTTTATCTCTTACCCCAGTGACACAAAAAATATTTCTCGATTACTTCATTTACTATATAATTACTGATTTCTACTGATATCCATTGGCTCTATAAGCTCTTTGAGTGGATCTCTCACTAGGATCTCTGAACTAATGCTTTCGAAAGCTAATTTGTTTTTCTTAAGCATCCTTGACCACTCTGGCACATCACTCAGTTTATTTGGTGCCTAAATCCTACTTAGTTTCTTAAGAATATTTGCTTCCCAGGTTTCAGATATGTGTGACCAGGTTATCCACAATGTCATCCCATGCAGCTGATGTGTTATCTATCCGATTGATAATTTTTTCTGGCAAGAGCTCTAAGTCAACCTGCATATGTGTTTACAAAACTACAAAAATAAAAGCTTTGAGTATTTGTTTTTGTAGTGCTTTTTTTAAAAGATAATCATTTCTTATTGATTTTATCATTAACAATGGAATATTTTAAAAAACGGAGCCAAATGATTGGCCCTGACTCATCATGTTAATTTAATATCTGAAAATATCACTGAAGATCCTTAGCAAAACTTTAACTGCTACACTTTTGTCCCTTTTCAATACTGTTGGGTGAAACCAGTGAGTTTCTAACTTTGTTCACTTATACAAGCCAGGTTTAGCAGGGTGTGCGACACCGAGTCCAGCATCTTCAACACAGTAGTTGGTTTTTGAGTATTTGAAGATCAAAGTACATTAAGAAGTCCCGCCTCTGAATTCCTTCCTCCTACCCAACAACTTTTTTCCAAGTTACATTGATCCAGTTAATTGTGATCGAACAGAAGTTGAAATTCAAGTTAAATTTATAACCAAATTGAGTGAAAGGAAGGAAAGTAGCAAATAACCTATTCAGAAAAATTTTTAAATACCAGGACTAGATTCATAGATTCATACAAAATTGCCAGATATATTTTAAACATGGGCTTGATCATGTCTGTTCTAATATGTAGATATATGACCTTATTTAAATAACTTCTTGTTTCCAAAAAACTACGCCTCTTTAATCATTCTTCTGAATTTAGTAACAGACCAAATTTTATTCTGCTCCTAGAAAACTTAAAGCCACACTTATGCCTATATAAATCAGCATGTGGGTTAAAAGGGCAGCAGTTCTCCACTTTTTTTCCACCAAAACACGAGTGACATTTAAAGTATATTTAATATTCACTGTCCAACATACTTCTCCCACTCTGGACTGCCACCCTTGGTAAGGGAGATAGCTAGTTTGCATGAAATTCCCCCATAAGATTTCTATATATAAAACTCTATATTTTCTCTCGCATCAATCCATCATACACCAGTGTCATAAAACCATAGTCAAGAACTGCTGCAGCTCAGCCTTATTCCTGGCTCTGTTTTATATCTCATACGTATTTTTCTTTCTACTTTCACTCCACTTTTATCCTTTCTTGAATTTCACATAGCCTTGTAAGTCACCTTAGATCCTTTCTAGAACAAGGTAAGGAATAAATAATCATTCCATGTATCTGCAAAAGTAATCTCTTCTCATTTACCCTAGATAAAGCCTTTAAAACTTTAACTACTTGCAGCCTCTTAACTATTCTCTACCATATTAAACATACAAGTATCAAAATCACAAGTTCCTATTTTTTGGTTTTATTAATTCTCTTTTTAAAAATACTAAGGCTGCATACAGAAAATACAGGGAAAGTATCCACACACAATTTAAGTTTAGAGGCCCATAATAGAAATTAAATTGTTTGCACAAAGAACCTGCTTGCTGCATAACTGTTGTGTCTAAAGAATGTAAAGCTTCCAGTGTCTTGTATACAGTTACTCAAATAGTAATAGCTCAGCTACAGAGAAGGAATTTTTAAGTGCTCTGATATAAAACTACTATAGCTTGGGCATTGGCACACAAGAATTTGTTTCAGCACTATTTTTAAAGCCACTAATAAATACTTCAAATACCAGAACTGAGCCTCTGGCTCAACTGAGTCTGCCTCAATTGACGTGAAAGAAAAAGTATGTAAGAGAATCACATTTTTATTTAAAACTGAAATGCCTGCTAATCTACTTGGAAAAGTATATATAAAATTGGAACTTTCATAAAGTAATTTAGAGTTTAGTGTTGTTAAAAGGAAAATTAGTTATAAAAGTAATAAATGCACAACATAGTAGTTTCTATTCATCCCATTTTATAGAAATAATGTCCTTTAATTTCCCCCAAAGTTATCTAGCCAAGTAACACATAATCTATAATTAGGATTTGCCTTATAGCAAAGTTTGATTTTAAAAAGTTTGACACTTCACTCACCTACTGCAGGACAGAGTATTATTGCCCATATACAGACACTAAACCAACTGTCTAAGCAAGTTCTTGTGTTTAGAAATTCAGTGCCACTATTATGGCTCACAATTTGGCTTATGATGCATTTGTAAGCAAACAGCCTGACAAGCACCCTAGTGTATTTCAGGATGACTGACAGGACACAGTGGCTCAAACAGGAAAGGGGGATGGGTGCTCTTAAAGCAACATACCAGTGAAAGGCAACATTAAACAGTAGAATCAGATTGAAATTATATTTTTCAAGTTTGCAATGAAATAATAACATATTGTCCAATTCAAGCTTTTAAACATAACTTTCATGTCATTATGTGCCCCAAACACTGTAAATTCCAAACAGACCTTAAGAATTTAAAATATAAAAAGAAAAAATTTAAAACAAACATGCTAAATGATACTTCCCTGTACCTATCAAACTTCTAAATTACTTAAGACTATTCCAATTATTTTTAACAGAAATTAGGTCAGGGTACCCAGAGAAAAGCAGTTCTTATTTCACCTCTAGATATTTGCCAATCACTCTTACAACAGTAATTTAACTAATAAAAGTAATTTAAATAGCTTGGATTATTCAAATCTCTTATTGAAGATGGGGGCAGGAGATATATATATTTTGTCCCTGCTGTGTTTCTTCCCTGTGACTTACTTCCATTGTTAAAAAACAGATCATTGGGTTCGGAAATTTCAATTATGGGTATTTCCATATTAGTTTCACTTGGAAAATATTTAAGTGATACATTGGCTTCATTCTTCACATTTATAATTTTTCCTATATTATCTTACAATACTCTGCACTGTTCAATCCTTTTATACAACAATCAGCCCCATTTTTTTTTTTTAATATCTACATGGAATTCTGTTATTGATTTGCTGTAATTTTTTTTTTTTTTTTTTTTTTTGGCTGTGTTGGGTCTTCGCTTCTGTGCGAGGGCTTTCTCCCGTTGTGGCAAGCAGGGGCCACTCTTCATCGCGGTGCGCGGGCCTCTCACTATCGTGGCTTCTCTTGCTGCGGAGCACAAGCTCCAGACGCGCAGGCTCACGGGCCCAGTTGTGGCTCACGGGCCCAGTTGTGGCTCACGGGCCCAGTTGTGGCTCACGGGCCCAGTTGCTCCGGGGCATGTGGGATCCTCCCAGACCACGGGCTCCAACCCCTGTCCCCTGCATTAGCAGGCAGACTCTCAACCACTGCGCCACCAGGGAAGCCCCATCAGCCCTATTTTTTTTTAAAAGCCATTCATTTTTTCATAATATTCCTAATATTTATTTATAATGCTTTTTATTTCTGTAAGGTTGGTAGTTACATCCCATTTCTGATTCTAGTAATTCGATTCTTCTTCCTCTTCCCCCTCCTCCCCCCTCCCCCTTCCCCTTCTCCTCCCCTTCTTCTTCTTCCTCCTCTTCTTCTCCCTCTTTTTCTTCGTCTTCTTCTTCTCAATCTAGCTTGCTTGGATTTCATTGGTTTGCTCTATTGCTTTTCTATTGTCTATTTCACTTATTTCCACTTTAGCCTTTACTTCCTTACTTCTCCTTGCTTTGGATTTATTTTGCTCTTCTTTTTCTAGTTTCTTAGGGTGAAAAGTTATTGAGTTGAAAGCAAAACTATGGAGACAAGGATCAGTGGTTGCCAGAGATTAGGGGAGAGGGAGGGATGAATAGGTGGAGCACAGAGGATTTTTAGGGCAGTGAAACTCTCCTATATGATACTACAATGGTGAATACATGACAATTACGTATTTGTCAAAATTCGTATAATGTACAACACTGAGAGCAAACTCTAATGTAAACTATGGACTTCAGGGAATAAAGATGTATCAGTGTAGGTGCATCTGTTATAACAAATGGACCACTCTGGTGTGGGTTGTTGATAGTGGGGGAGGCTGTGTGTATGTGGGAGCAGGGGCTATATGGGAAATCTCTGTACCTTCTGCTCATTTTGCTGTGAAATGAAAACTGCTCTAAAAAATAAGACTATTAAAAAAATCAAAAGTAATTTTTAAAACAAACCAATAAGCAAAAAACCTCACAACCTAAGGGCCAATGTCTCTACCCTAGGTCTGCAGTCCTGCCCTGCAAGATCCCTCTGTGATGACCCAGAATGTGAGGGGTAACAGGACATTCAAACCTGCTACTGCCACTATCTCTAATACTTTCCCCCAGTGAATGCTGATCCAGTTATTGTTATTATATAATGTATGCTACCAGATTATTCACATAATTTCTCCCATGCTTGATTAATTGCTTAGAAATATTCTTTTTTACTTTCTAAATTGAGGGAGAGGTTGGAGTTTCTTCTAATTACATTGCCTTATGACCAAAGAATGCTGTTTGTATGTTATTGGCTTTGTTAAGATTTGTTTCATAGTCTAATATGTAGTCATTACACACTTGAAAAGAATGTTTATTCTCTACCAGTTGAATGCAGAAATCTATATACTTTCATTAAATCAAGCCTATTAACTGCACAGTTAAAATCTCTACCCATACGAAATTTTTATTCATTTGACCTATGGATAAAATCATCTATTATGACTATGTATTTGTTAAGTTTCCCCAAGAGTTTTGTAAATTTTTACTTCATATATTTTGGGAATATGTTAAATGTATACAAATTCAGAATTATTGTATCTTTCAGGTTAATTGTTCCCTTTACCCTTGTCTAATATACTTTTACTTCCAACAAAATGTTTTGCCTTAAAGTTTAATTGGATAGATATTAATATAACTATGCCAGCTTCCCTCCTATTTAAAAAAAGGTTGATTTGAGATCTTATTCTTTAAATATAGGCTTTTGCAGCTATAGATTTCTTTGTAAGCACTGATTTAGCCTCATCCCATAAGTTCTGGTATATAGTGTCTTTGTTTTCACTCATCTTTGCATATTTCCTAATTTTCCTTCTGATTTATTCTTTATCTATTGGTTATTTAGGAGTGTGCTTTATAATATCCATATATTTGTGAATGTCCTGAATTTTCTTCTACTATTGATTTCTATTTTCATTCCATTGTGTTTGGAGAACATGTTTCATATGACTTTAACCCTGTTAAATTGATTATTTTATGGCTTCAAATGTCTTTTATTCAAAACATTTCCAATGTCCATTATTAAGTTTTAAACTTTTCAGTACAGAGGTCTTAATTTTCTTAGTTAATTCCTAGATACTTTATATTTTTCATTGAGAGGTACTTATTTTATTATGTGTTTCTTTATTATTGGTTTTGAGAAGTGCCATTAATTTTGTTCATTAATCATATAGCTGGAAAATTAGCTTAACTGTCAAGTTTGTTGGAAATGTAAGTTTATAAACCTGCTGCCATTAAAAGTGGATGACCCCTAAAGGCTACTGACCTTTTAAAAAGTCAAAGATAGTTTTGGGAAGAGGGAATTTTAGAGTCTCATTGGCCATCGAAGGGACTAGGAAGGCCTCTCCAGGGAGAGTTGTGGGGATGATTGTGTAGTACTGAGCTATACTTGTGGGAAACTCCTAGTTTTTACACATTTCCATGGAAATCAAAGCAACACTAAGCCAGATATTTGGGTTAAAAGCAGACAAAGGCAAGAGCACGTACAAGATGCAAGAAGATCCTTTTTCTATACTGTCTGATATTTATTAGTACTTTGATCAGAGACATCCAAAGTGTACCATACTGGAGGGGTTCTGGAATTCCAGGCTGTCTCTCAGACTGTAGGCTGCAAAGCTCCAGTTTGTCATACTGAAGCAGGTTTGCCCAGGAGATAAACCTATGGCTGGATCAGCAAAGATGCTAAGAGAGGAACTCTATTCTAACTGGGCCTTGTCAGTGAGAGATACTAATACAGAGAGTGGAAAGAAGAGCTGGCTATCTCGTCCGCATCAGGAAAACTGTACAGTTCCATGATTTGTGCTATGTCATAGGCATCAGAGTACAAAGCAGGAACTGAGGCCACTAGCCTCTCCAATTGAGGAGCTTGCATTTGGACATCACTTGTAGCAATCTCAGTGATGATAGAGTCCCCTGCCCAATGGAAAGGGTCTAAGGGCTGAGGTGAGTGGGAGCTATAAGAATCTGAAACTGCAGGGAGAAAAGAATGAGGACTGGTTGATGCTATGGGCACATTCTTGGCTGGAAGGACCGACTGCTGCTCTTGTTGCTGTTGCTGCTTCCTCTTTTTGAACCGCCAATTCCTGAACCAAATCTTTACTGTTGACTCTGGTAGGCTGAGTTTTAAAGCAAGTTCTCTCTGGAGGTTTTTATCTGGAAACATATTACAGCTAAACAGAACCTTCAACTCTTCATGTGTGTGTGTGTGTGTGAATGAGGTGCCTTCCTGAGGCTTCTTCCATTTTGTGGGACCAGCTGGTATCTGTGAATCAACCTCGAAGTTCATGCTGGAATCATCCATGTAGACAAAAGGGTCTGGTTGGGGATTCTCTTGGACTATTTTGTTCATCAGGGGTGCTGACATATGGCAAGGAAGGTCTGTCATGAATTCCTTTGGAGTGCCCATTTTCAAGCCCTCTTGTGTCTCTCTGGAAATGCAGTTCCTTTCCAGCCATTCATTTTTAAACGCAATCCCACATTTAGCCAGCAGAGGGTATCATCTGATTCTGAAAGGCCACAGTATTGAGTCCAATGACATTTCTTTCTATACTTGAACTAGGAACTGGGGCACACCATCTCAACTTTCCCTGTTAAATGTGTTTAGAAATATCCCATTTTATTTGTGCATATAAATTTGACTTATAGAGCCCATATTAGTGTTTAATATTTCTCATCTGTGACAAAGTCTACCATTATTTCTTCCTCTATCATCTCAATCACATGCATCAGAATTGGGTTTAATCATCACAATGACTTTGCACAACCCTAGATCTTCTGGGACAAAAAAAGCAAACAACAAAAACTCTACATAAAGATTCTAAGCCCCATTAGAAAATCCAAAAACAAATTCCAAAAAATAAAAATAAAACTGCCCTATTAAACAAAATAATTTCTCTTCAAAGTTTACATATGACATTTGTAAACTGTTTAATATTTTCTAATTGCCCTGTTTAATATTTGCTGTCAATTATATATTAGGAGCTATAAGGTAATATTAGAAGATATGTTTCCTGTTATCACTGCATTATTTCTCATGAGCATGAAATGTTATGACTAACAAAGTCCTCATACAAGCTGTAAACTCTTTATTTTACAACTTAACACCCACTTCAGTTTGGAAAACCATGATTTGCCTGATTTACTCTAAAAATAAAGATCTTACTATCTAATTAGCTAACATCATTAACTACCACAAATTTATCTTGACCAAAGATAAAAATTTTCCACACTTCTCTAAAGCTATTATTACAAACATCAAGTCTACTGTTAACTATGGCAAAAATAAAACAGATCTAAAGGCTCAGAGTGATCTCTCTTCTCATGTTCCTAGGCTTGCCACTAGTGACATATCCTTTACACAAAAGTATTAAATTTTCCAAAGAGAAAAGAAATAATCATTCTCTTCCTCAGTTGTGATTCAAAATAGGAAATTATAGCTTCTTTAAAAGGGAATTCTATTCCGTATCATGAAAGCAAGTTTGGGGTTCTTCACTCCATAAAATTATTTTTAATACCTGAATATGGCAGTTTCTTTCCTCATATAGTAACTAATGGTAGCCATGTAAAAATTATATTTTACATTTGGAAATAAAGTATAACATCTCAACTGTTATTGATTCATAAAATTTTGTAACTTCAATTTTCTAATCTGATGTATTCTCTATAATATAAAAGCGATACTTAAAATTATTTCTCAAATTAACTTATAAGATAAGCATCCAGGAGGAAACAGAAAAGTCTGTTTTGCAAGTAATTTGCTTATCCTTCTTACCTATCACCCACAAATTTTAGAATATACAGATAACTAATTTTTTTTTTCTGTTTTCAGTTAACCACTTAATTCCACTTTACTTTCCAACTCTGAGTTTGGTTCCCTGACACAGGCATTCC
>NW_006784004.1:815832-817298 GCF_000442215.2 Lipotes vexillifer | reverse complement strand
CATTCCTGAACTGCATCCCATTTAATGATTTTTGGTTTTTCCAGGTGCCTTAAGAACCTATATCTAAAGGCCTTATTAGACTCCATTCTATTTGTGGCTTAGAAAAACAATGGGGAGCTAGAAATTCAGAATCCTGGAGCTCAGGAGAAAAATCAAGATATGGTAACTATGCATCCGTGTTATGCCTTAAACCACGGGAGTAGAAGATCTCTCCCAAGGCTGAGTAGAGGGAGATAAGGTGCCAAAGATAGTACTTTGCAAAACAAGTACCCACTATGGGTAGGAAAAGAAGGGAAGTCGTGAAAAGAATAGGCAGAAAGGCAAGACAAACTTAGTTCAGATTCAAGCCCTACTTTACTTTGCTTGGCCTTGTCCACATTCACTCCCATTTACCCTGGTTTCTTCATGTGAAGTGAGACCTATAAAGCTGATATGAAGGGTAATTACTTATAAAATTACTCATAGGCTCTAATGGAGTGCTAATTATAGTATTAAATAATTCATTAGTCAATTATTGCTATTTTGTGGAAAGATAAGTTTCTCTTTGTGGAATTCTACTTTTCCAAATCCAGATGTCATTGAATTTTAGAAGACTGCTGTGAGAGATAACAGATTGCCCATCTGATTTAAAAGTTGGTGAAGAGTCATTAAGTTCACACATTTTTATTTAGCAAATTAAATCCATTTCACTAAGGGAAGTTCTACCCCATCCATGATAATAATTTATAATTAGGTAACAAGGAATCATGGTCCTAAAATGGAAGAGCTTAAAAGCTGCTTCCAACAGATGAATGGATAAAGAAGATGTGGCACATATATACAATGGAATATTACTCAGCCATAAAAAGAAACGAAATTGAGTTATTTGTAGTGAGGTGGATGGACTTAGAGTCATACAGAGTAAAGTAAGTCAGAAAGAGAAAAACAGATGCTGTATGCTAACACATATATATGGAATCTAAGAAAAAAAAAAGGGTCATGAAGAACCTAGGGGTAAGACGGGAATAAAGACACAGACCTACTAGAGCATGGACTTGAGGATATGGGGAGGGGGAAGGGTAAGCTGTGACAAAGTTAGAGAGTGGCATGGACATATATACACTACCAGACGTAAAATAGCTAGTGGGGAGTAGCCGCATAGCACAGGGAGATCAGCTCGGTTTGTGACCACCTAGAGGGGTGGGATAGGGAGGGTGGGAGGGAGGGAGACACAAGAGGTAAGAGATATGGGAACATATGTATAACTGATTCACTTTGTTATAAAGCAGAAACTAACCCACCATTGTAAAGCAATTATACTCCAATAAAGATGTTAAAAAAAAAAGCTGCTTCCAAAGTCATAACAAATGCTTAATAAACACAAGACATACTAACACATATTAATAAACTGTGTATGTTATTTAGAGGATTGAGTATGGAATGGTTTAAGGACAGAATACAAAACTAAAAGCAAAATAATGACAATA
>NW_006784004.1:798428-815822 GCF_000442215.2 Lipotes vexillifer | reverse complement strand
GGGAGGGAGGGAGGAAGGGAGGGAGGGAGGGAGGAAGGAAGGAAGGAAGGAAGGAAGGAAGGAAGGAAGGAAGGAAGGAAGGGAGGGAGGGAGGAAAGGACCTCTGGTGCCTTGTTCCCACATAAGACTTATGGAGTTGTGCCAATCTGCTTCATTCCAGAGCAGAGAGCCAGTCAGTCACTGAGACTATATTAGAACGAGAAGAAGGAAATGTTTCTCCCACTCTCTGTTTCCAAAGATAATAACAGAAAACTAGAGCATGATGGATTTCACTACCAAGTAGCCAGGTTTATTTTACTCTTGTCCCCACTGACCCTCTAAAAGTCAACTCTACTAATTTTGCATTATGGAACACAGGAAAAATATGTACAAACACAAAGAAAATCCATGTTTCAAAGCTTACAATATCCCTAAATTGTCCAAAAAAATAACTGCTACCATTCCTAAACTTAAACTGTAACATCAGACCTTCAACTGTAGTGAAAACAATGGTGCTTATCACAGAGTAAATAAAAATAATTAAACTCAGTTGTTAACATAGTGAATCACATTTTTTTCTACTCTAAATAATGACCTTGTCCAATAGTCTGAGTAACCCACACACATGACCTGACTCATCACAGCTTTTTTCCTTCTGGGTCTTGAATACAAAGAATTAGACTGACACAATCAATCATGCTCCTCTGTGAAGTTCAATTCATGCAACTGGTCTGTGAAAAGTCTGTTTTTTGGTTGTTGTTTTTATCATATTCTGTATCCCTCAGCCTCAGTTCTATTTCCCTCCCTCCTTCCTACAGGCATCCAATCTGTAGTATTTCATGGGTACCTTTTCAATCAACTTTCCATAAGTTTTTTTACATATGATATATATACCTTTACAATGGTATATACCTTTACAATGGTATGTATCTTTACAATGGTATATGGCCTTATGTGTGTGTGGATTTTTAAATTTACACAAACAGTATTGTACTTCCCATCTCTTCCTACTTCTCAATCTTTCTCTCTCTCACTTTCTCATCTCAACATTACATTTTCACAGTCTATTGATGTCAAACTATAACCACAGGTTAGCTCACTCAATACATAAACCCAGCTCCCCCTTGCCTTTCACTGCTATGGAAGCAAGACATTAGATTTTCCAGCCTTCTTTGCAACTCAGAATGGCATATGACAGAATTCTGGCCAATGAGATATCAGCAGATGTTTGCTGAGAGGGTTTCTGGCAAAGCTTTTGCTTTCCCTATAAAAAGGATGTCAGACAATGTTGCCATAGCCCTTCACCCTTCCTTCTATTATCCGTGGTATGATGCCTGGACATAAAGCAGTCTTACTGCAAACCTGAGGAAGAAAGATGACAGAGCAGAAGTATAGAAAGAGCTTAGGTCTTTGATGTTATCAGTTCTGAACTTCTCACCTACAGATTTCTTATTATTTGAGAAAAATGAGTTCTCAATGTGACTGATTTAGTTTGTTCTTTTATTTTGCATTTGTAGCATTTTATCAGATGCATTTATAATGTATTTTATCTGCCCATATCCCTATTCAAGTATGTTTAGGTAGTATTCAACCCTTTACTATAGGAAACAATGCTATAATACATACATTCTCATACATGTATTTTTGTGTACCTATGCAAGAGTCCCTCTAATATATATATATTCTGCTGTGGGCTGAATTGTGTCCTACTCAAAATTCATGTTTGTAGTACCAACCCTCCATACCTCAGAATATGGCTTTATTGGAAACAAGGTCTTTAAGGATGTGATTAAGTTCAAATGAGGCCATTATGGTAGGCCTTAATTCACTATAAATGGTATCCTTATAAGAAGAGGAGGTAAGGACACCGACACACACAGAGGGATGACCATGTGAGGATATAGCAAAAAAACAGCTATTTGAAAGCCAAGGAGAGAAGCCTCAGGAAAAAAACAAACCTACTGACACCTTGATCTTAGACTTCTAGCCTTCAAACTATGAGAAAATAAATTTCTGTTGTTTAAGCCACCCAGGATGTGGTATTTTGTTATGGCAGCACTAGAAACTAATACAATTCAGAAGTAGAATTTCTGGGTCAGAATGTATGCGAGTATTCAATTTCAACAAATACTACCAAATTGGTCTCCAAAATATTACCAGCAGACCACATGGACTCACATGTCCCCATCTCCTTACCAGCACAAGATACTGCATGACATTTCAACTTCTGCCACCATGGGAGGTACAAAGTTGATCTCATTGTTGTTTTAATTTTCATTTCTGATTACCAATGTAATTGGTGATCTGTTTTAGGTTAACTAGCTTAAAACACTCCTTTCTGTGGACTGCTTACCTATATTTTTTTTACCAATTTTTCTCCTAGGTTGACTGTTTTTTCTTAATAATTTCCAAAAATTCTCTGTATATTTTATATATAATCCTTTGTCAATTATATTCCGCAAAAATATCCTCTCCCTGCTTACTATGTCTCTCTTTGTATTCTTTTCCTTTTTTTCTTTTGCCCATGCTGCGCAGCATGCGGGATCTTAGTTCCCCGGCCAGGGATCGAAACTGTGTCCCCTGCAGTGGAAGTCCAGAGTCTTAACCACTGGACCACCAGGGAAGTCCCTCTCTATATTCTTAAAAATTCCACCATCTGTATATAAAAGTTCTGTTTTCTTCACGTCCTTATAGATACTAGGTTATTGCCAGACATTAATTTTTGCCAATCTAACAGGTATGATAAACTATCTCATCATTGATTTAATCCGTATTTACCTGATAACTAGTGAAACAAGCTAAATGTCTTTTCACTTATGTATTGGTCATTCCAATTTTTTCATCTATGAATTACTTTTTCACTTATCATGGACCCATTTCCCTGTTAAGATTGTTCTTTTCCTCATTAATTTTTTAGGAGTTCTAAGATCATTTTCATTGAATGAGTCTATGAGCCAGCTATTTCCACAATAATGCTACATAAGAAACCACCCTAAAACTCAGTGGGATAAAACATTTATTCTCTCTTGTACATTTTCAGGTTGGCTGGGGGTCAGCTAATGCAGGATGGGCCTGGCTGGGCTTACTCCAAGCTGTAGTTTTGGAATCCAGATCTATTCCACATGTTTCTCATCCTCCTTGGACAAGCCAGCTACCAGAGCCATGTTTTTCCTATGGCAACAACAAAAATACAAGGACAATGGGAAACACAGTGCTTCTTAAGATATAAGCTTCAAACTAGTACTCTGCCTCTTCTGCCCACATTTCAATGGGCAAAGCAAGTCAGACAACCAAGTCTAACACTAATGGTGCAGGGAAATATACTCTGCCTCTAGTGGGAAGAACTGCAACATCATATGGCAAAGGGCCTGGATACAGGGAAGGAAAAGAATGGGGGAAAATAACGCAATCCATTTTATATGAAAGATTTATAAATATATCCTCTCAGTTGGTAGCTTTCATTTATCTTCTTTTATGTTACTTTTTTCCACAAAGAAGGGTTTTATATTAATATAATTAAATATTTCAGTCTTTTACTTCATTGCTTATGTTTTGGGGGTCTTATTTGAGAAATTATTTCCTACCCTAAGACCATAAGAAACATGCTCCTATATTTCTCCCTAGAAGAATGCAATCAAGAGGATCAACAATCAATATGTTTTAACTTAGCATGTGCATAAATGCAAGATTATATGATATAAACTAAGGCAGCAAAGTTAAACAAGTAATCAAATTTTTTTAAATTACCAAGGATGACTAATTATTACTGGTGAAATTTTGAGCTTGGTCTTTTAAAAATATTAATGGATTCAGACTGAAAAAGATGAAAAATATGCAAGAATCGTAAAGAATCACAAAACTTGATATTCTTTCATTAACATATATTTATTGATCTAAGCTATATTTTTAAAACTGCTGAGCACAAGACCACAGGAAAATATATATAGTCTTCTCAGGTCATGACATCTTGGAAAAAGAAAAAAGAAACTTTTACAGAACTTAGCTATTATAAAACAATATATGTTATGATGTCATATTTGTAAAATATATGTATATATGTGCTAATAGTAGGAACTAATTCCATAGTTTGGGGTAAAAAGGAGGTCCCATCGGGGCTTCCCTGGTGGCGCAGTGGTTGAGAGTCCACCTGCCGATGCAGGGGACACGGGTTCGTGCCCCGGTCCAGGAAGATCCCACATGCCGCGGAGCAGCTGGGCCCGTGAGCCACGGCCACTGAGCCTGCGCGTCCGGAGCCTGTGCTCCACAGCGGGAGAGGCCACAACAGTGAGAAGCCCGCGTACTGGGGAAAAAAAAAAAAAAAAAAAAAAAAAAGGAGGTCCCATCTATTAATTTTCAAATTAAAACCACTTCCCAATTGCCAGACTGGCAGGGAGCCCAGTATCTCTCTTATTCCTCAAATTGTTCAAGAACTCTGGGAGCCTCTTGATCCACATACCTCAGAGAGAGAAAACCAGAGAATTTTATTAGAATACAAGTGGGCCCTGTTGAAGGCTGCTGCTGTTCTGCTCCTGGCACACAGTTTACTCATGAAAACTGATCCCCTGCAGTTCCATGTGACCCTTCCACCTGCTGTGCTCTTGCCTTTGCTGCTGCAAATACAGTGGTCACAGTGATTCTTCAAGAGAGAAGCAGCCTGCTCCCTTAGAGGTATAGCATGGCAGCCATGCCTAGAGCTTTTAAGTTCACCAAGCACCAAGCGGATGGGTCAGCAGGGCCTTCTGCCTCCAGTTACACAAGTGCCCAAACAGCCTCTCCCATTGGGCAATGCAGGCTACAACAAGGAGTCCTAGCCTAAAGTCTTTGATGTTTTTTCTTACTAGGTCCTTTTTTAACAGGGACCAGTTCAATGCACAAAAAAACTTTCTAATAATAAATGCAAGGAAGGAGTCCAGGTCTTCACTCTTTTCCTCTCGGAAGGTTCCCAGACTCTACAAACTTTTTCCAGTCCTCCCAGTGTTGACCAGACCTGAAGGTGAAGAAAGACTGTGAAGGGCAACCTTTACAAAACCAGAAAAAGACCCTGCTACATCAGTACCTGAGACACAAAAGGATAAAGACCTCATTAATGGTTTCAAACACTGGGGGGGAATTTCTCTAACCTTATAGTTGCCAGATAAAAAACAGAATGACCAGTTAACTTTGCATTTCAGATAAACAATGAATAATTTTCTGGCATATGTCGTATGCCAGAAACATACTAAAAAAATTATTAATTTGTTTACCTAAAATTCAAACTTGTGTGTCTTGTATATTTATTTGCTAAATCTGGCCACCCTACCTTATCTTACTTCATGAATGGAACAAACTGGGAGGTGGGGGACCTAGAACTCCCTCGTGCCTAAATTTAAAGCAGCCACAGAGCCAGACCCTCACGTCTATGTATCTTGACATCCTATCAGAGACTTGAGGCTGAGAGAGAGCCAACGAAAAAGTCAGCTCTCACCCTGTTACTGCACAGCAGCTGCTTTTTAGATAGCCAGCGATATTTCCTGGCCACCTCCCAGCAATATATTTCTAACTATACTCAGTTGGAAGCTTTTAGTTCCCAGAAATGCAACACAGGATAAAATAGGACAAGGGAAGAATGACATATTGTGCCCCGGGATATTAGAGCCCCAACAGTAGGAGCAGAAACACAAAAAAACACTGGCAGAGGCTATTCTAGAGATTAGGTTTTACGTGTTTCTTTTAGAAAAGTGAATCTGAGTTGCTTCAAATTATCTAAGATTAAATTCACCTCCAAGTAGAGGATCAAAGAATAGGAATAGGAGAATAGTTGCCCCAAATGAATATATAGCTCCTGTAGTCCAGAAATTCAGCAAGATACTTGCCCTCCACTTTAAGAGTTGAGAGGGAAATTCTGTAGTTCCAAAACTGATAGTGACAGAGCTCAAAAGGGATATAGATATGTATATATCTCACTTATGACAAACACCAGGACTGAATAAATCTCTTGTCTTTCAAAATAAGTAAACAGAAAAAATCCAAAATTAAAAGACTGTATAACAATAAAAGAGGAAGACAAGGGAAATTATCCTCAAGACAAAAGAAAATTTAGAATACATCTACTCTGTGCTCTCAGTGAAATACCCAAACTTAAAAATTCTAGGTAAGAAATGATGGAAATGTTAAGTAAAATGAAAAGAAAGTTTACTGAAGTGAAAGGTCAAGATAAAAAGAGACGTGGCAAAAATTTTTTTTTTTTTTTTTTTTTTTAACATCTTTATTGGGGTATAATTGCTTTACAATGGCGTGTTAGTTTCTGCTTTATAACAGAGTGAGTCAGTTATACATATACATATGTTCCCATATCTCTCCCCTCTTTGTCCCCCTCCCCCCCACCCTCCCTACCCCACCCCCCCAGACAGCCACAAAGAACCGAGCCGGTTTCCCTGTGCCATGCGGCTGCTTCCCACTGGCTATCTACCTTACGTTTGTTAGTATATATATGTCCATGTCTCTCTCTCGCCCTAACACACCTCACCCTTCCCCCTCCCCATATCCTCAAGTCTGTTCTCCAGTAGGTCTCTGTCTTTATTCCTGTTTTACCCCTAGGTTCTTCATAACATTTTTTTTTCTTAAATTCCATATATATGTGTTAGCATACGGTATTTGTCCTTCTCTTTCTGACTTACTTCACTCCGTATGACAGACTCTAGATCTATCCACCTCATTACAAATAGCTCAATTTCGTTTCTTTTTATGGCTGAGTAATATTCCCTTGTATATATGTGCCACATCTTCTTTATCCATTCATCCGACGGTGGGCACTTAGGTTGTTTCCATCTCCGGGCTATTGTAAATAGAGCTGCAATGAACATTTTGGTACATGACTCTTTCTGAATTCTGGTTTCCTCAGGGTATATACCTAGTAGTGGGATTGCTGGGTCATATGGTAGTTCTATTTGTAGTTTTTTAAGGAACCTCCATACTGTTCTCCATAGTGGCTGTACCAATTCACATTCCCACCAGCCGTGCAAGAGTGTTCCCTTTTCTCCACACCCTCTCCAGCATTTATTGTTTCTAGATTTTTTGATGATGGCCATTCTGACTGGTGTGAGATGATATCTCATTGTAGTTTTGATTTGCATTTCTCTAATGATTAATGATGTTGAGCATTCTTTCATGTGTTTGTTGGCAGTCTGTATATCTTCTTTGGAGAAATGTCTATTTAGGTCTTCTAAGTAAAAGAATTCAGCAAACCCAAAGAGACAATAAAGTAATTAAAACCTGCCCTGAGGAAACTCCTCTCCTTTATCATCTGCCTATCAGCAACTTCATCATTCAGAGAGCAAAAGAAACTAAGAATGGAAGGGCTACCCTGGGCTTAATTCTTACCAACAAAGAGGAATGTGTTAGTGAAGTCAAAGTGACAGGAACCTTGGGAAAAATTCAACGTATCACCTTAGAGTTCATTACGGCCAAGGAAGAAAACCAAAAGCAAAATAAGACAAGTACCTTAGGCTGCTTAGCAGTTCAGAGAAAATATAAGAATTTCCCAGAGGCAGAGATTCTAAAATGAAAGACAGGTGAAAAAATAAAACCCACTACTGCAATCACAAATGAGGAGGGAAAAAAATGGGAGAGAACATATGCAAATATAATTCAATGTGATATACAAGGTGCTTTCTAAAGACTGGGATTTTTAAAGGACGTACAAAAGAAGACAGAAAAGGGTAAATGTAAGGATGAATACATAAGTGTGGTATTAGCCTATTAGAAGAGAGGACTAAAACTACAATGAGCAAAGACTTGTAAAAAACACACAAAACAACACAAAAACTTTTAGGTTGCATGTGAGGGTGGAAGGACAAAAAAGTCACAACCTCCCTCCTCCTATGTTAACAAGGTACAGAGAGGAAGCAAAATGACAATATTCTGAGTTTGCTTTCATATTATCTACTAAGGAACATGGTCTTTAAAATGGAAAAATTGCGCCAACAATCTTGAGAAGAAATTGCTAAACCACAGGAGAAAAGATAGTGGGAGAATGTTTAACTGTTTAGGTAAATGTCCTTTTCCAGGTGTATTTTAGTACAGCAGGGCTTCTCATTCCCAGCACTACTGACATTTCAGGCTGGATAATTTGTTATGGGGGGCTGTCTTAACTTGTAGGATGTTTATCAGCCTCCTTAACCTCTAACCACTAGATGCCAGTATCACCAGCCTCCTCGTTGTAACAATCACAAATGTCCCTAGAGATTGTCAAATGTCTTCTGGGAAGCAAAAGGACTCTAGGTTGAGAACCACGATATTGCAGAGCACTAAAAATCTGCATATATTATCACAGAATTATTGTTAGCATCTTTGAGTAATCATGGCATTGGGAACTGACAAATGTTATCCCATATATCAAAAAGGTAGGTTCTGAAAATTTGATGTTCATTCACAGCAAATTTTAATACAGTATCAAAATATTATTAATTGGAAAAGAGAGCAATGATCCTGTGAATTCTGGTATAGTTTTATTAAGAGCCACTCATACTAAACTGATATAATTTTTTCTCTTTTTTTTTTTCAATTTCATAACTAAAGAGGGTAAATTGGTTTCACTAAAACATCTTTTAAATCTTTTTTAAAATCTTCTTTGACAAGCTAAAGAAATGTTAGCTGTCTCATATACTGTTGGCTGAAGTATATATTGGTAAAAATCTTTTGGGGAGGCATTCTGGCAACATCCATAAATTTTATATTGCACAAATTCTTAGACTAAACAAATACATTTAGGAATCTGAACATGTGTACAAAGATGGATGTCAAGGACAGCAGTATTTTTTGTGATAATAAAAAGCTAGAAACAACCTAAATGTGCAACAAAGAGGGACTAGTTAAATAAATTGTCATATATTCTTTCATTGGTGTGATTTGAACTGTAATCAGAGAAAAAGTCTTAGGAAGTATACAGAATCCAATTAGATTTCATTTGCCCAGAAGTAGGGGAGATATTAAAAATATTTAACAACTAGCATGGCTTAGGTCCCAACCAATCAGAGTCTAGCTTGGAGCTGGGTCTTGGAAAGCCCCATCTATGCAAGGTGTTCACCCTTTAGTTGCTGGGTCTAGGGGAGGTCTAGAGGGTCCTAGGCAGAGACCAAGTGGAGGAAGGCCACTAGTGAGGGGGAGAGGAAGTACAAAAGCATTTCATATTTTAACAATTTGTATGGCTTTACTGGGGAATATCAATCCTCACCAAGAGATAGAAACAACATTAAAATAATCCAGAATAGCACAGAACAATAAATTGGTTAAATTCAACCAAGTGGCAGCTATGATGAAGAGTAAATTCATACACACTGATGTGGGACAATTCTTTTTTTAATTTTCACCAGAAACTGGTAGCAGTTTCCTTGCGAAAAGAGGACCAGAGGGCTTCCCTCGTGGTGCAGTGGTTGAGAATCTGCCTGCCAATGCAGAGGACATGGGTTTGATCCCTAGTCCAGGAAGATCCCACATGCAGCGGAGCAACTAAGTCCATGCACCACAGCTACTGGGCCTGCGCTCTAGAACCCATGAACCACAACTGGTGAGCCTGGGTCACAGCTACTGAAGCCCACACGCCTAGAGCCCACGCACTGCAACAAGAGAATCCACCACAATGAGAGGCCTGCGCACCACAACAAAGAGTAGCCCCCGCTCGCCACAACTAGAGAAAGCCCACATGCAGCAACAAAGACCCAACACAGCCAAAAATAAGTAAATAAATAAATAAATTTAATTTAAAAAAAGAGGACCAGAGAACTGAGGATCTGAGGTCAAGGCAGAAGGAAGATGTATTTTCACTGTATACCCTTTGTGACAAATGCTATGTTTGCTAACACCCCATCCAGCCCTTGCCCAGCTTTCCTCCTCTACTAGAGAGACTGGAAGGCTAAGAAACCTGCTCTTCTCAGACTCCCTTGAAGTAGTGGGACTCAGATTTCACCAACCAACGACAGCTTGGGTGAGATATTTAAAGGTCACAGGCATCAGATCCTTCTGGGAAAGTTGTGGTCTACTGCCCAGTGCAAAAGCCAGGAAAAATGGAAGCTAGCACACCTGTAGGACCATTCCTCAGGTACACTTGGACATTTTTCCTAGCTGCATTGTCTTTGGCTGTTGCTCTGGCTCTCCAGGAGAATCTATGAGCTATCAAATATCATTTATGAAACTCTGCTGGAGCTAGCCAGAGCAGACTCTTTGTTGCAATCAAGAACCCTAGCTAATGGGAAGCAGCCACATAGCACAGGGAGATCACCTAGAGGGGTGGGATAGGGAGGGCGGGAGGGAGAGGAAAGAGGGAGGGGATATGGGGATATATGTATACATATAGCTGATTCACTTTGCTATAAAGCAGAAACTAACACACCATTGTAAAGCAATTATACTCCAATAAAGATGTTAAAAATAAAAAAAGAACCCTAGCTAAGGCACCCTTTGCTAAAATAAAAAATAAAAATAAATGTACATATATAAGTTTTTCAGTTTAAAAAATTAAGTTTTAGGGCTTCCCTGGTGGCCCAGTGGTTGAGAGTCCACCTGCCGATGCAGGGGACACGGGTTCATGCCCCGGTCCAGGAAGATCCCACATGCCGCGGAGCGGCTGGGCCCGTGAGCCATGGCCGCTGAGCCTGCGCGTCCGGAGCCTGTGCTCCGCAAAGGGAGAGGCCACAACAGTGAGAGGCCCGCATACCACAAAAAATAAAAATAAAAATAAATAAATAAATAATAAAAAATTAAGTTTTATAAAAATGTTTTAAAAATAAAATTTATGTGGGCTGGATGGTGGTGGTACAGTTCAGGGAGGACACACCTAACTGAAGAAGCAAATCCAAATGAGCGAGCCCAAAGATCTGGGTCCCCAAATCCCCTTTGCATATCAGCTGTGTCTCAACCACCAAAGGCCATCTTAGAAATGCAAATATGGACTCAAACCAATGGCTCCCCTTCTTACAAATAATAGCCAATTTTAAAAATATGATGGAAGGAAAGATACCAAAATATGATGGTACCAAAGATACTTGTGTAAAATGTATAAAATACTTGTGTAAAGACAACTTTAAAACTCTACTGAAGGATGTAGAAAAAGAATTGAGTAAACCAAAAGATGATGTATAGGTAGCTTAAACATTAAAAAGGCATTATTTCTCCCTAAATTAAAATACTCACAGGCTATTATAATAATTTTATAAAATGTTACACTAAAATTCATCTGGAAATAAACGTTATGTAATTACATGTAGGAAAATCCTGAAGGAGCAGAAAAGAATAAGGAGAAAGATTAATCCTTCCAGATATTAAAACATGTTATAAAATAAAGTTATTTTAAAAGTAGGGAATGCATCAGCAAGGTAGCAGGATACAAGATTAGTATACTGAAATCTGTCGCATTTCTTTACACTAACAATGAAAAAAAAATCCCATTTAAAATCACGTCAGAAAAATAAAATACCTACAAATAAACTTAAAGGAGATGAAAGACCTATAAGCTGAAAACTATAAAACATTGACAAAGGAAATTGAAGACGATTCAAAGAAATGGAAAGATATTCCAAGCTCTTGGATTGGAAGAATTAATATTATTAAAATGGTCGGGCTTCCCTGGTGGCACAGTGGTTGAGGGTCCGCCTGCCAATGCAGGGGACGCAGGTTCATGCCCCGGTCTGGGAAGATCCCACATGCCGCGGAGCGGCTAGGCCCGTGAGCCATGGCCGCTGAGCATGCGCATCCGGAGCCTGTGCTCCGCAACGGGAGAGGCCGCGGCAGTGAGAGGCCTGCGTACCGCAAAAAATATATAAAATAAAATTTAAAAACTAAAATGTTCATACTACCCAAAGCAACCTACACATTTAATGCAATCCCTATCAAATTGCACATGACATTTCCCACAGAGCTAGAACAAATAATCCTACAATATATATGGAACTACAAAAGATCCAGAATTGCCAAAGCAATCCTGAGGAAAAAGAACAAAGCTGGAGGCATAACCAGATTTTAGACTATACTACAAAGCTACACTAATCAAAACAGTGTGGTACTGGCACAAAACATATAGACATATAGATCAATGGAACAGAATAGAGAGCCTACAAATAAACCCATGCACCTATGGTCAATTAATCTACAACAAAGGAGGCAAGAATATACAATGGGAAAAAGACAGTCTCTTCAACAAGTCTTGGGTGTGGGGAAAGCTGGACAGCTACATGTAAATTAATGAAATTAGAAAACTCCCTCACACCATATACAAAAACAAACACAAAATGGTTTAAAGACCTAAATATAAGAAATGACACCATAAAACTCCTAAAAGAGATCATAGGCAAAACATTCTCAGACATAAATTATAACAATATTTTCTTAGATCAGTCTCCCAAGGCAAAAGAAATAAAAGCAAAAATAAACACATGGGGCCTAATCAAACTTCAAAGCTTTTGCACAGCAAAGGAAACCATCAACAAAACGAAAAGACAACGTACAAAATGGGAGGAAATACTTGCAAACAATGTGACAAACAAGGAGTTAATAGCGAAAATATACAAAGAGCTCATACAACTCAATATCAAAAAATAAACAACCCAATCAAAAAATGGTCAGAAGATCTAAGTAGACATTTTTCCAAAGAAGAGAGAGATGGCCAACAGGCACATGAAAAGATGATCAACATTGTTACTTATTAGAGAAATGCAAATCAAAAGCACAATGAGGTATCACCTCATAACACTCAGAATGGCCATCATTTAAAAATCTACAAATACATGCTGGAGAGGGTGTGGAGAAAAGAGAACTCTCCTACACTGTTGGTGGGAATGTAAATCGGTGCAGCCACTATGAAAAACAGTATGGAAGTTCCTCAAAAAACTGAAACTAGAGTTACCATATGGTCCAGCAAACATACTTCTGGGTACATGTCAAGAAAAAAAATGAAAACTCTAATTCAAAAACACATGCACCCTAGTGTTCATGGCAGCATTATTTACAGTAGCCAAGACATGGAAATAACCCAAGTGCCCATTAACAGATGATTGGTTTGAGAAGATGTTGTATATATATATACAATGAAATATGACTCAGCCATAAAAAAGAATGAAATACTACCATTTGCAGCAAGATGGATGCACCTAGAGAACATTACACTTAGTGAAGTAAGTCAGACAAAGACAAATACTATATGATATCACTTATATGTAGAATCTAAAATGAATAATACAAATGAATCTATATATAAGACAAAAACAGACTCACAGACATAGAAAACAAACTTATGGTTACCAAAGGGGACAGGGAGGGAGAAAAGGACAAATAAGGAGTATGGGATTAACAGATACAAACTACAATACATAAAATTAATAAGCAACAAGGATTTACTGTGTAGCACCGGAAATTATATTGAATATCTTATAATAACCTATAATGAAATACAATCTGAAAAAGGAAATAACTGAATCACTTTGCTATATACCTGAAACTAACACAATATTGTAAGTCAACTATCTTCAATTAAAGAAAATTTTTTTAGAATAAATAAATAAGAACAGAAAAGGGGGGAAAAAAGTAGGGACTGCCAAAAAATTAGATAAAAATATTACCAGAACAAACTTATGGTTACCAAAGGGGAAAAACAAGGTGGGATAAATCAGGAGTTTGGGATTAACATATACACACTACTATATATAAAATAGATAACCAACAAGGACCTACTGTATAGCCTAGGGGACTCTAGTCAATATTCTGTGATAACCCATATGAGAAAAGAATCTGAGAAAGAATGAATATATATCTATATATAGGTATAACTGAATCACTTTGCTGTACACCTGAAACTAACATAACATTGTAAATCAACTACACTTGATATAAAATAAAAATTTTAAAAAAAGAATATTACAGAACAGGAAGAAGAGTGAAACACAGACTCTAATATAAATTTAGCTTATGATAAAGATGGCATTTTAAATTAGCAGGAAAGGGGACTTCCCTGGTGGCCCACTGACTAAGACTCCATGCTCCCAATGCAGGGGGCCTGGGTTTGATTCCTGGTCAGGGAACTAGATCCCACATGCCACAACTAAGAGTTCGCATGCCGCAACTAAAGGTCCCACATGCCACAACTAAAAAGAGATCCTGCATGCTGCAACTAAAGATCCCACATGCCACAACTAAAAAAAAAAAAAAGTATCCCACATGCCACAACTAAGACCTGGCACAGCCAAATAAATTAAATATATATATTTTTTTAAATTAAAAATAAATTAGCAGGAAAAAGAGTAACTTAAATAAATCATATTAGACCAACTAAATAAACATTTAGAAGAAAAATTAAAATACAGCTGACTCCCAGCCTCACTCATTTGATCAAAATCAATTCCAGATGTAGCAAAGACTTTTAAATTCTGAAAGAAAGTATGAGTGAATTTATACATAATACATTTATGTATAATAATTGAAGTAGAAATTCCTTTCTAACCAAACACAAAATCCAGAAACCATAAAGGAAGAAGTTTTAAAAATTGAACACAAAAATATTTTATGTATGATTTTAAAATAAAACATAAAAGTAAAAACAAACAAACAAACAAACAAATTTGGAGAAAATACTTGCAACACATTAAACAGACAGAAAGCTAATTTGCTTAATTTACTATGAGGGAATAAAGAGAAAAAATGAGTACCGGAACTCCTTGCCAGAGCAGTCACACAAGAAAAAAAATAAAAGGCATCATATTTAGAAAGGAAGAAGTAAAACTGTCTCTATTTGCAAATGACATGATTTTATATACAGAAAATCTTAAAGATCCTACTGAAAAACTGTTAAATCTAATCAATGGATTTCAAAAAGTGGCAGGATACAAAATTAACATACAAAAATCAGTAGCATTCCTATACACTAGCAACGAATTATCTGAAAAAGAAAAAAAGAAAACATTTCCATTTACAATAGCATGAAAAACAATAAAATACTTGGGAATAAACTTAACCAAGAAGGTAAAAGATCGCTACTCTGAAAACATTAATGAAAAAAATTGAGGAAGACACAAATAGATGGAAAAGTATCCCATGTACATGGATTGCAAGAATTAATATTGTTAAAATGTCAAACTCTAGACTGACCAAAAACCATCTAAAGATTCAATGCAACTTCTATCAAGATTTCAATGGCATTTTTTCAGAAGTAGAAATAAACAATTCTAAAGTTTATACGGGACCACAAAGGACCCAGAATAGCCAAAGTAATCCTGAGAAAAAAGAACAAAGTGAGAGGCATTACACTTCCTGATTTCAAGCTATACCATAAAGCTATAGTAATTAAAACAGTATGGTACCTGCATAAAAATGACAAATAGACCAGTGGAACAGAATAGAGAAACCAGAAGTAAACTTAAGCATACAGTCAACTAATATTTGACAAGGAAGCCAAGAATACTCAATAGAGAAGAGTCTCTTCAATAAACGGTGTTAGAAAAAATGTATATTCACATGTAAAAGAACAAAACTAGACCCCTATATTACACCACTCACAAAAATTAACCTGAAATGGATTAGAGACTTAAATGTAAGGCCTAAAACCGTAAAATTTCTAGAAGAAAACATAGGCAGTAAGCTCTTTGACATCAGTCTTAGTAATATTTTTTTGGATGTGTCCCCTCAGGCAAGGGAAACAAAAGCAAAATTAAACAAATGGGGAACTTCCCTGGTGGCGCAGTGGTTAAGACTCTGTGCTCTCAATGCAGGGGGCCCAGTTTCGATCCCTGGTCAGGGAACTAGATCCCACATGCGTGCTGCAACTAAGAGTTTGCATGCCACAACTAAGGAGCCCATGTGCCACAACTAAGAAGCCCGTGAGCTGCAACTAAAGAGCCCACGTGCTACAACTAAGAACTACACAACTAAATAAATTATTAATTAATTTTAAAAATAAACAAATGGAACTACAGTAAACTAAAAAGCTTCTGCAGAGCAAAATAAACAATCAACAAAGTGAAAACATAACCTACAGAATGGGAAAAAAATACTTGCAAATCATATATTCAATAAGGGGTTAATATCCAAAATAAACAAAGAACTCATTTAACTCAATAGCAAAAAAAACAAATAACCCAATTAAAAATGGGCAAAAGACCTAAATACACGTTTTTCTGAAGACTATATACAAATGGCCAACAGGTACATAAAAAGATGCTCAACATCACTAGTCGTTAGGGAAATGCAAATCAAAACCACAATGAGATATCACCTCACACCTGTTAGACTGGCCATAATCAAAAAGATAAGAGATAACATGCGTTGGCAAGGATGTGGAGAAAAGGGAACCCTGTGCATTGCCTTGGTGAGATTGTAAACTAGTACAGCCACTGCAGTAAACAGTATGGAGGTTCCATAAAAAATTATAAACAGAACTACCATATAATCCAGCAATTCTACTTCTGGGAATACATCCAAAGGAAACTAAACACTAACTCAGAAAGATACCTGCACCCCCATGTTCATAGCAGCACTATTCACAACAGCCACAACATGGAAACAACTTAAGAGTCCATCGGAAGGGGAAAAGATAAAGAAGTTGTGGTCTATTATGTACTGTGTAATGGAATATTATGCAGCCATTAAAAATGAGGAAGTCCTGTCATTTATAACAACAGGAATGGAACTTGAGGGCATTATGCCAGGTGAAATAAGGCAGACAGAGAAAGAAAAATATTGTATGAGTTCATTCATATGTGGAATCTAAAAACAAAAAAAAACTAAACTCATGGAAAAAGAGATCATATTTGTGCTTACCCGAGATGGGGGTGGGTGAAAGGAGAACTGGAGGAAGGTGGTAAAAAAGGAACAAATTTCCAGTTATGAAATACATAACTACTTGGGATGTAATGTACCATATGATTATAGTTAACACTGCTGTATGATATGCATGAACGTTATTAAGAGAGTAAATCCTAAGAGTTCTCATCACAAGGAAAAAAAATTGGTTTCTCTTTTTCCCTTTTCTTTTTATTGTATCTACATGAAATGATGGATGCTAACTAAACCAATTGCAATAATCATTTTACAATACAGTTGACCCTAGAAAAACACGGGGAGTAGGAGCACTGACCCTCCCAGCAGTCAAAACTCCACAGATAGTTTATAGTCACTGTTCATATCCACAGTTCCTCCATATCTGCAATTCTACATCCAAAGATTCAACCAACCACAGATCATGTAATACTATAGCATTTACTATTGAAAAAAATTCACTTCTAAGTGGACCTGTGCCATTCAACCCATGTTGTTCAAGGGTCAACTGTATATGTAAGTCAAATTTATTTAGAGAGATACACCTTCCATAGACAGAACGTGGTCTGTCTCAAAAAACAACAGGGGCTTCCTCCCTGGTGGCGCAGTGGGTGAGAGTCCGCCTGCCGATGCAGGGGCCGC